>NC_140547.1:39685764-39805764 GCF_057382185.1 Mchenga conophoros | reverse complement strand
TCTGACTAGACGAGTGTGCTAGAGGTCCATGTAAGGATGAAACAAACCGGGCCAACAGATATTTTGTCTCATTAGCTACAGAGTGTTCAGAGCGGTGCTGGTGACTCGTATGTTTTGCCGCAGCCGCACGCAAAGCTAATTTATCTGTCCAAATACATTTTCTCCGGTTTAAACTTTCAAACTGTTTACATGAACTCCAAATAGACTCAATGTTTTACATGCATCAGAGAAGCGAGAGAGGAAGCATACTCAACACAACATTGTGCACATCGCTGTGAAAACCAGTGACGCTACTGGCTAAAAGTGGACAAACACACAGAGAGAGTGAGAGAGGATTTGATTTGTTTAAGCTGCCATCAGCCAAGAATGATGACACAGCATTCAAAGTAGGCTTGTCTTTTAAAGTTAAAGCATCTGTGCAAAGCAGCTGGATTTTTTGATGAATTACTGGTTCCAAATATGCGATTTTAAACACGGCCGGGCGATGGTGTTCACAGATGTGGCTGTTTCCATGTTTTGCTAGTCAGTTTGACCGCACATACACATTGGTGCTTGCATCTTTCTCTTTAACACTGTTGAGCCTTTCTGTGGGTAATAAAGAGACTGAGGCTGAGATTTTACCCTCCTGCTGACGCACATATAGACAGCTGCAGACATCAGAGGTGAGTAGCTGTTCTTATTATACTTTTTTTTTTTCTTCCCCTCCAAGTCCACCTGGATGACTAATGCATAGTTGGTGCATTGTAATGTAGTGTCTGCATGGACCTCGGAGGGCAATGAGGATGTCTGCAGAGGGCCTCGTGTTCATCCCCTGATAATGATACTTCTATCATAGCGTACTCACAGAGATTTAAAACAAAGAGAAAGAGAGATGGCACAGTAGAGACTGCAGAGTTCAGCAGGTACTCCTCAAACTAAAAGAACTGAAAATATACCTAAGTGCTGCTTTATTTATGCCCCATAATGTATGTACACTTTTATGTCAGCTCGGTGTCAGAGTACCTGCTGCTTGCTGCTCTCAGGCACACAGCACAGCAGCAAAACAGCAGTGGAGACCTGTCATGAAGGTGGGCTAATGGTTGTTGCTGTATTATTCATTTATATATTTTTAGTCCTCATGTATAAAATCTTTCTGGTTGCAACTGGTCTCCAAACAATCACTATGAAACTACCAAAAGTTAGCAAATACTTGCTAGTCTAATTTAAAAATGCAGAGTTTGCCAACACGCTGAGTCAGCCTCCCCAGATCAATGCAACTCATCTATGACACGTCTGTTTGCAACACAGGTTCAACTTCTTTGGTGGTGTATTGGGGTTACAGTCCTATACGGTGTCACTCTACAGGTGAACTGCTGTCCTGTAGCGAGTACAGCACTATCCCTAAATTTCTGTTTCAAATCTAAGAAGTCCTTATTGGACTCTGAATGCGAGTAGTTAATGCGAATTTCTGCATATGCAGACAGGAACAGCTTTCTGATTTTTGAAGATTCATAACAATTCATCATTAACGTAGCCCCAGTCAATTTAAAACTGATAGCACACTAACTTATTGATGTTTTAATGCTGTCTTGATGCAAAAACGTCACTCTGAAGAAGACCTAGTCTGTCTTTGAAGCTCAAAGGCAATGAGATCACAACAAATTTGGCTGTGCAACAGCCTTCAACCACTGCTTTCCCCTTGTGTGACTGTAGCATTAACAATATATTAAGATGTTTTGCTAAACCAAATCAGTAAGTTCCAGTTCCAGTAACCTCTGGAAAGGAGCCTTTGACTTTAGAATGGGAACTTACATGTTGGTGTGCTTTGCTGTCACACCTATCTTCATTCAACATGGATCCTAAACCTGTTCCATGTGTGTTAGTGTGTGTGGCCATGGCAGTGGCCATGGGGCGTTGTTTATTTACTGGGGCCGTGTCCCTGCTCCTGTCTTCCTCTGCGGTTCTGTTAGCCTCCCACTGTTCACTGAAATAACATCCAAATACCCCTGCAAGTGTGTATGTGTATGTGTGTGTGCAGATGGTTTGTGTCCCCTCTTTCCAGGCTATGACGCCTCCAAAAGGCATGTCTTCATGTGTGTAAGAAACAGATTTTTCCCCCTGTGATGTAACCAGAGAGTGCGCACAAGTCTAGAAACAGCCTTAAAGTTCAAACCAGGTTTTTAAAAAAAAACAAAAACAGCAGCATCACTCTGCCAGTTCCCCGTCCAGCTGTGCTGAGTCATGCGTTTGTGCTCTGAGAAGGCATCATCTCCACAGCATGCGTTAAACAGTCCTCTGTTGTTTTCTCCGTCCGGTCACAGATTTTTAGATGTGGGGGTTGACGCCACCGCCGGCGACGGAGTCTTTGATGATTGCATCCAGCTACTCATGCTCTCCAATGGCCTGCTGAAAATGTCGTGAGGTTGATCTGTTTGACCTTCAGATGCTTTGATGCAAGCCCTGCCAACTTCAGGACCTTTAAAGAAGAGGATTACTGCAGTGGTTTGAAGGGGTCAGTTTAGAAAAAACAAAACCCAAAAACTCGTTTATCCTGATGTATCTCTACGTGCATTTTTCTTTCTTATATTTTGTCCAGGCTTTTCCAGATTTTTTTTAGTTCCAAAAACAATTAATGGGATTGGAAAAATCCACAGAAGAGTGTTTTCCCCCCCCCAAAAAAACATTGCTCCTTGTATGATGGAGCTTTAGCAGAAGCTACCTAGAAGCCAACTCCCTCTAACTCTCTCTGGAAATTTAGCAAAGAAGCAATTTCCTCTGCAGAGTGCAGTACTTGCAGATGTTTGCCAGCACTGCATCCTCTTGGCCCATGATGTCCCTTTCGCCTCCCAGCTCACTGCTGGCAGCAATTTTCTTTGTGAAGTACAGACAATGCACAAAACCCCAGATTTTTGGGTGGAAGGGGAGTGATGAAGTGGCCTGTTTAGTGTTCCAGCCACTTGATTTAAAAGTCAATTAGGAAGACGCTCAGAGCCTTAAGTGATGAAATAAATCACGCTTATCCTTTTAGATTCCTCTATAGAAATATGACTTTATGAACAACAAGTGCCTGCATCTAATGCCTCCTTTTTTAGAGGTAAAAGCTTGAAATATAAAAAGAAAAAAAAACTGTAAGAACTTGACATTACCTTGAAAATGCAGGTACTACAACAAAAATGCCCATTGTGCACATTGGCACCTTTGAGAGGAATGGTGTCATGATTTAAAACGACGGCGGAAATGTGACCTCAGCGGAGACAACACAAACACGTAGCTGACCCTGTCGAAACTCCATCTTCTTAAATCTAAACATAGCGCGGTGAAGTGCTTTGAAGTGAGAGTGGGCACGAGCACTGAGGAGAACGGGAGATTTTTATCAGCTCGCAGACAGATCACACTCTGCAGTTTGCCCGTAGGCCACAGACGAGCTGTGGGGATAAAGACAGACACCAAATAAGTCCCTGTAGGCCTTTGCTGGCCCAGATGGAGAAGCGGGAGAGAGGGAGGGGGAAAAAAGAAAAGAAAAGAAAAAAAAAAATCACCCGGTTGCTGTGCAGCATTGGAATGAAGTGACTTAAAACAAAAAAAGAAGCGAGAGGGAAACGTGGAGCCTCAGGGATGAGCTGGAGAGACAAGGACAGAGGAGGAGGAGTCCGTGGATGGAATCACTCATTGTGACTTTGTAGGGAGAAAAGCGGGAGAAAGGTGTTATACGTGTGTGTGTGAGAATTCTTGATAGCAGCGGGTAGAAACATAATGCTGGAAGGAGCTGTTCAACTCTTGTCTTTGTTTCCCAGGAGTGTGAACAGAAGTTCAGCCGGTGCTCGAGTCTGAGTCGGTGCGCTTCGGAGATGCTGGAACAGGGAGTGCTCATATGTGTACCAATCAAGCAATGGCCAAGAAAGTGGACGATGTCAAACAATACACAACACCCGCTGACCTGCTCAGACTGTGAAATTTCAGAAAGAGCACCGAATGAGCATGCCGATTGTGCGAGGCCTAATGGGAATTTGGATAAACCAGAGCAAAGAAAAAGAGTTTTCCAACTTTTTTTTCCCATAATTATACAAGGTATGAGATATTACATAACCCACTCATTTATCTTGGATTAAGACCTAAAGGTAAGCCCTAATACAAACACAGGCATGGACATTTTGAGGGACAGAGAGGTGACGGCTAGGCTGCAAAGTGTTTGCTCGGCTTGGTGCCTTAAGAGGCATTTTTATTGCAATCATTGCATAATAACTATGATTTGCTGCAGTTAATTTCACAGGAAAAATCTTATTTTTCATTTGCATGCTACCATTTAACTGTGTGTCTGTGCATTGAACCCATATCTACTGATGCACCTTGCTAACCAATCTAGCTAGTGTTAGCTGTTGGACATCCTTTTTCCTGCTTGAAGCTTTAAGGTGGTGGTCCACAAACCAGAGTGTGATATAACATTGGCAGCATTCATCTTTTACATGCAGATTATGGGATGGAGAGATAATTGCTCCACAGTAGTCTTTTTTCCCCTTTGCTTTTGCAAGGGGATCACAATGGAAAATCAACAGCCTTTTTCAAGCTGATGTACTCTGTCAAAAAGCTAACATGCTAACATTTTGCAAGTACGTACTGTCCTCCCCTAATGTCCCCGTGACCTTCTGGGGGCTGGTAAAGATGACTTTTAACTGGAAACAGTTCAATTTTACTTGTTTGCAGAATATTCATGAATCACAATTTCCCGATAATTCCTTGTTCTGGAAGAGCTCATGGTATAAGTGCAACCGGCAATCACATTTGCATTGCAAACCAGTGAATTATCTCACCTCAGTGGAAAGGAATAAAACGATCTGACAAGGCTGAAAGCTGGACTAAATGGCTTGTAAGAAGGGGCAATCTCTGCAGCACATCCTTCCCTTTATAATTATCACATCAAGCCCTGCATTAACAAAGAACAGTCTCCTGTAAGCCTCGCCTCCCGAGTCATTTCTCCTCTGTCATTTCATCTTGTTCGGTCTGTTTTCCAGTAGCTGTTCGATGTTATTCTGGGCTGCGTGATCCAAACACTAACTTGTGGTGGGGCCTGTGTAATTTTATGAGCCAGAATAGCAGCCTGGTCCACAGTTAGAGTTAGGGACCAACAGGCACTCTTTAATCAGCGCAGGGCTCAACTGTTGTACAGGATAAGACGGGCGTGTGTGTGTATAACAGAAAATCTAGAGTGTGTTTTACGTTTAAGGGTGCGAGAGTGATCTCAGAGGGGGTTAAAAGGAAACCAGGATGAGAAGACTGCATGTCTTGTAATTACTGAATTATGGGATTCTCCTCAAAAAGTTTTGTGTGTTCGCTGCCAGCCTGGATTTGGCTGCAGCCTCCTGCAGTGAAATGAACTCTGAAAACAGCTTCAGTCTGGCCAAAGCTGAGGTTTGCAGCCCTTTGATGATGATTGTGAGTGTGTGTGTGTGTTTGCCTGCTTATGCGTGTCTAGACTTGTTTCTTTTGCATGGTTGATTGTGAGCTGTGTGGGTTTTATGTGTTTGTGGCATGTTACCTCTTAAAAGTCGGTAATAAAATGTGACTGAGCGGGTGTTCATACATATGTGCATGTTGGCTTCTGTGCAGTTTATGCATTTGTTTCCTTAGTAATTATTGTGCAGTGCACTGTGATTAAATGTGTACACGTTCAGGAGGTTTATGCTCGGGATGGACCGATCTGACTGCACACTGAGATTTTGCCTTCAAGTATCCACCAGTACTGTGTACTGATCTGATTCTTGTGTTAAGCTAATATGCTGCACTGCTTACTCTGAAGAATCATTAATTTCTTTGGCATCACCGACAGGGTAAGGGAGTGTTCTGATGTGTAGTAGACACTTTTCAGGCTCTCCAGGTGCCAGCTAGAATGTTAAATGTTTAAATGTAAGAAGTGTCACTTATCTGGAAGTGTTGAACAGACCATAAGCTTTCTAGAGCAGTGTCCATTTAACAGATGAGACCAAAGTGGACATGTCTGGCTGTGATATCAGCATAAACACCTCACAGAAACTGTTAAGCATGGAGGTGGAGGGGTGATGATTTGGGTGCGTTTTGTAGCCAAACACTGCAGCAAATCTGCAACAGAATGGTTGAAAAAAGGAACGAATCCCAAAGCCCAGAGCTCAGCTTGATTGACAGCATAAAAAAAATCCGTATTTAAACAATTGCCCGGATGTGGTGGGGCCACAATTCCTCAATATGATGGGAGATACTGGTGAATTCACACAGAACATGATGAATCCATGTTATTACTGGTAACAGTGGTTCTACAAGCTGTTAGCTTAGCTTTTGCTGAATAAATACCGATGAGTTGTAATATGCCGTGTGTTGTTGGTCATTCAGGTTATATTTATTTACCTAATTTTAAACCTGGGAGGGACCACATCATTTTTTATTGCGTCCAGACTTCTTCTCTGTTTCCTCATTTTCACAGTGCAGGTGCAGGAACAGCACAAACTCACACACACACATGCGCACACGCACAGGGCATATGCTAACCTGATTAACACTAACATTAGTCTAACATTAGTGCAGCCTCCTTCCGAGAAACACCCCCGGACCAGCTGCTCGCGCTCTCACTTGCTCACCTTCTCCAACATGCACAAACTAGCATCTCAGCCTCGTTCACCCTCTCTTTTCTTTACAAACCGACATTTCTAATATTTTACCTGAAATGTTTCTAATTAACTGACCAGTACAGAGCCGAGCAAGAAGGAGAGGCAGAGAGACTGCACGCATGGGATGAAAACAAAGCTTTGACAACCACACTGCCTCGTGCATTACACAACCACTCCCTTGTTCTGCTGAGCAAGGAGACTTCATTCCTAGCCTTCTATTAAAGTCCAGCTTTAAAAAAAGGGATGTGAAAATGAGGTTTATATATATATATGTGTGTGTATTATTATTACTGAGAGGAAGAAAAGCCTCTGGACCTCTGAGTGGGCGGCTGTTGTGCGTGTTCGACTGACAGCTGAGACAGCAGGGGGGCAAAGACACATTATACTTTAGGTTACAAGCCAAGGAAATACAACAATTTGTCAGCAGCGTTATAGAAGACAGGACTTTAACCAGTGATTTATAAGCCTGGCGGCCAAAAAAAGCCTGAATTGACCCCCGTTGAGCTTAGACATCAGGAAATTAGTTTTTTTTCTTAACACAAAGACTATAGCAGTTAAACTGCAAGCCTGGAAAGGTTGGCAACAACCAGATATAAAGGTTAAAAGTGATACTTTCAGCTGATGTCAGTCGATCTATGTTCACTAATTATAGTAAGCTACATTATCCCTTGCTGTATATGTGCAACGTTAATGGTTTGTTGCTCTCATAGAAAACTGTGGTCGGAATTCCAGGACGATCCCTATTAAAACTCCAAACTGACTGTTCCTGGTTCACTTTTCCACTCAAGAGCCTTTTCTTTTGTTTTGTTTTTTAAAATAAGGATCATTTTGAATAAGGAGTTGGTGAGAAAATGCTCACACAAGAGGTTTTTTTAATCTAAATTAATTTTGTGGGTTTTTTCTGGGTTGTTGGTCGGCTGGAGGCCAGCGCCACCATCAGCCTGACAGAACGACCGTGTTTACCGCTTTATTCCAAATGAAATGTTTTGATTGGCCATAAGCCAAAATGTATACGCTCTCTGTCATTTATTTTTATTTCTTCCCTTTACGCAGTGATTTTCCTCTCAGAAGGAGAACATGACAAATCATTTCCAAAACAAATCCGTGTGCTGTGGCAGGAAAACGCACTGAAATATGAATTTAGAGGAACTTCCGAGCATTAATGCATCCCTAATGGAAAATTTAGAGATGGAGTAAAGATAAAGCTCAAGGACACTACAGCAGGGCGGATGCTTGTTTAAATCTCTAACAACTAAGACCGCGCAGGCTACACTGTACACTGTCAAACCATCGTTTCTTCATTCTCCTCTTTAGCTCAAATTCTTTAGTCTTTTATGTCAATGCCTCCATGTGTCTGTCAGTTCCTCTATCCCATCTGTCTCCTCGTCGTGCCAATCCAGATCCTCCTATTAGATGTCCTATTTTTCATCCTTCCCATTTTCCCCCTAAGGAGCTTCTTTAAGCCTCTCTGACTCTGCTCTGCAGCTTTGTCATGTTCTTAGTTTTAGTTCCTTTTTGTTTTTCATAAAAATAAAAAAGTTCTCTCTTGCGCCGTCACTTCCCTGCTGCCACTCTCCTCCTCCTCTCACATCCTCTCCCTCATTCATTTGCTCCCTCGGGCCTCCTTCCCCCTTGTGTGTTTAGAAGCAGGTTTCTGCAGGCCTTCATCACAGCGTCTCCAGCAGCAGGCGAACAGCGGGACGAGTGAGAGAGTGGGCCAGAGTTGTTCATAGCACAGGGTGTGCGGTAAGAGCGTGCGCTTGTCAGGTGAAAGCTGTGATGGACAGTCAGTGAGGCACAGTGGGAGCCTCCAGTAAATAAACTACACATCAGCCCACAGATACAGAACCTGCAGATACAGTTGCAAGTCTGTTAACGCAACACTTTGACAACTGCCATTGACTTTATTTCTTAGAACGAGGTGCTTTTTCTCCCCCCTAAAAGTAAGCTTTTAGATCATCTCACTGGTGAAGATCATTAGGACTATGGGCACAAAAACCACTGGGGGCTTGTGCCTGTGGGCATGAAGAGGCCCTCGCACATCACCAGCGCCTGAATGCGTGTGCGCACACGTCCACGAACGAGTGTGTGCGCGCGCAAGTGTGTGTGTACGCCATCTATCACCGTGACAGGCTGGTGCGTGTTTACTTAATGATGTGGGGGTTTATTTATGAAGTGATGGCCGACGTGTGGGAGGGAGAGGGAAAAGTGAGAGAGGGGGAGAGATTGAGACAGCCTGAGGATGTGACATTAAAATATCATCAAGGTGATGGATGTCCGTGCACACAACATTAGAGAGAAGTACAAAAACAAAAAAAAGAAAAAAGCAGCTGCGCAATGGATGACAAGTCGTATCTGGACTTGTGCGAGCATTTTTCCGTGTGTGTTTCATAATGACTCCGAGTGTGTAGTCGCGAGTGTGGTTTTCGGGGACTTCTGTGTTCATTAAGGTGTCACATGTGCTGCCGCTGTTGTTTATGATTCACAGGGTAACGAGTTGAAGATAAGATGCACGAGTTCCTGCGTACGTGTATGGGTGTGTGCGCCTCCTGTATGTGTGCCCGTGTGTCTTTGTTAGACTGGGCAAACAGGATTCTGGCACGCTGCGTTACCATTCATTTTGGCATGGTCACATACACTATAATGTACATTTCCATTATAATAAACCTGACAGAGAGAAAAAAGACACTGAGGTGAATAAGCGGTCTGGGTCAGTGCACCAGCTGTAGACTTTGTAGGACATCCAAAAAGAACCACTAGGGGGCAAACAAATAGGCCAAAAGGGAGAACGAGTGAGGACAAAAAGAGAGAACTAGACATGGACTGGCTTTTGTACTCAAACACTCAATGTGCTTTAGACTACAAACCACTTTTCCATTCACTTAAACACTGGAGCCACCAAGCGTCTCATATTTTATCATCTGGCATTTTAAAAGTTTCCCGTAAAATGTTTTTAAATAAACCCCCATCATCTCATGTTTCATGATTTTTGTCAAAAAAGGTTTTTCCATCATGGTGTGAATTATGGCGTGTGTGCAGAGTAGGGCTGCTCGATTATGGCAAAAATGATAATCACGATTATTTTCACTGAAATTGAGATCACGATTATTTGACGATATTTATTTAACCCTTTAAGACCTACTATGGAACCAAGTCCACCAGAGCTTATATTATTTTTTTTTTTTTTTTTACATGCTGTAGTGCCATTTGTGGGAGCATTTCAAGTTGCTATACATCAATACAACTGTTATAGCCCATATTTTAATAATATGTATGCATTAAGTCCATAGTAATTACATAAATTGCAAAAAAGTGCAATAAACTACAAAAAAAATTGAAAATCGCTTTTGTTTTGTTTACATATATTTCTACTTGGAGAAATTTAAGAGGTTTATCCCTCAAAACTTTAAATACAATAAAGTTGCAAAAAATAGTTTACAACAACAGGAAATTTATTTTGAGTGTCTTCATAGTTTTATTTTGGAGATACACCAATTTTTATATACTGCAGGAAAAACAAAAAACAATCCTATGATGCAAATTTGCAAAGAAAACAGCATGTGCATCATTTCACTGTGGGAAGTGTTACGAACAGCTGATAGGAACGGCAAAGCGTGTTTCTGGAATATTATGTTTTTGTTCATGCAAGCGCTTTTTATGCAATTTTTGCAAAGCTATATGTGGAACGAAACCGTGACCGAGGACAAGCTGATGGCATAAGATGTAAGTACAACTCCTCCGGTTTCATATGCAAAACAAATTATTGCGCTAGCTTACACAGTTCAGGTTCTACAGGGATTTAAAAATAGTTACGCAAAACGGAGCGTGCTGCTCTGACCGGCTTTAAAGGGTTAACAATAACTTTAAAAAAATAATATAAAATAGTGTGCAACACCACTGAAGTTGTTTTTTTTTTTTAAACTCTCTTTTCAACCAACGGCAGTCACTCTCCAAATAACTTCTGCTTAGCTTTCCGAGCTTCCCTCGGGTCCTCTTAATCAGCGGTCTCCAACCTGTTTTGCGCCACGGACCGGTTTATGCCCGACAATATTTTCACGGACCGGCCTTTAAGGTGTCGCGGATAAATTAGGGAGGGGCTAATAATCGGCTCAGTCATTTTTAATGATCGTTGAAAGCCCAGATCGTAATCGTGATTAAAATTCGATTAATTGAGCAGCCCTAGTGCAGAGGATGTGCGCACATATAGATATGACGAAAACCGGGCGTGTTGCTGGCTGTGTGGAACAGACGGACAACCATAGCTGAGCAATTTCATTGTTCTTGACAATGACAATAAATAAATAAATACTAATACTAATCAGAGAGTCCAGAGTGTGGAGAACTAATCCGAGCAAATCTAGAGCTGACAGATGCACTTTCACTGTTCTACTTTTATAGTAATGAATTTCTTAAAATGAGTTTCTCGTTTTGATGTAGCCAACTGTGCGGTTACATTTATAATGTCGGCAACGAGCTGCTCAAACTGTTACACAGTGAGCGCTCTGTTTTTATACCCTCTTATCATACCAGTTATCCAGCATTCATTTTTAACTAATTTAATAATGTTCTTCTTCTTCCATAAGTTTTTCATTATTCAGACGTGCTTGTGACTGTGTTGCTTGTTTATTAGCGACATGTACGACATATTTTAAATTGGAATCATCTGTAAAACCAATAAAACCCCTAAAACTGAAGATACTGAAACCAAATGCTGTGAGGTGACAGTCCTCAACAATGCATGGCAATGTCGAGCAAGAAAGAACGAGAGCAAACGAGAAGGAAACAAGATAGGAAATTGGAGGATAATCAAAGTAAAATGACTAAAATACAAGTGCAACAACCATGTCATTTACCTCCACCCTAAAACAATCAGACAAAAAGAGTGTTGAAACCAACCCAAACACACCCGAGGATCCGATCCAACATTAGGCCGCTTAAACTGAGTTGTTACACAAGCTGAAGTAGGACTTTCACAGTCTCGTGCTAGAAAGCTCAAGTCTCACCACATCACAAAACTGAATGTCACACAACACAGTCAGAGCTTTACGCCAAAATCCACTTGAATATTAGATCATTAGATTATGATGTCATCAGGGGTGTCGTAGCAACAAGCGGAGTCAACAAATTTATAAGCCCATGTGCAGCGCGGCGAGTTAAGCTGATATATTATTGCCTTTATCGAACTATAATAAACAACCATGTCAAGAGAAGTCTCTGCAACAGCTGACTGATCTTACAGAACAAAGAAGTCTAAAAAAAGAAACTTCTCGTGTACTTTTGTGGCTTAATTGGCCATCAAGACATTAAAGGGAGCCTATCATTAGCATACGGAGAAAACAGAGAGAGTGGGGACAGTGTGATTGGCATAATTACAAGTGTGACCTATCCACAGACAGGGAACATGGAGGACGGGTCAAATTAGAGACAGATAGACAGACAGGAACACAGAGGAAGCAGGGTTGGAGGAAAGAAATGAGAAAGCGACACGAAGCCCTTTTTGAAGACCAGATTTAACCGCATGGGCGTGCTCACATATACACACAAAGGCAGTGACACAGACCCGCGCGATGAACTCCACCTCTAAACCGTGCACGCTGGGAAAAACTACAATAAACAAAGACACGAATAGATATTGTAACCATAGTCTTTGATTCCTGCTTTTGTTTATGTCCGTTTAGGTTAGTGTGGTACCCAGACACACTCACACAGACACACTTATCTTTTCTTTCTAACACACACACAGCTGACAGAAGGAGATGTGTGCTCCTGGCCTTGTGCGGAGAGCTTGGAAAGCCTTTTTAACCATTCAAGGCTGCAGAAAAGGGCCGAGTATAAAAGAGCAGCGTGGCGTGGTAGAAGTGGTGGCAACTAAAAGGCTGATAAAACAAGGCCGTTGTAAGCGAGTGAGTGCCACGCTCAAGCGCTCTGTATTTATGCTCGCCCCATACCACACCTGGATGGGGGAAAAGGCATGGTCAGGATCCTGTTTCTTGACTTTTCCAGTGCCTTTAATACCATCCGGCCCTGTATGCTTCAAGAAAAACTGAACAGGATGGAGGTGGACCCCTGCCTGGTGGCTTGGATCTCCGACTACCTCACCGACAGACCACAGTACGTCAGGCTGAAGGACATCACGTCTGACACAGTGGTCAGCAGCACAGGAGCACCACAGGGAACTGTGCTGTGCCCTCTTCTCTTCACCCTGTACACCTCTGACTTCTGCTACAACTCTGAATTATGCCACATTCAGAAGTTTGCAGACGACACAGCCATCATGGGGTGTATCTGGGATGATCAGGAAGAGGAGTACAGAAGTCTGGTGAGGAACTTTGTCGCATGGAGTCACACAAACCACCTGCAACTCAACACCTCAAAGACTAAGGAACTGGTTGTGGACTTCGGGAGGTCTAGAGCAGGTCCACTGCCGGTTCAGATAGAGGGGGAGGAGGTGGAGGTGGTCAACAAGTACAAGTACCTCGGGCTGTGGGTGGACAATAAACTGGACTGGTCATGCAACACAGAGCACCTGTATAAAAAAGCCCAAAGCCGACTGTACTTCCTCAGGAGGCTGAAGTCTTTTAACATCTGCAGGAAGCTCCTGAGGATGTTTTACCAGTCGGTGGTTGCTGGAGTACTTTTCTATGCTGTGGTGTGCTGGGGGAGCAGCACAGCAAAGAAGGACTCATCCAGGCTGGAGAAACTGATCAGGAGGGCTAGCTCTGTGGTCGGCATGAAGCTGGACACTCTGGTGACAGTGGCAGAGAAAAGGACACTAAAAAAACTGCTGGACATTATGGACAATGCCAGGCATCCTCTGCACACGGCCATAAACAACCAGAAGAGTCTGTTCAGTGACAGGTTGCTTCTCCCAAAGACAAGAACTAACAGACTTAAAAACTCCTTTGTCCCACACGCCATCAAACTGTTTAACTCCTCTCTGGAGGGGAGAGGGAGGGGAAACAGGAGGACAAAGGAGGGGGGAACAACTAAGCTGTAGTGCCTCTTCACCTCACTGTGCAATACCTTTTGTGCAATACTTTTGTAAATAGTCAACGGTGCAATAGACTCAATACTTGAAATGTGCAATTCACTTGTATTTTTATTTTTATTCCTATTTATTCTATTTATCCCCTTCGTATATTTTATTTATATTGTCTCTGTATTTATATATATGTGTGTGTGTATAACTCTGTAACTTCTGTCGGTGCTGTGCTTTTTTGGAAATCGAATTTCCCAGAGGAACCCACCCGAGGGATTAATAAAGTTCTATCTTATCTTATCTTATCTTACCATCGAGAGAGAAAGTAAGGTAAGAAGGTGAATGTGCAGCAATATCCTGAAGGGGGAGGGGTGGGGGTTCTGAGATAGCATGGAACTGCAATAGCGGTGTATGGCAATAATGTATCAACACAGGGACACCAAATATTGATATTTTATTATTAATTATTTAGTTATTATTCCGGGAACTGAGCAGACTCATCATCTCAACCAAAAAACTACCCAACGCTGGACGCGGTTAGCTTGACAAAGCTTACGCCTAATTCAGAGCAAGCTAACGGCTCAGTCACACAACTAATGATAGGACAGCGAGCTCCCTACAGCTACTGAAATAAACAAAGAAATAAAACTAAACTGGTGGCTGGACGGTGATTGTAATTTTTTTCATGTTCTGTGAACAATCGCAACTCGTGGTGACTGAATGGCTGCCCAGACTTTCAGGGTGTTGCACACTTTTGACCACAAGGTGATTGCACAGGTTGCAACCTTTCTGCAAACAGTTGCAGCCGGACTTGGAATGACTGCCATCACTCTCAGAGACGTTGTCCAAAGTTTTAAAATAATTGCAGTCAAATTTATAAATACAGACTTTGTCAATGAGAACAACTCGAGAGAACTCGACTCAGCTGGCTTTAGTAATATTACTATAGAACCGGACGGTGCTGAGTGCAAATGTAATAGCTGACATCGTATTGTGTCTGGTGATTCCCACTTCATATATCCCGATGATCACATGACATAAGGACTGCTGATCAACTTTTTTCAGCTCCCGAAAGTGAACAACACAAACACAACAGGGCTTAATTATGTCTTACACTTGTCTCATGCTGGTATTTTAAAGTGGAGGATAATTCTTTTGTTTTCTCAAAACAGTGAATTTAGATTTAGATTTAAAATAAAAGAGATTTGTACAAAATGAAACTTAAAGCGGTTACTGAGGTGTTCTCTGGAGTAGATTAAATCAAGTCCCATAAACTAATGGGAATACATTATTGTCTTTACTCGATAATTTAGTCTACTTTGGATAATCTTACATCTCTAACAGAACATTTCCATTGGCCAAACACACCGTCTCTGTGATTGTACTGAAGTTTGGTTAATTATTAAACCAAAGAGTATTATGTTAAGTTTTTCACCTTTACTGGATACTGAATTATATTACAGATTGGACGAGCGATGCAGGGGAAGAGCAGTGACTGAAGCAGAAACCCGCTCCTCTGGGGGAGGTACCTGTTTGACATGCGCTCTAACCACTCAGCCATCAAACATAACCTGTGTGCCACAAAAAGAAAAGGAGGAAAATCAGAGAGCAGAAGTTTCATGAGCAAACAGAAGCAACTTCAGTGCAAAGGAGAGGTTAAAGCAGAGTGCAGGAAATCTGTGCAAACAGCCGTACGTCTGAGTGCGAGGAAAGGGGTTTCTGATAGATCTGAACTTGAAAGAAAGAAATATAAGAACTAAGCACTCAAGCAATATACTCCATAAAAGCTTAATCGATGTCTGTGAATGTAGTTATATATCATCATGTTATGAATCAAAATATCCTGCCAAGATCTTCTTTTTTTATGTTCCCACTAGAATTTCCTTGATGTTTTCCTGTGTCTATTCGCACTACGTGTGTGTGTGTGTGTGTGTGCTGGTAAGTGCAGTGTTTCATTATCAGTCTCCTCAGGGGAGAAAGCCACTGCTGGTTTCTGCTGTGGACACCGCTGTCTTCTTTTTGGGTAAAAAAAACAACAAACTGATCAGAGGTTGCACCTCATGCTTGCTGCGCTTTAATTGCATCAGAGTTTGGGTACCGACTGAGTCACGGTGATCCGAGGCAGAAACACATGCTGCATAGGGATGCGTAATGAGTGACAAAGCCCCTCGGGCCTCAGAGACAGCTACTGTGGCGTGTGTCTGAGAGTGCCTAATGAAGACTGGTTCACGGGGCTTCATTGCTCAATAGACACAGACTACAACAAGTGAGGACGTGAACGCGGCGGGAGGCCGGTTGTATCAGACGATTTTGTTGCGGCGATGCGGTCAGTAAATCCATATTTCCCAGATGCCTCTGCTTCTCTCCTCGCGTTACCTAATGAAAGCCAAATCTCGCTCAGTGGAAATGCCGTGGCGAGATTCGGCGATTCTGATTTGGATCAAAGTGTGATTTTCTGCATCTTTGGGCTCGCTATTAAAAAAATCCCTTTTTAAAATGCTTTATAAATGGCTATTGATTTCCATGGCGAGTATGCCGAGTTTGGGAGTGTACAGAGGTAAATGAAATGATTCCTCAGGCCGGATCAATACAGGTTCAGGGACATTTAGCAGTGCAGTCTGGTTGGGAGAGGCAACAATCAGGGATTTCAGGCCTTTGTAGAACAGAAAAGGGGGGGTGAGGGGTGGAGAGAAGGAAAAGCAATAGGAAACAAAAGAAAGAGATAAAGCGGAGCTAAAAGAAAGGTGGGATGGAAATGTCACCAGTCTAATAGATCTCTCCATATACCAAATGAAGAGGAAAGCGGGCAGCTCCTCGATGGCACACAGGCCCCTCAAATGTTAACAAGAAGCTGAAATCAGCCTGAGAACAACACACGGGAAAACACAGTGGTCTCTCAGGAGTGCTTTGGAAAGAAGCACACACTGACATACACTCTTCATTTCACCATCTTTTAAACTGGTGTCCAGTTTAAACCAACTACAACACCCCCAAAAAAAGCACGCACACTCACCCGGTTTGGATCATACTCCAGGATTCGGCGCCGTGCGGCGTCTAGCTCCTCGTAACCCGGGGCGGCTCGGGCTTGCGTGTACTCCCTGCGCATTCCATGGAGACGCTGATCACTGCAGAGACGAGCACAACAGGAAGGGTTAATAATCGCAAACACACACTATTATGGAGAGAAGCAACAAAAAAAAAACTAAACAAAATAAGACAAAAAAAAAAAAAATCTTTTTTTTAAATCTCCTTTGCAGGATGAAGAGCCGAGCATCCAACACAGGTGGGAATTCAGAAGTGAAGCAAGAAGGCAGGTGGCACATATTCAGCTTAATCTTTTGTTAAAGCCGCCGATGTTCTTTGGCTTCATGATGACAAGCCCTGACTGCACAGGAAGACTGACGGGCAAGACAGAAAATATCCACAAAGACATCAGTGCCTCTGTTGAACTTTCTTCAGCTGACAGATAAAACCGCAGCGGAGAGAAACGGAGCTGAAACATTTCACGGTTTTTGTCTTTTCACTCTGATGTCACAAAGAGCAACGAGGTGCCATCCCGGATTCAGATACAGACAAATCAACCACCCAAAAGGTGAGGCCGAACCCGACCTAGAGGTCACCAAAAGGCAAAAAACAAAAAAGAAGAATACATAGGCCCCACAAAAGTGCAAGCGACTGCCAGCGAGGAGATATGAACGAGACAGAATGGGGACAAAACTTAAAGAGAAACATCATCATGCTCACTGGACCTTAATGCCAGATAAGCCTCACACACCTGGCACTACAGAGTCGGGCGCACACAAACAAGCGTGAGGACGCGCGCGCACACCAAAGGCAACAGACGGTTTGCGCCTGAGCGAGCACAATCCTTCGGGATGTGCTACCAAAGTGCGACACAGTGCTGTCGTTTATCTGTGTTTACTGGCTGCAGCGGGAACGGGTATCTAATATTGACACTGATATGCAGTTCGTTTGCCATTTCTATGTCCTCGGGAGATACACGCCTTGAGAAGGTGTTCAAACTCGGGAGGGAAAAACAGAATAGGAAGAGCAACTTTCCTTCAAAACCACCCCACACATCTGTAAAACTCGAATGCCCTCAGCAGCCTCGCGAGGCCAACCTTTTTGTCCGACAAAACTCCCACGCACCCTTTATTACACGTGTGTAACGCCGTCTAATGGTCTGACCTCCAGGCAGACCATTAGACCAAACCCGAGCAAAGGAGAGAGGGAGAGTGCGCGCGAGAGGCAGAGGTTCATTAGTGAAGTACATAGATTACGTGTTTAAGTCTCTCTTGTGACCCTGCCTTTAATTAGAAAATCAGGCTGAGACGGTGTGTGTGTGTGTGTGTGTGTGTGTGTGTGTGTGTGTGTGTGTGTGTGTGTGTGTGTGTGTACAACAAATATCTGTAATGTACAAATGGGTGATTGATCCTTATAATTTGGTATGCGGGACACACAGTGACAATGTGATTGTGCCTGGGTATACATGTCTTCAACTTAAGGGGGAGAGAAAGCCGAGTCTCTCTCTCTCTCTCTCTCACACACACACATTCTCGTTTTGATATCGCAGTGAGGACATCTAATTGACATAATGCTTTCCCTAGCCGCTTACCCTAACCCTAACCATCAAAAATGAATACCTAATCCTAACCCTCAGCCTAAAATTAACCATAACCTAACTGTAACACTGACACTAAAACCACATTTTAAGTCTCAAAAATGCCTTCAAACTCGTGACGACCGGCACTTGTGTCCTCATAAGTGATGTTTGGTCCTCACAAGTATGGTAACATTCCAATTTTTGGTCCCCACAAAGATGCCTAAACAGACACACACACACACACACTCCCGTGTCAGTATGTTGGTGTGCACACTGTTGTTGTCGTTGTTCTGTGCGCGCGTGCGTCCTCTGCCAACGAGTCCCTGTCAACACTTCGGGCGCAAAACTCGATCCTAACTTGCTGCCATGAGGAAAAGAACTTTCCGAAAGTTTCCGTGCTGTTATGAAACGCCAGCGCAGATGCTTCCGTTTTATGAAGATGGATATCGGAGGCGGCATTACTCCCAGTACCGCACTAATTGTTGCTTCTTCAGATTGGTTTAATGGCTGGTTTCAATGCACAGTTAATCAATACTCATCTCAGTTTCCCCCCCAAGTGTCCCACAGACAACCTTGCTATTAAGATATTCACACTTCATCTCTTGCATTTTTCTTTTTATTCACTTACTGCTAGCTTTTTAGTAGTCTTACCCTCTGCCGCCCATCACGCAAACACACAAACAAACAGACCCGTGGAGAATAAATGCACACGGCCAAGTTAAGACTTTTTTTTTCCCTTTTCATGCCACCCCTCTTCTAGCGATCCCATTAGCCAATCCCTGGGCCCGTAATTAGGCCTGCCATTTTGATTGAGCGTGCGTGTCGCTCTCCAAATGAAACAACACTGTAATTATCTCATTATGCTGCGGCCTCCATCACTGACAACGCCAAATATTATCATATTAATGGCTGAAGACAGACGCTGATTCTGGATAAAACATTAGATGAGGGTGGATGGGTGCGGGGGGGTGCAGGAGAGGCTGGAGGTTTGCGAAGTAGCGGTTTGATGGGCTGACAATTCGAGCAGGCTGCTTTCCAAACAGTGAAAGAAGAGGTTCAGAGGGATTAATGAGTGGCTGTACACTCACGCGCATTTGCTTGTCCTGTCCTATATACGTGTGTTAAAAGAGACGGACAGGTAAGCTACCCCGTTGTCATCAGCAGCTAATAACTGCTGCAGTCTGCCGGCCCGAGGCCAGAGCCATTCAGCTCAGTTGTTCTAAGCCTTAGCGAGCACAGTTTTTCTCTAATGTGACACAGGACTGTTAATGACATCAAGGCACTGAAATGAGTTACCCTCCAGTTGAGAAACAGGGCTGGCATTCCTCAGATTTGAAGTAATCTGGGAAAACCTTTTATGAACTTTTCTATTATTTATGGCTTAATTAGAGAAGCAACACTGCGACTGTGGTTATTTGAAAAGTCACTCAGCCTCGCCCATCATGTACTGTTGCCTAGCATTACTCAAATGACTTCGACTGCCTTTTTTCTTACAAAGAAAGAAAGAAAGGAAAGGAAACTGAAGAAACATTCCCAAATTAAATTTGGCCCTTGAAGCTTGAGTCCTTGTGAAGTGCTGCTCCACACCCAGTGCTCCTGCTACATTTGGATCCCATCCTGGAAGTCCTGATCTGACCACACGGACGTTTATGATTTCACAGCTGCTGTGAGCTCTCTGTGCTGCTACAACATAGACCGAATGGCAGTCTTCAGTGGAAGAGCCTGCACTCTCCTGAGGCAAGGTTCATAATAACACAACAAGCATGAATATCATTTTTCTGACATTCAAAGTGTCAGACTGTCACTGGGGAGTTCTACTGTAACATCCTAAAAGAGCAGAGAGAACATTTGGCTCACAGTGCCTTCATTCTCTTTTCTAACATGAAATTTAAATCATAGGGTCTCTGTTTAAACGGGGACTTCTATGGAGCGATCCACGAGGAACCTTAGCAGCAGTGCAAAAAATCATAAGCAGACAAAAAATGAAGAATGGTGGCCAACTTTAAGGTTGACTTTAAATTTACATAGGTACATTTGCAGAAACAATTTTCGGAACCGGGGATGGGTCCACCGAGGGCTGCGGCTTGATCCACGTAAGTCCTGGTCCATGTGGCTTGTTCAGGCTAAGCCTACTGTACCCCTAGCCACCAGGCACTCTTCCCAGATCTGGCTCCAGATTGGGGTCTCAATCCAGGTAAGGTACAGTGGGGCAAAAAAGTATTTAGTCAGCCACCGATTGTGCAAGTTCCCCCACTTAAAATGATGACAGAGGTCAGTAATTTGCACCAGAGGTACACTTCAACTGTGAGAGACAGAATGTGAAAAAAAAATCCATGAATCCACATGGTAGGATTTGTAAAGAATTTAGTCGTAAATCAGGGTGGAAAATAAGTATTTGGTCACCTCAAACAAGGAAAATCTCTGGCTCTCACAGACCTGTAACGTCTTCTGTAAGAAGCTTTTCTGTCCCCCACTCGTTACCTGTATGAATGGCACCTGTTTGAACTCATCATCTGTATAAAAGACACCTGTCCACAGCCTCAAACAGTCAGACTCCAAACTCCGCCATGGCCAAGACCAAAGAGCTTTCGAAGGACACCAGGAAAAGTATTGTAGACCTGCACTAGACTGGGAAGAGTGAATCTACAATAGGCAAGCAGCTTGGTGTGAAAAAATCAACTGTGGGAGCAATCATCAGAAAATGGAAGACATACAAGACCACTGATAATCTCCCTCGATCTGGGGCTCCACGCAAGATCTCATCCCGTGGGGTCAAAATGATCATGAGAACGGTGAGCAAAGATCCCAGAACCACACGGGGGGACCTGGTGAATGACCTGCAGAGAGCTGGGACCAAAGTAACAAAGGTCACCATCAGTAACACACTACAACGGCAGGGAATCAAATCCCGCAGTGCCAGACGTGTTCCGCTGCTGAAGCCAGTGCATGTCCAGGCCCGTCTGAAGTTTGCCAGAGAGCACATGGATGATACAGCAGAGGATTGGGAGAATGTCATGTGGTCAGATGAAACCAAAGTAGAACTTTTTGGTATAAACTCAACTCGTCGTGTTTGGAGGAAGAAGAATACTGAGTTGCATCCCAAGAACACCATACCTACTGTGAAGCATGGGGGTGGAAACATCATGCTATGGGGCTGTTTTTCTGCCAAGGGGACAGGACGACTGATCCGTGTTAAGGACAGAATGGATGGGGCCATGTATCGTGAGATTTTGAGCCAAAACCTCCTTCCATCAGTGAGAACTTTGAAGATGAAACGAGGCTGGGTCTTCCAACATGACAATGATCCAAAACACACCGCCCGGGCAACAAAGGAGTGGCTCCGTAAGAAGCATTTGAAAGTCCTGGAGTGGCCTAGCCAGTCTCCAGACCTCAACCCCATAGAAAATCTGTGGCGGGAGTTGAAAGTCCGTGTTGCTCGGCGACAGCCCCAAAACATCACTGCTCTCGAGAAGATCTGCATGGAGGAATGGGCCAAAATACCAGCTACTGTGTGTGCAAACCTGGTAAAGACCTATAGTAAACGTTTGACCTCTGTTATTGCCAACAAAGGTTATGTTACAAAGTATTGAGTTGTATTTTTGTTATTGACCAAATACTTATTTTCCACCCTGATTTACCAATAAATTCTTTACAAATCCTACCATGTGGATTCATGGATTTTTTTTTTTCACATTCTGTCTCTCACAGTTAAAGTGTACCTCTGGTGCAAATTACTGACCTCTGTCATCATTTTAAGTGGGGGAACTTGCACAATCGGTGGCTGACTAAATACTTTTTTGCCCCACTGTAACAAAAGCCCATGATCATCTACTTCACAGGACTCCTCTTTCTAAAAGCTCTGTCATTTGGAAGGGGCCCAGTAGACCTGCTACTCCTACACATTAGAAGAAGGCAGTTGTGGTGGTTTGGGCACCACGATGCCTCCTGATTGCCTCCAAGGGGAGCTTCAACTGCTAGGAGACCCCGCACCAGAGCCAGGATACACTGGAGAGATTATGTGAACACCTTGATGGTCTCTAGAAAAAGTGGGGGAGGTGGTGAAAGAGAAAGGAGGTGTGGGCATTCTTGTTTAAACTGCTGGTCCTATGACCCACACCCAGAAAAGTGGCAGAAATAAGTCGGTTGGTTGGTTGGTTGGGATTCTGCAGAACTTTCTGAGTGCAAATACACATCAAATGGGTTTCTCTGTCTGAGAAATACACACAGAGGGTGTATTGAGTGGTTGAGACTATTGTTGTGTTCTCATGTTTCTTTAGTTAGCGAGTATTGTGTAGTGAAAAATAAAAACAGGTGAATGACTGGTTTAAAACAAAGACACGGGTTCTCATTATGTGAGGAACCAGAGTTTTGTAGTGATTTTCTGCCATTTGTACATTAATGTTCAGTCTAAGTGACCGACATGTAAAGACTTTATGGATTTATTGCTTTGTTGCAGTCTAAAGTGTTATTTTGCCATATCAACTCAAGTACAGAAAATTGACATCATTTAAGTTACGTCTCGTTCAAATACTTTATCCCATGCATACTTCACAGTACCTGACTACACAGACTGATCTAACAGTGCTGTGAGAAGGAAAACTGGAGGAGGACTGAGATGGAGAGTGGAGAGGGAGAAGATGAGACACAGTAGCAGGAAATGAAAGCTGCGTCAGACGACAGAATGAGAGCAGAAGTAAACAGCAACATAAAGACTGAGATGGCAACTTGGAAAAGGAGTAAAAGCACGAACAGGGGGACTAGGCCGAGAGAACAGAAGCACCGGTGATAGGAAAGCAAGCGGGAGAAAATGTGTGAGAAAAGCAACTATCCTGTGGTGTTAGCCAGTGTGAGGGCAGACTAATTAGGAAGTGTGCACTGCCGCCGGCTGGTTTGGCGACTTCTTCTTGCAGGGGCCAGCTGATTTTAACACAACGCACTGGGGGAAAAGAGCTCAGACGGGCAGGCTTTTCTTTGCTGCTTGCATGCTGGAGGTAAGCACACTTCAAAGTGCATGATCAATGTTTGGCTTCCTGGTGAAATATTGGAAACAGACTCAGACAGAAACTCATTGGTGCTCCAAACTAAAAGCAACGGAAAAACAGAGTTTTTTCCTTCTTTTACTTTTGCCCTAAAGAACCACAACCAATGGAACACATTCATTTTCTATCAGTTACACTGATTCTTACTGAAACCTGAAACTGAGTACTAATACATACAAGAGTAACTCAGACTGTTTTTTTTTAACCCATAATGAAGTTGATATGCTAAGAAAGATGCTAACAATCAATCTCTACACCCACCCACTTTCAACTGTCCAGGATGTCTGAGCGCCAGTAAAAAGCTCTCTCTTCTGTGAAGATAGCTCTGATACAGATGTAATCTTGCTAGCATTTTCAGGTCAGCCTCAGGGTCTCCTCTGGGCTGGTTCTGCCAAAAAACATCTCACCTATGAGGCATCCAGGAGGCATCTTAGTCGGTTCGCCTAACCAGCTCAAATGACCCTGCTTTAGTCCCAGCCCCTCACCCAAAGGAGAACACAGACACACTTGGGAGAAAGCTAATTTGCTTCCATGATCTTATTCTTTACCCACGACACCTCTATTTGGACAGGCATGGAGACAGCGGAGGTCAAAGGCCGTGGCAGTCTAGTCTAGTGCTAAGGCTCTTCAAGAATCCAGTAATTCAGCACCGGTTATTGTTTTTTAATATCTTGACGTTATAAATATACAAATAAAATTAAATAAGGTGGAGAAGAAGATGCTTTTGGTTACACTGATCACAGCTCAGCCTATGCATACATGTCAAAAGCCAACAATGCCCCCCTGCCAAAAACAAAAAAAAACAAAAAGGTTTTCGGAAGTCCAAATTAATTCGATCACCCCCAGCATCCTGCTCAACAAACACATTACTCACCATGCATCTGTTTTCTGTTGTTAGACAAGCGCGTGGTAATGATAACAATAAATTGATTAACTGACAATCTGAAACTAGCCTCCAGTAAAACAGGCTGCTTACTCTATGACTGACCACAGAGAACAGAGCAACGGGAAACATTTTAACAGCTTAGATCAGGGGTGGGCAATCTCAGTCCACGAGGGCCGGTGTCCCTGCAGGTTTTAGATCTCACCTTGGGTCAACACACCTGAATCACATGATTAGTTCGTTACCAGGCCTCTGGAGAACTTCAGGACATGTTGAGGAGCTAATTTAGCCATTTACATCAGCTGTGTTGGTTCGAGGACACATCTAAAACCTGCAGGGACACCGGCCCTCGTGGACTGAGATTGCCCACCCCTGGCTTGGATAGATCACAAATAAAAAAGACACAAAGGTCTTAATATGGAGTACACACTAATGAAGTGTTGTTTTCAACTAGAAGTCTACTTCAGGCAGATGCTGTCGGGCGGCTAAAATCCTCGGCAGAACACAAGAAGTTGCATTTTTCTGCTTCTGTTTTCTGCTGTACAGAAAAGGTAAATTTCAGCATTTGTCTTAATGAGCAGTCTCATTATATAAAGTCTGCTTTGCACCTCTTTAACGCTGCTTCCGCCTGTAGCAGAATAAAACTGCTTCCTCTATCGGACCAATATTCAGAGTGTGCAAGGAAACCAGTGCTATTCATGGCATTGCTAAAAAAAAAAAAAAGACGTAACATTTCTATATCCAACAGCGCGTGTAGCACTTTTCCTAAAATATTTCAACAATTACTCATGCTTGTCTGGAGTGATTTGAGCATTCCAGTTTGCCACAGTGTCAGGTAAACCTAGAGGCATGTAATCCTCATGCCACTGCTCCAACCACGGCAGCAACGCGCCGTTTACTTAGCCTCGTCTCCCCGTTCTTAGCACAGTGTCGCAATTTACGACACAACCCCTCACGAGCCTTCACATCTCTGCTCTTTGGCCTCCTGTTCTTTCTCACTCCTCTTTCATCTCATCTTTCTTGCTCCAGCTACAAAGACTGCCTCCTGGCTAATAAAATTTGACAAGCATAGCCAACCTTTTTTCTCCACAGGTCAGCTTCTAGCACAGCTCTAATCGAATGCGACGCTCATCAGCGTACACACCTGCCATCGGAGGTCTAATGAAAATGTCCGACAGCGAATTAGGGAGACAGTGCTGGAAGTCCACCGGTGAGGGGCCTTGACAGGAAGTTGAGGGGAGGGGGCACCGGCATGTCTCAGATGACAACGAAGCATTTATATATATACACACCAACCTCCAAAATCAACTAGATAAATTAGCTTAAGGATTTCATATTTCTTTATAAATCATATTTTTGGGAAGTATCATTAAAACTGAGAGGTTTTAATAAGAATTTCACATGCAACAACTTAAAAAGGAACTACTTTGTAGGAGCAGAAGGTCTAAAAAGTCAGAAGCAGGCCTGTTTGCGCTTCAACTTACAGAAACACAAACGCAATAAACGAGCTTACACCTGTGATTTTGTGTGGATAAAACCCACTGGACCACACACAGAAATGTTGCTAGGTTACGCTGGGCTTTCTCACAGAAATATTACATGTGGGTGGCTGTGTGTGTGCGTCTATTTCTGACTGTGTGTGTGCGTTTATGTGTGTGAATAAAAGGCACAGAGGTTCCAACCTCATGACCAGCAACACGTGTTTTAACAGATGTGCAGACTTACCCAAAAAAATGAGAAAGAAAAGCAGTTATGAAAGCGCATGTGCGCCTTTTGTATGTACTATATGATCTCAGTGACGCTGCTACTGTATTTAAAGGAAAACTCTTGTCTATTACCACAACTCTAGATCACAAAAAGGAAAACTGCTTAAACGCACAATACCTCTTTAGTTCATACTGAAAACGACAACACAGGTGACTGAAGCCGTTTACAGAGATGAGATTTGTAGCATTGTTTGTAACATTTAAGGCTAAAACGAGGCCCTAACAGTAGCAGTTCAGCTTATTGGTGCGGCCCTCCACAACAGTCCCAGTTGGGAAAGTTAATTGTTCTCTCCTGTAAGTAACAAACACGATTTCATCCAGACGTGGGTCACGTTTACTTTAAAGCTCGTCCCTGTTTCATTCAACATTACCACAACACTCACGGAAGAGACACAAAACACTTGATGTGACACACAATCTCACCCCGGCAGCTGTGTATTGATAGTTGCTTTGCTAATTAAAGCTGCCACATCCTATTAGGAGTTAAGGGGGAGGCATCTATTCACGCTTTCATGGAATTCAGTAACAAGGTATGGTTTAATTATTAACCTGTAGATTATGAATGACACATCTTAAGTGACGGACACATTTGTTATTAGCTGTTAGATCCTTATTGATCTCGTCTCCGTACCGCTGCTTTCATAGGCTTTGGAAACGTTTGCGAATCTTTCTACTGTCTGTTGCTGCAGGTATGTGATAACCTGAAAACAAACAGCTAGATCTCTCTATAGCTACTAGTTTTTTGTCATAGTTCAGATTCGATTGATAACCTTCCCAAAGGAGGTTATGTTTTTGGTGGCATTCGCGCAGGGGCGTGATTTCCAGGGGGGTTATGCCCCCCTCCCAATAATCAGACCCAACCAACATAACCCCCTCAATAAAATTATGAATTATCTTACATAAATAGGCTGTTGATTTTCTTTACTCATTTCAGTTATTACTGAATAATAACTAGGGCGATCGTGGCTCAAGAGTTGGGAGTTCGCCTTGTAATCGGAAGGTTGCCGGTTCGAGCCCCGGTCGTTGTGTCCTTGGGCAAGACACTTCACCCGTTGCTTACTGGTGGTGGTCAGGTGGCGCCAGTGTCCGGCAGCCTCGCCTCTGTCAGTGCGCCCCAGGGCAGCTGTGGCTACAATGTAGCTGCCATCACCAGTGTGTGAATGTGTGTGTGAATGGGTGGATGACTGGATGTGTAAAGCGCTTTGGGGTCCTTAGGGGCTAGTAAAGCGCTATACAAATAAAGGCCATTTACCATTTACCATTCAGTTATTACCAGCAAAATAGTTGCATGTTTAATCATGATGTGTTCGCGTGTTTGTAAACACAGTAGCTCAAAAAGTTTTGAATGGATTCTGATAAAAGTTTGTAGATCTGAGGTCATGATAACAATCCAGTAACATTTAGCTTACATCAACCATGGTCTTAAGGTCAACTCAATGATTTATCAGTAAAAACCATGCAACATAAAAACATTTGAACATATCCAAGTTTTTTGGGGGGGGAAACAAAATAAACTGGTGATCAAAAAGTTTTCACTGGATATTTTTCACGAAACGTTTTTTTTTTTCTAAACGTATTAAACAATGAAATAAAAGTTATTAGATTCATTTAACTAAAAAAATATGGGTTTCAACAGAGCTAATAACAAAAGCCTGCACTTCGCACTTGCTTTTTACTGCACTGTGAACTTCTTAAAGTACTATTAAAAAGAACAATACTGTTCCCTTAAAAGCCCGGAGAGTGAGCCGTCTTTGCACTCTTGGATGACAGACGGTCATCATGACAGTAGAGACGTAACCATAAAGTTGCATTATATAAACATTTGAGGCTGTAATAGCTTCTGTACCAGGGCTTTGTAAAACAAGGCTGGTGTTTTGTGATTTTTGAGAAGTCAGTCTGTTGTTTTTACTGTATGTTCTGTGTGATGTCTGGGTTAAAATAAGGAAACGCTCCTTATTGGTCCCGTGTGTAAAACAAACAAACCGAGCCCTTTTCCCCCCATAAAGGAGCGACTTTAAAAAATTAATCAGATAACCCCTGTGACACATACTGAAGTGGAAGCGGGCATTTCACGCTAAAAGTTTTTATCGCAGTTCTAATCATGCACTGATGTCAACGTGATGAGGGTGTCATCACACACAAAGTATCATAGATAGCTTTAAATATACTGTAGCTTCAACTTTGACATGCAGCCCTGCAGTTACTCAAACAGGAGCAAAGAGTGAATGTATCTGCAGATGATTTACATTTCATAGGGTAAATTAATGATGGCCATCGACCTGTGTCGCATGTCATTCCCGCTCCCATCCTCCTTATTGCCTGGAACGGCCATTGTTGGTCACTATCTGTCACATAAATGAGAAAAATGAAGCACTATGACAGCGGGCAGACGAGTAGCAGCCAGACTTCCAGTAGTCCTCATCCCGTACTTGTTATTAAGTTCATTCTTTATTTTGATATCCTGATTGACTTCCTAATAGTACAATGACATACGACAGCTTGCCAACATTGTCTCATTATTACTGATCACTAATACAATAAATAAGGCGAAAAAATGAACGAGGGGTTTACCTTGTAGGATGGAGATGAATTAATTGAATTATTATGAACATGTGCAGTATGGCTGTCCTCTAACTACATTATTAGACATTTATTTGTATCCCTTTGTCTCTACAGACACCTTCTCACACAGAGTTAACAAGCCAAAGAAGACTCCTCTCATCCATCATGTTAATGCTAAAGTCTAATATACATTAGGAGCAAAACAGAGAAGCGAGAATGGATATGTGACACACCGAGTGTGAGAGAAACTGAGGGAGAAAGAGTAGAGGGAGAAAACAGGCTGGTAATGAAGTACCCACCACTAGTGGATAAGAGCTAAAGTGGTCTAACAGATCTGTCAGGCTGCTAGACTGTGGCTAATTATCCCTCCTCCTCTTTTGTCTGCGTCCTCTCCTCTGTCACTTCTTCTCTCTCGAATTTACTCTGCCCGGCGTGTTTTTCTCTCCACTTTGGCTCCGTCGTTTTCTCCCCTCTTTCCCTGCTTTTTCTCGTCTCTCTCTCCCTCCGTCTGTCCCATCTTCCCATTTCCCATCTGTCTCCCCTTCCATGTCCAATCCCTTTCTCTTTCTCTCTCTTTTTTTCTTCCCTGGATGAGATTGGGTGTCTGGGGCTTAGTTTTTGATTTGCAAGTCAATCGTAATTTTCTGTCAGAGAGTTTAAGTTGAGGGAAGTTTTTAATATGGCCTGTATTATTTCATACGGGAAATGATAAATTTGCATTAGAATCCTCTTTAGAGTTTCTCCTTTTTTTCCTCTCTCAAATACAAAAAGCAGCTGAAAGTTACGGTTCTCAAAACTGCAGCGGTAATAATATATAATATGGAACGAATGACAACATTGATAAGCAGTGCATTTCTGAAAGCATGGGCCCTTTGTTAGACTAACAATGAGGGGCTCTGACATCCAAATATTACAGCAAAGGACACGTTTTACTCAAATTAAAGTACATTTTATTATTAAACTACTTTAAATGCCTCTCAAAACACTGCGACTTGCACAATTCCTATTTTTGCGCATAGATATAGATCCATTCATGTTGGAAAAATAAAATGTTTTAGGATATCAATTGGATTGGCACATAAACCAAGCTCCAGCACTGCAATAATATAAAATTCAATGACTGTGAGCTTAGAGTGACGCTTAGCATCTCAGACAGGCAGGTTTTAATGGGCAAACTTGACTGAACTCATGTAGAAGTGTATGAGATAGACATTAGATAGACCTAATGAGACGTGAGCCATTGGTTTGTGAAGCCCGACTCTGAAGGCTCGGTGTTAGCATTTTGGCAAGCCAATTTGGATTTTTGGTGCCAAATCTGACCACAATTGGATAAGAATGTTGAGTGGTAGCTAATGCAAGGTGCATCCATAGGCTGTATGGGAGCACTAACTTCTTGGATGGCCTGGTAATAAAATTAAAAGCAGAGTTAGCCATATTATATGCCAGACAATTGCATTAAAAATCCCCCCGAAAAAACGGCACGTCGTCAAGAAGTCCAGTGCAGCGACTCAAATTAACAGAGGTGAAGCCCCAGCAGACAGCTACCAGCTACAGCCGCCTCGTGTCCACATAAATCTGACTTTAAGCATTCATCAAGTTTAAACAGTTTTTGTAAGCATGCCTTTTTTTCCACTGTAAAGTTGGACATTTTAACATGCGAGTCTATAGAGATTGACTTGCTTTTGGTGATCTCAAGAGACTGTAGATCAAATGTTCAAGCTGTTATAATGACCTATAGTTAACGCTTCAAGTAGAAGTACAGTGCATTACTGGTGTCAACCTCACATGTGGTTAAAAGAAAGAAAGAAAAAACACGTAGTGTTTGAATTATCACAGTATTCATCATATGGCACCCATGGCCTCCTCAAACTGTCTCTAGTAATTCTGGTTGTATTTGTTTTGCATGTATGTCAAGAGGTGTCCGATCCAGATTGCATGATTTTAGTGCCAAGCATGAACAGACAAGGATACAGCTGGTGACTTGAAATTGAAATAACATTAAATTGAATAGAGGGCTCAGAAGAGGCAACCTTATGCTTTCAGGGAAGTGTACCGCTGCACCTGGACCCTGTGTTTGTGCGCGTCACTAGGCATGTAATCTTTCTAAATATGAATAATGTTGAATTTTTAGACAAGAGACATGATTTTTGGTACCATAAGCTTTCTGGTTCCCAAGCCAGTGTACTCCTAGTGCAAATTCCAAGCCCAGATAAATGGAGAGGGTAGAGTCACGAAGAGCATCCGGCATTAAATCTTTACAAAACATGTGGATCATGAGTAAGATTGCTATACTGTATTAGTTGGGGTCTGGGTTAACAATGACTGCGATCGATGCTGTTGAGCTGGAGGGTACCAGTGGAAACTGTGCTAGCGTTGGCTGAGGAAAAGCCGGAGCAGAGGAAGCAAGGGATAGGATTAGAAGGGAGATGAACCATGTGGCATTATTTGCCTCCTTTTAGCGCAGCAGCTGAAAACAGGAATACGGAAACAGTGTAACACTTTAAAATAAAGCCAACAACTAAGGGCATGAAAAAAATGATTACACTGAAAATAACTAAGTAATTTAGCAGAAAAACAAAAGATATTGTCCCATCTTACATTATATGCTGTACTTTTTTAGGCAAGTGGTGTAATATGGGGTGAATGAAGGTCACTGAGGGTTTTTTTTTTTTAGGTTTCAGGGTTTTAAAAAACATATTTGTTTAATATTTGTTATGTTGATGTGTATGATGGATATTCAATTATTCCATTTTATCAATATAAATGTGATACCGACGGGCGATCGTGGCTCAAGAGTTGGGAGTTCGCCTTGTAATCGGAAGGTTGCCAGTTCGAGCCCCGGCTCAGACAGTCTCGCTTGTTGTGTCCTTGGACAAGACACTTCACCTACCGCCTACTGGTGATGGCCAGAGGGGCCGATGGCGCGATATGGCAGCCTCGCTTCTGTCAGTGCGCCCCAGGGCAGCTGTGGCTACAATGTAGCTGCCTCCACCAGTGTGTGAATGTGAGTGAATGAATAGTGGAATTGTAACGCGCTTTGAGGGCCCCGAAAAGCGCTATATAAATGCAATCCATTATTATTATTATTACTTTCCTGGAAAATAGCTGTTTTTATGGAAAATTACCAAGAAATCTTTTCTGGTAGAAAACCCAGAATTTAGGCACTACTTCAAATTAATTAATCACTACTTGAATTATCATCATTTTTTTGTTTCCTGTAAACATGTGACTTTTTTTTGCTTTATTCTAGTGTATCTACCTTTTAAGAATTTGTAAGTAAATATAATTACATTGTGTACACTGAATTACCGAGGAATTACGCCCTTTGTCGTATTATAAAGTGTTACTAAAAACAGCTGCCAGTGGGGGGAAAAGCCCCCAAAATACTGGCAGCTGCTCCCCAGACGCTAACCAGCAAGTTCCCAAACAGATAAGAGCGTGGCTGGGAGCAAGAGAAGCATAATCTCGACACCCATTTAACTCTTAGCAAACATTTTAGAAGGAAAATATGTTGAAACCATCCGTGGCAGTAAAAGGTGACGTATCAATTGATTGTAGCCAGCTGTCCTAACAGTCACAGAAAAATGATATTGCATACGTTTTAAAGATTATGAAAGGTCAAATCTATAGAAAAGACAACAGAGAATGAAATGCATGCTGTTACTGTGTAACCATGCCTTCATGTTTTATGCATGTCTCAGTTTAGCAGATCGTGAATGTAGATTTGTGTAAATATTCTCTCACTTACGCCAATCAAACCATGGCCAGTGACCTTGTGTGACTCCACCTGTACACTGAAATCGCAACTTGGTGCAGAAGCACAGGTGCAAATGCCAAACATGCATTTAAAACACAGAGATGTGTAATATCGTACTTGCGAGCTCAAATTAAGAGAACATTTTATTTAAATCTAGCACTTTTCCACCGTGTCCCTCTCTCACCTGTCTGCCTGATTCTGCTGCTGGGTCTGTGAAGCAGGCGGAGCTCTGGACTTGTTCACCTTGGCGTAGAGCCCGTCGATGTCCTCGAAGGGCGCCTGCTGCGGGCCGGACACCCCGGCTGGTACTGCGGGGGAGGGCGTATGGCTGATGTACGACTGCGGCGAGGGCGGCTGGCGGAAGTTGTTGATGCGAGCGTAGTTTGGGTCGCTGTCATCGTCCTCCACGTCAGGGAGGGAGGACGGGTCAGATGTGGCGGGGCCGGATTGGACCTCGGCATAACGCGGGTCGAAGCTGTAAGCAAGGAGAGGCGTTACACAGGAGCACAGGCGCAGCAAAAATACATGTTTTACACATTTTCCCTGTGATTCTTCTTCTGTGACAGACATTCGGCTGTTGTTATGGAGGAGCAGGTGGGCACATCAGAGCTGTCAGGTAAGATGCCAATCGCAGCACTTTACTACTGTGACAAATGCTGGTCTATTATTATTCTACTGTACATGTTGTAAGCCGCTCTGTTATCACACCCTCGACTGTGAAATAATAATAAAACAACAACACACAGAATGTCAATTTTTTTGGTTGTTGTTGGGGGTTTTTTGTGATTCATACCCATCTCTGTCATCAGGGATCCTGTCCAGCTCCTCCTCACTCAGTGCCTCCAGTTTGCTCTTTGAAGCTTTTGCTGCATCTTTGCTCTTGTCTTCCTTCTTCTTGCCAAACCTGGAAACGACAAGAGGGTGAATTTGATCATCTTAAAGCCTCAGGCAGATAAAACCGTGGTGCTCTTATTCTGAAAGGACGGTTTATGGGCTTTAGTATCCTTTTGGAGACTTTAATGATGAAACAACACACTTCACTCAGTCAACAGAGCATGCATGAGTTGATGAAAGAGGCGGAGAGGCTCACACAACATGAAAACACCACACACACACACTCTTCACTTTGCATCAGCTTTCCAAATCTGCTAGACAAACTCATTGTAACTCCTGTGCGTTCATTAGCGGCTGTGCCTGGAAAAAGACTGCTTAATGATAGATACGGTTATAATGTCACAGCAGGAACTGACAATCCTCACTTTGTGTACGTGTGTGTGTGTGTGTGTGTGTGTGTGTGTGTGTGTGTGCAAATGCAGAAAAAAAAAAAAAGGCGCAGAGCTGTCATGTAGCATATGGAGTATGAATATTTTAACATTTTGTTCAATAAAATAGCTGTTACACCGCAGCAGTGTGTTATCCTTTCCTTATCAACTCTGCCATTACGACCATCATCATCATTATCATTCTGCAGTCTTATTCTCTCGTTTTCGCAGGCAGAACATACTCGTCGCCACCTCTCTTCGACTTACAATGAATCTCGTCTTCGCGCTTTCAAGAAATTAACTGAGCCTTTTGCTCTAAATATTTCATATTCTTCCACCTCTCTTTCACATCGTTGTTCTCGCCGAGCCCGCCACCCTCTCCCTCGCTCTTTTTCGCTCTCTTTCTCTCGCCGCCTCCGCCTCACCCGCCAACCCGCTTCTCTTTTTCTCTCTCACCCTCTCCTTCCCTCTGAGCTCCCGCTGAGCCAATCTAATGTCTGTGTTTATCTCATTAACAGTGAGGCACTTCTCATTACTGCTACAGGCAGATACGTGGCCTGAATGGTAACCCGCTGGCCTGGCCAAGTGGAAACCTGGACAGGGATGCCACATTGGCCTGGCACCATCCTGCAAACCAATTAGAGTTGTTTTTTAGCTAATCTACCCGCTTCACTTGTACCTGTGTGGGTGACTGCTGCCAAAAGCAGGTCAGATATTCACATTGCTCGAGTTTTACTGTGAAAGATGAAAATAGAGACGCCAAATCAAATCATTTTCTTTTGATATGCACAGTTTGTACTCACGAGGTCGTAAACTCATAGGATTACCTACTTTAACATGACATTTAAACTCAACTCGATTGATATTTCTTTGTGCTCGTGTAACATTTTTTTTGTTTTTTTATGAGCTTTATCATTCTAAACAGCCATAAAGCCGGTTTCCTACAGCACACACAGATGGCCTCGATAAGCACTGCTATGCTAATTCCTAGCACATAAACATGCCACTCTTTAATCAGAATATTGCAGCTTTTGTCCACGTAACCTGCCTTCACCACTAATTCAGTCTCTGGACAGGACTCTCACATTAGCTCTGTTAAAATTTAGCGATCCAATCAGTAGCAAACACATCCTACTGGGCCTTCAATGGTGCACTATACTGAGGAGTGATCCAAATGAGCGTTTCAACTCCCCAGAGTCAGACTGTCAACACTGACTTGTGCTGTAACATACTGATGCAACTGAGGGACAACCTTCCTCATGTATAGCATGAAATTCAAGGTAAAATGTGGCCACTCTGACACACTGGGGTTGATCCAGCTCTCAGTGGAGATGTGAATGTACATGTGGTCCGAACGGGACTAATCTTAAAAATAGCACAAGTGCCAGCGGCCACATTTAATCAAGTAGGATTTGCATTTGTTTAAGTGCAGAATTTCAGATTGGACCTTGTATAAAACTAATAAAAGAGTACTAAGATTAAACTTAATTAACTAAATATTCAGTTTTTTGATAAAGCTTACAGTTGGGTCTGGATCAGGTGACCCTGAACATCCCATAATTATGCTGCTACAGGCTCAGAACTTCCTGTGACTCACCTCTTTTCACTCCCCAGGGGTTTTTCCTTCTCCCACATTCTATGTTTTATCTACATACACATCCTTTATTCTTTCCTCTTTCCCCTCACACCTTAACCCAGGGGTGTTGAACTCCAGGCCTCGAGGGCTGGTGTCCTGCAGGTTTTAGATATCACCCTGGGTCAACACACCTGAATCAAATGATTAGTTCGTTACCAGGCTTCTGGAGAACTTCAAGACATGTGGAGGAGGTCATTTAGCCATTTAAATCAGCTGTGTTGGATCAAGGACACATCTAAAACCTGCAGGATACCGGCCCTCGAGGCCTGGAGTTTGACACCTTTGCCTTAACGGATCACACCAGAAGACCGCAACTCCCTAAACCTGGTTCTGGTGGAGGTTTCTTCCTGTTAAAAGGGAGTTTTTCCTTCTCACCATCACCTAGTTGTTGCTCACAGCTACTGAATGCTGCAGGGTCTTTAACTTGCAGTGTAAAGGACCTTGAAGCAACAGTTGTTGGGATTTGGCACTACATAAATAAACCTGAGGTGAAGTGAACTGAATTAATTTACGTAGGATTGTTTTACTACTGCTTGGTAAACTGCTTTCATCTGTGAAACTCAGCACCATCTGTAATAGTGATTTTTGGCTGACTCGACCTCTTCTCAAGGACCAGTAATTTGTCACACCTGTAGCTTGGAACAAATTCCATGTTTGTCATTTATATTAGGTCAAGAAAAGGAGTGACCTCGTGCAACTTCAGTGTTGTTCTATTCAGCCTAAGCGGAGCAGGGGTCTAATTGACCAGAATAAGTGGAAACACTTGTGTGGCTATGAAGGATCTGTAGGGCAGAGCCCATTATCTCCTTGACTCGACAAAAGTCATGGAAGGCATTACACTGCAGTATTCAGAGGCAGAGCAGCTGGAGCCGTGGCGGGTAAACTGAGCCTGATGTGCAAAATGTGTAGCGTTCCCCTTTAAGCAACACTGGCAGAGTTTCACACTGATCTTTGAGCTGTTTTGGGAAGTTTAAAATCTGTCATCTGCAACATCCGTGTTTTATTTTTATTTTTCTTTCAGCGATATCGCGGATGCTAAGCCCCTGCTGCTGTAATGTTTTTCCACCTCTCTTCCTAGAGATCACTTGCCACAGAAACAGTGTGGGCGCTGCTGCAGCATCTTTTTTCTACCCTACAGATTTTTTTTTTTTTTTTTTACTTGGAACTATTTTGATTTTGATTTTCTAAGCACTCCCACATTATGCAGGAGCCAAAAGCAGACTAGCAATTACCTCAGCGATAACCATATAAAAATCAGCATCGTCAGAAAAGAAATATCAGCGCCGTTCATCTTCTATGCATCAGTGGACATATAATTATATTACACATAAATATATGATTATCCAAAATCCCAGGTTTAGTCGGCCGAGCTGTTTGCTAGATTCACACCCCCACCCCTCTCAGCCCGCCTTCTCTCACACACACACACACACACACACACACACACACACACACACACACAAAGCGCCTTAATCAACATTCTGAGGGGGCAGAGGTCCTCAGTTGGACCCATCATTATATCTGCATTAATTAGGAAAGCTTCTTCTTCTCACTGTATTGTCTGAGAAAAGATGGAAAGAAAAAGAAAGAGGGTGGCACAGAACAGGGGTGGGACTCCCAATTAGAGACGTCTACCTTTCCCATCACCTTATGCGTTGTTCATCACCAAACATCCCCCCATCGTTTCCCTATTGCTATGAAACTAATGTCTGCTTCTCTTTTCTCTCTCTCTGTTTTTTAATTACTTTCTTTTTTTGTTGTGGTTTGTTTTTTTAAGCTTCCTCTGTATAGCGCCGGTTTTGCTCTGTCACTGGTTCTGAAATGTGACAGTTAATTTCCTGTTGCGTGCGAGAATGAAGCTGGATAAAAATGTGAAAATGCACCAGCACATTTAAAGACAAAGAACCTACAAAAAAAAAAGAAAAAAAAGAAAAGCTCTATGAGCACAAATAACACAGACACACACACACACACACACACACACACAGCAGTAAACTAGAAATAAACAGATTGTTCACAAAAAACAGGTAAGCGGCTGCACACACTAAAGAAGACAGCATATACATCAACAGAGGTAACGAACACACAGTAACTCTGCAGGGAACTGCAAACAGTCTCATGGAATAGGACATCTCATTAACTTAGCATTATCTACCTACACAACCACTCCATCAAACTCTCATTAGAGAAAAGTAGGGGGTCCTTGTGAGTCAGGCTGCTCTGGTGTCCCATTTAATACACTCCCCACTGACACAGGAGTTACTGGGAACCATTATTAGGATGTCGTTGTCATTATTAACCCGCCGCTCCCACAGCCGCCCTGGGATCACCTTGGCAGGCCTGGGACGGTGAGAGGAGATGATGTTGCCTGTTTGTCACTATATATAAAGTACGGTATATTTGTCATGGAGTAATTTTGAAATGTTTGTCTTAAAAAGTTTGTTTTCTTTGACAAACAGCTAATGCTTCACAAAGGCCTTTCCTCTTTTTTTCTTCTTCTTCTCCACTTTGCAGCATCCTAATTTGGACAAACGTTGCAGTGAAATTAACTCATGGTTCAGCAAGACATACTGGACAAGTTCATGCTCCCAACTTTGTGGGAACAGTTTGGGGATGGCCCCTTCCTGTTCCGACATGACTGCACACCAGTACACAAAGCGAGGTCTGTAAAGACATGGATGAGCACATTTGGTGTGGAAGAACTTGACTGGCCTGCACGGAGTCCTGACCTTAACCCGATAGAACAGCTTTGGGATGAATTAGAGCAGAGACTGTGAGTCAGGCCTTCACCTCCAACATCATTGTCTGACCTCACAAATGCATTTCTCTAGGAATCGCCAAAGATTCCCATAAACACTCCTAAGCCTTGTGGAAACCAGAAGAGTTAAAGCTGTTATAGCTGCAAAGGGAGGGCTGCCATCATGTTTAAAACGTGTGTGAAGACAGACAGGCAAATAACTTTGGGGAATATTGGCTGATTTTCCTTTTGTTATTTGGAAATCCTATAAATAATTGTATATTTATGCACCAAAAACTTTCCTCTTTTTACTTCTTCTTATGGTTTCCCTAAATTTCATGTGAAAAACCTTAGTCAGGCATAACAGATGATGACTAGTGCACTTTGCAAAACTGACACCCTAATTCGGACCAAAAGCAGTCAGCTAGGTGCGCCAGAATCTCAGCTGGTAAGAAACTATAGTGACTGTAATTACTACAGCAACTGTCATTCTCATTACTGTGGAAGAGAGGGGGAAGAGGCGTAAGAGCTCAGTTAGCCATCCTCTAATGAGGCTCTATATGTAACACTAGGATCACAGCTATCCTGGGTGGTGATGTCACCAACCTGACCTGTGCAATTAAAGCTCTAGGATGGAGGAAAAGGGCCAAAGGGAGCAAAAAGAGCTTGCTCCATCGGATAAATCGTTATATAGGATTTCTTTAACATCTATCTCAAATTACTGCAACAAACTAGAAATCTCATTTAGAGCAGCTTTAGATCTTAACGTTTTCCGTTTAAATAAAATCATCTCTTCACTTCCATTCTCAGCATTAAGGCTTCTTTGTTCTCTGCAATTGTGACAACTCTGATGGTGTGCAGTTGTGTGTAATCTTAATAAGCTTTCCTAACGTGGTGCAACAGGGAGCCAGTGGGTGGTTGGTTATCGGCAGGCATAACGAGGGATGTGAGAATGCTGTCTGCTAGCACCGTGGGTGTGTGTGTGGGCCCGTGTGGAGGAAGCCATGTTTTCACAAGGAGGACAAGGATTTAATTGACGCGTGTGCATGTGCACATTACGTGTGTGTGCTCACACGCTTGCAGGCTTGATGATACTTGTGAACACCTTGCCATTCCACATTTGAGTTGAAGCGCGCGCGCACACGCTCACACAGAGACACGCTAAAGCATCACACACACAACGGCAGAGCGCTGCGGCTCATCACTGCGACAAAGGTGGTTTAGCATTCTGTCTACAGAGGAAACAGATTAAAGAGAGAAGAGGAGCAAGGAAGATAAAAACAACTAAATGAGTCCAGAAGAAAGGAAGAAAAACTACTAATACAATATCTGTATAAAACTTTAAAAACAAACAATCAAGATTTACAGCGATAAAAGCAAATGGAAACATTCTGATAATGAAAGAACCCACTGGAACAGAACAAAATGGGTAAAACGAGTAAAGTTAAACATTAAAAATTCAAGTCTGGTAAAGTCAAGTAAATAAATGAACAAGTTTAATCATTATAGCTCGACAAATAATACTTTTCGCTTCAACTTCAGCAAATCCTTTTTCTTAGGATCTGGTCGCACGGGCCCCTGGTAACCGCTGGTTGTTAGGGAAAAAATGAGTTTTCCCCAACTGGTTGGCGAGTAGCTGCAGGACGTTGCTGGCTGTTGCAAGATAACATCTATCATAAGAAAGTATACAATATTGCACTGATAACCTCATTGCGATTGCTTTGGCTTCTAGCAAACACCCATAGTTAAAGAAAGAAGACGGCAGCTTTTCTGCAAACACTTGCCAACTACCTGCTGAGTGGTTGCATGACTATGAAGAGTGTGATGCAAATGAAAACGGAGAATATTTCCCTTGAAAAGGTGTTAAAAGTTGTCCCTTACCGCTGAAACTAACATGTTTCAAAAGGTGAAACTTTTAGCTTAAAATGAAACTATTTCCTTTTACAGCTTGCGTCGCACTTTTTTAAGATTCACTACAGCTCGGAGAGCAAATCTAATAAAATTTTAGGTCTTTGGTGAAACTCCCTCTCCACAACCAACTTCAACTTGCAAAAGCCAGCAACCACTCACCAACCGGCTGGGGAATGCACATTTTTCTCTAGTGACTGAGGGTTGCTACAGGGTCACCGACTGATCTCTATGACTGCGTAACAGAGGCCTCATTGAAATAAGTCCTGCTCCTTAGAAGCCTGAACACAAGAACCGCATTCTCTCCAGTTTGAAGTCGAGATTGGAACAGCCCAAAAACATCAAGCTGGAGACCTCAAGCAGAAGTCACAAACATGCCAACGGAAATATCAGGACACAAGAGAGGCACAGGCTTAAAACTGACCCTAAATAATACTAGCAGCAAATAATAAGACGCTAAACCTGATGCGATGCATTTTTGTCTCTACCAACATATGTTAGTATGTAACTATGGCACCTCTGGACTGTTGGCTTTGCACATTCTGAGACTGAAAATCTTTGTCAGTGCAACGTTTATGGGGTGAAGGTGGGTTGCAAAGCGGCTTGTTAAATGGAGTCCTATCTGAGATACATCGATTGGATGATTGTAAGGGTCTCAGCAGAGCCATCAGCTGATGTCGTCTGACACTGAGATCAGCTGATTGAGGCTCTTTGCATTAGTTCTGTCTGTCTTTGAGGTGAAAAAAGGTTGGAGGAGCCTTTACAGGGGAGGACTTATTTGACATTATATTTGATACTGCATCAATTGAGGCTCCAAGGCTAGTCGGGCTTCTTTTATCTGTCTTGGAGGGAAGTAAAGGATATATTACTGCGCTATGCTACATGGAAGGAAGAATAAAGGGTAGAAAAGACTTTTTGTCAGAGGACAAACTTCAGAATGAGGCAACTTATGTCCTGTAAACATGTGCTCATCCCTGTTCTTCTTCATAGTGTGTATCTCTACGATAACTGCTTCCATACTTTAACCTTAACGTCTGAATATCCTCAAAGATTTCTGACTGAAAAAAGATTTTGTTAACACATAACAATAATCCTGTGTTGTGGAGTGATCTGCCATCTGGCTGGTACACTATTAAAATCCTTCTGTAAACAGGCGAGCATGTGAACAATGCCACTTATACGTGATGGTAAAACCATCACATGCATAGCATGCATTGTTTTCTAGTCTGTGTTGACTCGTAGCGTGTTACCACAAAAAATAATGATTTCTTGCAACAGGCTTGTTATGTCCTTTTCAATAACGAGGCTGCAGATAGCTCAGAGCAAGTGAGAAAACTGGCCAAATCCTATTCGCCCTGGAGAATAAGAGCAAGGTATAAAGAAGCAGAGTGGATAAAAAGAGAAAAGAAAGCAAGAGAAAGGCAGGGAAAAAAAAAACAATGAGTAAGTAAGAAAAGAGGAATTAAATGAGCAAACCAGAAAAAGTGAGAGCCGGCTAAATAGCCCATCTGCCTGGGAGAATAAGCGAACAAGAAGGAGGCAGAGAAGAAAGAGAGAAAGACGAGAAAAAGTGAAAGAGAAGACGAGGGATGGATGTGTTAGCCAAAGCTCCTGTGAAAGTGCAGCTCGGCTGGGGAGGAATAAGGAGCTTAGGAATATATAGAGGGAATGCAGCTGCGTTCAGAGGCACAGGGAGAACAGTTAATCAGCCAAGCAGAAATGTTATCGCAGTAATTAGATTGCTCTGTATGTATTTGGAGAAGAGTGCACATATCTCAGTGGAGTTTTCAGTAAAGAAAGTAAAGGAGGGGAAAGATATGAGGCGAGTGAAAGAGAAACAAACTGAGAAGCAGACGGAGAGAGAGAAACAGGAGAGATGGGAAGAGGGGGGGAGGAGATTAACAGAGCCGTGATGTAACACGGTGCCTTCTTCTCCTGTTCTGGCGAAGTGGCACTGCTCAACAGTGAGACCCGTCGGAAAATATTTCAGGCTTCCAATAGACAGAATAGCACTGAGGGCAAAAAATAGACAACAAGTGCTCTTTAAAATTGGTGTGGTTTCCTTGTGGAAGTGAGGATCGGGCTACAAGTGGACTGCCGCCCAACGACGAGGTCACGTCAGGCCGCTGGAAGCTGGCTTTTGGCAGACAGCTAGGCCAGCCAATCCAGGCCTCTCTGAAGAGAGCCCCACCTTTGCTCGATAATGAAAACAGCCAGCAGGCCATGAGCTTTCCCCACCGGGCATAATTAAATCTATTTATCTGACTTTCCCTCCATATGCCCTGCACAGTACACCAGCAATTTGGCCCAAATCAGCTTCCATTGATGCCGGATACAAGCGCCGATAGGACTGGGATGAATCTGTAGCTAGATCCACCCAAGTGCTAATCGTAGTTAAAACAGCTTCATTTAGAAGGCATTAATAATGTAGGGAGGAAGATACAAGTAGAGGGTATAAGCTATCTTAATATTCAGTTCTTTAAAGTACTTTAGCTGAGCATCACAGCAGAAGATAATTCAAAGATCATGGAGTGAGGAAGGGCACAGCATGTAGCAAAGGAGAATAAAAGCTCAGTAGGACTTACGGACCAAAAGCAAGCCAGTAAACTGACTCTTGCATGAGAACGTTTTGCTACTTCGCAATGTCAAAGAAACTACGGTGTCGTCAACAAGCTGTAACGCAAGAGGAGGAGGAGCCGCCAAATTTCCTCTTCAAATGAGAGTAATTTAACACCTAAAGGAGAGAGGATCGAGGCAGGCAGGCATGAACGCACAGCAAGTTGCTCTCAAGGGAGCAGAAAGCATATGGAAAGCTTGTCTTAATCAACGCCTGGCCGGTCCTTCAAGCACTGATTCTTCAGTCAGACAATAAGTGATGAAGAGAGGGCGGGAAGAAGGTGCTAGGATAGAAGGAAATAGGAAAGGACTGAGAAAGGAAGGGTTGTCCAAGAAAAAGATGAAGAAGAAGAAGAAAAGAAAGAAAAAAAAGAGTGAGAAGGGATGCAAGCAAAAGTAAAAGGGAAAAGGATGAAGGGAGAGCAAACAAAGGAGATAGAGTGTAAAGTGCTGGAGTGCTGCGCCGTCCAGGGGCTGCCTGGTGAAATATGGGCGTCCCTTTAATTGTTTGCATTCTGATATGTGGCATATTTTAGCAATTCCACATAAAATCTGTCCCCCCCAGCAATTTGTCTTTTATTTCGCTCCCCACTTCTGTCAGGGAAACCATTCATATTTAACAAGACCACTGGGCTATATGCCTCCTTTTCATACTCGGCCATTGTCTGGGCAGTACATTCAGCCAGTGCACTGACCTCTCCACTCTTTGTTGCACACATAGCTGGACTGGCCGGTGGGCCGCTGGCGATTTTTTGTTTTTATGGGCCGATGGATTTTTTTTTTTAGGAAGGGTATATATAATGAAAGGTGTTGGATTGGCCAATTGGTCATGATCGACTCTGGGCTGGACCAATTACAGCCGAGGAGGCTGGATGCACCCTCCCCCTTGTTTAGCAATCACGTGATTTTCGCGCATTGCATGCCGGGAACTCGTGGCAAAACAATCCAAGTACCGCATCAAATGCAAGCGTTTGCAGTACCGCAAAACGTTCATTCTCCGGTTCCAATACCTTCTTGTTTTTTCTTTGCCGCACAAAAAAGGAATGTACAAAACAAAAGGAGAACAATGCCGGTCCGTACAAAGACAGACTCGACGAAAAGACAAAGAAAAATACGAGGAAAAAATCAAAGGAGTGAAAGGGTCAGACCCTTAGGAGCACACAGAGTGGACAAAAGACGTCAGCGTGCTGCCCAACTTTCACCACGCTCATATTTATAATTACACGGTTCTTGGAGTGAGTGCATACACTCATGAAGTTTAGTAACTTCAGGTCACTGCAACAAGCCCAGGTACAGTTTACCGACGGATGGGTGCAGGACCTTGAAATGCACCGTGTAGAAAGTAAAGACCATCGTACGTATCATAAGTTTACCAGTCTCACAAATCGTCGTCATAAATACACATTCGTTAACCGTTTATTAATATAACCTTTGAGCTCAACGTTAATTAATTAGTAGTGGAAATAATTTCTGGTAGCATTACAGAAATGTAGCAGTGACAATAATATTGTATGTTTTAATCGCACTGGACAATTAGTGATACAAAACAACTGTTTTATCCTGTGAATAAAAGTATATGTTTTTGTCAATGTACCATAATAACAGAAGCGAAACGCAATATTGTGTCAGGACAATTCACTATTTATGCACAATAAACAAAGGAGCATAGCGCGACAATTTCTGTTCAGCGCCAGACTTCCTTGTAACCTACAGTGGGGCAAAAAAGTATTTAGTCAGCCACCGATTGTGCAAGTTCCCCCACCTAAAATGATGACAGAGGTCAGTAATTTTCACCAGAGGTACACTTCAACTGTGAGAGACAGAATGTGAAAAAAAAAAAATCCATGAATCCACATGGTAGGATTTGTAAAGAATTTATTCGTAAATCAGGGTGGAAAATAAGTATTTGGTCAATAACAAAAATGCAACTCAATACTTTGTAACATAACCTTTGTTGGCAATAACAGAGGTCAAACGTTTACTATAGGTCTTTACCAGGTTTGCACACACAGTAGCTGGTATTTTGGCCCATTCCTCCATGCAGATCTTCTCGAGAGCAGTGATGTTTTGGGGCTGTCGCCGAGCAACACAGACTTTCAACTCCCGCCACAGATTTTCTATGGGGTTGAGGTCTGGAGACTGGCTAGGCCACTCCAGGACTTTCAAATGCTTCTTACGGAGCCACTCCTTTGTTGCCCGGGCGGTGTGTTTTGGATCATTGTCATGTTGGAAGACCCAGCCTCGTGTCATCTTCAAAGTTCTCACTGATGGAAGGAGGTTCTGGCTCAAAATCTCACGATACATGGCCCCATTCATTCTGTCCTTAACACGGATCAGTCGTCCTGTCCCCTTGGCAGAAAAACAGCCCCATAGCATGATGTTTCCACCCCCATGCTTCACAGTAGGTATGGTGTTCTTGGGATGCAACTCAGTATTCTTCGTCCTCCAAACACGACGAGTTGAGTTTATACCAAAAAGTTCTACTTTGGTTTCATCTGACCACATGACATTCTCCCAATCCTCTGCTGTATCATCCATGTGCTCTCTGGCAAACTTCAGACGGGCCTGGACATGCACTGGCTTCAGCAGCGGAACACGTCTGGCACTGCGGGATTTGATTCCCTGCCGTTGTAGTGTGTTACTGATGGTGACCTTTGTTACTGTGGTCCCAGCTCTCTGCAGGTCATTCACCAGGTCCCCCCGTGTGGTTCTGGGATCTTTGCTCACCGTTCTCATGATCATTTTGACCCCACGGGATGAGATCTTGCGTGGAGCCCCAGATCGAGGGAGATTATCAGTGGTCTTGTATGTCTTCCATTTTCTGATGATTGCTCCCACAGTTGATTTTTTCACACCAAGCTGCTTGCCTATTGTAGATTCACTCTTCCAGTCTGGTGCAGGTCTACAATACTTTTCCTGGTGTCCTTCGAAAGCTCTTTGGTCTTGGCCATGGCGGAGTTTGGAGTCTGACTGTTTGAGGCTGTGGACAGGTGTCTTTTATACAGATGATGAGTTCAAACAGGTGCCATTCATACAGGTAACGAGTGGGGGACAGAAAAGCTTCTTACAGAAGACGTTACAGGTCTGTGAGAGCCAGAGATTTTCCATGTTTGAGGTGACCAAATACTTATTTTCCACCCTAATTACGAATAAATTCTTCACAAATCCTACCATGTGAATTCATGGATTTTTTTTTCACATTCTGTCTCTCACAGTTGAAGTGTACCTCTGGTGCAAATTACTGACCTCTGTCATCATTTTAAGTGGGGGAACTTGCACAATCAGTGGCTGACTAAATACTTTTTTGCCCCACTGTATATCACCAATTATGTTAAGAAAAATGACGTATTAACTACTACAAAACTCTGACCTTTGTGGGAATGCTTGGAGCAGACTAACATGTGAGCTGGAGTGTTCTGAGACGTTATATTTGGTATATCCAGACCATCCGTCGGCTCTTACTTCGGAAACATGGCTTAAAAAATTTCTCTTCAACGACGTAAAAAAAAAAGATCTCTTTACCCGTCGGCTTCCCGTGGCTGTCATGCGACCAGCTATTGCAGTTAATAATACAACAGCTTCTTGCCATTTTTTGGGTTTCTTTTTATCGCTGTGTAACTGAGTTCAATTGAAAGCCTGCGTGCGCTAGTACCTCTTGCCACAAGTTCCCAGAATCCTTTGCGGTTTTGCCCCTGAATGACGTCACATTTTCAATCTTTATCCTGGTGGGCCGGTCTCTAGTCAAAATGCCCGGGCCGATTTTTTGTCCCAGTCCAGCCCTGGTTGCACACATCACACACACGCATGCATGGATGCACGCACACATGCAATGAGATATAAACAGATTAAGATAATGAAAGCTAGGCACATTAGCATACACGATCACAAAGCCTTTATCTTGCTTGGTTTGCATAATACTGCACTTAATCTGACTAGAATCACTGGTTTAGATGGTCAGTTCACACAAACTACAAATAAGAACTAACCATATCACTTGGTTATTTTCCTTTCATGTTTTTGGTTTAAAGTTCTGTGGATTATTTTAACAGGTAGAGTCATTTTTAAAATCATAACTGTGGATGTTGTGGTTCAAACTGAGCATCAGAATGGGGAAGAAAGGTGATTTAAGTGACTTAAATCGAAAATGTAACTCAAATAGCCACTCATTGCAACCAAGGTACGCAGAAGAGCACCTCTGAATGCATCATACCTTGTAGCAGACACGCTACAGCAGAAGAAGACCACACCAGATGCCACCCCTGCAACTGTGTGATGCTATGATGTCAACATGGACCAGAATCTCTTAGGAATGTTTCAAACGTTTAAAACTGCAAAAGCAAACAGTATGTCTTAGGTTTCAGGTTCACCATAGTAGGTAAAGAAGACAAAGTTTCTGACAGGATGATAGATTTAGATGAAAATCTACAAAAGTACTCTATTTGGCCTGATTTGGCCAGTGGTCTGAAACCTGGCTTTTACTGGCCTAGGCAACAGAAGAACACACACATACATAGATTTAAACTCATTTTGAAAAGTTCCGGATGCTTTAAACCTGGATGAAAGTGAAAAATCTGTTTTAATACTCCTGGAAACCACCTGTGAACTTTGTGAATCATAGAAATTCTTCACATTTTCCAGCTGCAGGCTTGGAAGCAAAAAAAAGGCTAGGTCACCGTGACTCCACATGAGAGCCACTGGCAGACTGAGAAAGGTTAGACTACTGGCTCCTCCGGCCCTTCACACATCCTCATAGAAGAAACACTTAACCTTCTTGGTGTGCAAAGCAGAGGTCGTGCTCTGAGTGTATTTTAGTGGGAGATACACGGTAGAGGGGAATAAGGAAACCCTCAAGTAAAGAGGAATACTTGTGCGCTTGTGTGTTCTTGAATGTGTCTGTCATTAGCACATTAAATGACAGAGGAAGTCCATCCATCACACATGGCATGGCTGGAGAGGACATAACCGCCAGTGGAGGTGTAATCACTTCCTGGCGCCCGATGCTTTGAACACATGTACGTCCAGGAGTTGGTAAGATCACATGCTAATTGGTCGTGACTGTTTCCTGTGGCCTCGTTGAGACCTTTAATTGGCCGGTGAGTGATGGGCAGCTGGCTGGTGAGATGCCGCTGAGCCGTCTGGATGATACGAATGCGTCTGTGCTTCGAAAGGCCCGTCCCTCGGGGTCAATTCAAATGTCATAACTCGACGGGGACTGATGGATCGTGAAAGCGATCAACGCAAATGGAAGCCTCGTCTCACTGTCTCATTTTGTAATTACCGTGTGGCCAATATTTCTCAGGACAAATGTGGGTATTGTGTTCCTGAGCCGGATGACTCACTCAGACTTTACCAGTCGAAAGAAAGAAAAAAGAAAAATAGGGCTTCGCTCCTAATGAGAACACAGCTATTTGAAAACAGTGACAGCAACTCTATTGGCTGGCAGAACTGCAGAGAACATTATAGAGTAATTAGTTCTCTGAAGATTGCTTCTTATGTAACATAGGGTGTAACATACTAATGAACAATAAAAAAAACTTATCTGAATAAAAGAGTATACACCCGGTGGCCTCCAAACTTCCCAGGGAAAATCTGGAGGTAAACAAGTTGTTCAGAAGCCTGTAAATAAAGTAATTAATTCCTCAACTGCTCCACTGGAGCTCCTTCACGGTCAAGCTGCAAAGGAGTGAGTCGGCATCCTCGCCTCACCCCTCCCCTACCCGCCCAACACCAGAGCTGTAAATAAGAGAGGGAGAGAGAGCGGCTCTGAGCCAAAACGCTCTGGTTGGAGGCAGGTGTAGCCGGGCTATGAAAAACAAGAAACATAAAAAGCTTTTCGTGTGAGAAGAGAAGGGGAGATTTCAAGGGGAAGGCGAGTCAAGGGGAAGCGTTGTAGTGACAGAAAAAGGGAGCGAGGAGAACGGCGAGAAGGAACGGCGGAGGCGCGTCGCGACTGCCCCCTTTATCAGCTGATATATATGCATGAGGATTTCCTCATCATCTCCACTGTCAATTTCCTGTCCCTCTGATATTTGACTGACAGCTCGCATCAACACCAATAAACCTGCGCATCATTTCAGGAAAAGCTGCCCATCGTGCTGAATGGAGGGGAGAAATGGAGGGAAAAAAGTTAATTTGTTTTCCCGCCAGCTGCCGACAGTGATAGCGTCCGCGTCTGTTTGCTTCCATGGCAAAGTTGTAAATTAGAATTGTGCCTCAGTACCAAGTACAGGAAGCTGCTTCTGCTGCGAGAAAGCTCATTTCCAACAACGGTAAAAAGTACTTGGCAGCTTTTTATATGTAGGGCGACCGGAGACTTACCGGAAGCAAATTGAGCACAATTCTGAATTATGACAAGAAAAATGAAATAGCTGTCATTTTAGGACTGCTTTTTCCTCTATGGAGGGTGATTCACTGGTTGTTGTTAGCAGTATTTTAATGTAATAGCGTGTAGCTTTAAGAACCATGCTGGTATTTATATCTGGGACCGAGTATAATAAATTTGGACATTTGTCACCATAAGAACACACACAAAAAACAAAATGACGAGGCCAACATATCCAAATACTAATGCCACACACACACACACACACACACACACACACACACACACACACACACAGTAAATTCCAGGTTGTTCTACTCACCACTCACAACTAAAGCTCAAAGCAAATACAAGGACTGATTTTCTTTCCTTCACTGCAGCTTTGAATTAATCACAGTGCACAACTTGCATCAGGTAAAATTGCAAAAGATTTGCATGTACCTCCCTTACATAAACGTACCATTACCAGAAATGCAAATATTCGAAACCCATATCAAAATTCTCCTGCCTAGTAAAAATCCAAAAGTCCCTGGTAAATTTCCAAACAGTTTTAATCAGAGCAGTTGGGCTTTTGATTAAGTCACAGCACAATAACAGCTGCGTTATGTGTGCGTCGCATAGCCCCTCACAACCTATGCAAAGCATTTGATTTAGCAGCTTATGCTATGCCACTGGAAATGTTATGCTTGACTAGATAAACAATCTATTAAATGATTCCATCAGAATCTTCCTGACAGATCTCAAAGGTTTTCCGTCAGAGATTTTGGTCATTACACAGTTGCTGCAGATTTGTGGTTGCACATCCACCATGTTCCTGGCCTGTGATCTGAGATCTGGTGACTGCCGAGGCCATTTGTGACCACACCGCCATGTTCAAGAAACCAGTTTGAGACGATTTGGTGAGCCTGTGTGAACTGGAGTTTCCCATTCTTAGCTGACAAGAGTGACATTCAGTGCGGTCTTCTGCTGCTGTAGCCCACCTGCTTCAAGGTCGGATGCAAAGACGCTCTTCTGCATACTTTGATTGTAACAAATGGTAAATTGAAATATGGTCGCCTTCATATCAGCCTGAAGCTGTCTAGCTGTGAGTGACACCTGGTGTAGTCGTTGCACGTGTTGTGCATCCAGAAATGTGGAGATGCTCTTCTGCATACCTTGGCTTTAATAAATGGTTATTTGAGGTACTATCCTCTTTCCAGCATCTGCATTTCACCTATCAAAACAGTACGCTTGTTCTCTGGCCTCTGGTAAAGAAACATAAGGGGATGCTATTCACCAGGTGACCTAAGAGTATCCTGCCTCCTTTGAAATCTTCATGGTCATAAAATAAAAACTATTGATTATTATAAATAATTCAGAATTATTTACTCACTTTTAAGACCCATGTGGAACACACTCCAGAAATCTGAGTGCTTTCTTGATGGTAATGCTATTTATACATATGCTTCCTCCTCCACCTTGAATATTCTTTATTCCATTTACTACAGGGTGCTGCATTTTATTACCAACCACTGTATCTTATATAAAAATTTGAGATGGTCCTCTTAAACAAACATAAGGGAGCAGTGCTGCTTGATGTTTGTTTATTAAAAATTACCCAATTACCTCTGCTGCCTTGTTAAGATTTAAATGTAGTACTTACAATGCCGAGTCACAGGAAGTTCTAACACTAGCTGCACCTCTTATTTACTCTACAACTGGGTTCAGATACTTTGCTGCATACAAATAGGATTAAATACAAAAGTTTGAAAACTACATTCTCTTATTTTATTTGAGGATTTTATGCATGAGCATCACTCCTGAATAAGATTTTCCTAAATTTCAAAATGTCCATTCTCATGTTATCTTTGCAAAGGTCTCCTTTAAAAACAGGACACCCTGATTTCAATGAGATTACCTGTTTAAATAAAGGATTTAATAATAATGCGAGCCCTCAGCTATGCACGGTTGCACTCTCTCATTTTAATTCAGCCAACCTTTGCTCAAAGTATACAGCAGGGAGAATATACTCTGCAAGGCTTTACATTCCCTAGGAACGTGTATTTAAGGCAGCCCTGATTAGTAAGCGATAGCTGCGAGTTCCACGCCTGTCAAGTGTGCAAAGAAAGTGATTTGTGGTTTTGCATACATTATTTATGGAAAGATAAAGAGATGAATAGAGGGAGTGATAATGCTTATCCACAAGAGATATCCTGTGTGCAAAATATATGGCCTTACGCATATTTTACAAAAGGGAATACTAACATTAATAAATACTGTCTTGCAGACTCCTTTCTGTATCAGCGCAGCTAGCAGCCCTTAAATGCCAGATGAGATGCTGGATCAAAGAAATCCACCTGCAGTGCATTAACCCAACGGTGGGATTAGGTAATGCACCTCCGATTTACCCCATCACAGCTTAGAGTCACTGCTGTGAGGCACCCACACAAACATGTCAGAGGGATTTTGATATGCCTACCAACACGGCTGACAAGTACAGCCTATTCAAGATTCCTTTCCCTTCCTGCTGATCTTAAGGTCACTTGGTGTTTAAAGTCACTGCGGCACTGTTGTGGCCTGTTTCAGTGCTCCACATTACTATTATTTCGCACCGATGGTCGGCCTTACTTTCCTGGTTTCTTTCAAATAAACAGATGGGCAGTGACAACCATTCATACCAGAGCAGGAACAGAAAAAAATAACAGTCCACAGAAACCTCAGAGTAAAGGAATAACACGCCCTGCCTCTGTTTAACTGGCAGGAGGTTTCTTGGACCTCGCACTAGTCATTAGCACACTTGATAATAGAAAATTAGAAACTCGAGTGAATCCATCGAGGACTCTGAAGCTAATTTTATCCAGTGTTGCTTAGTTAAATCAATAGTTCACTCAAGGACAGAGAGAAATGAACTGAGAAAGAGATACTCAACCATAGAAAGCTAAGTGAAGCAAAACAGAACAAAGAAAGGACATTTGAGGACAATCTGAGGAGAAAAGGCTCATCGGGAAACTAAAATTGGAAGAGCAAAGGCTCGAGGAACAAGGAGGAGGAAGACAGGCGCACTTATAAGAGCAGTAATCCATCAGAAATCATCAAGCGTCGAGCTCCTTCAGTTTGACACCGAGACTTTGGTTTTGCAGAGCACAGCCCACCAGTGACTACCTTTTCCACCCCGCACATTCTGCTGCTCCGCGATAGGATGAGAGCGGAACGGACGGAGCTAATTGGCTTGCGTCACTGTCGGATTTCTTCTGCGCCGCAAACAGAGGAGCGGGGGAGAGGATATACTGTACGATGCCGTACGTGGGATTTGTAAACAGCAGATCAGAAGCGTCGACTTTCATGTCCCTTAAATGGGTTGAGGGGTGTTTGCGTGCGGTGGCGGCAGGAGACGTGCTGATAGCGACAGCTCCACATTGATCCTGACTGAGTGACTGACGGGACACGAAACAGACGGCGTGTGTCAGTGCCCGGCAGGGCCGGCAGCGGAGTTGAGCAATGACACACCCGGTGACTGGTGTGATGAACGCTCAAGCTGATGGAGTTGCATGAATCTGTGTATAAACACAAATCCACATTTCAGTGCAGACTGAATGTCACTTGGGAGTGAAACGGGGAGCGTTGCACACAACCCTGACCTCCTGATTAAGTCGTGCTGGATAAAACCATAACATGTCTAATCCTTCATGAAAACAAGACCGGGTCTGAGCTCAAGCAGTTCAAGCTGTACACACAAGAACAAACACCCTCAGCAACTTTCCAAGGCTGAGAAACTTGTAAAAATATCACTTTGGGGAATGGTGAGGAGGGAGCTCTAGCTTTTACTTCGAGATAAAAATAATATTGTAGGCAAAGGTTTTATTACAGTCCAAAAGTGGAAGATAAATATCCTTTTTCTGATAAGGACATCTGAAACTCCTGACCAGGCTAACCTGTCTTGTTCTTGTTCTGCAGATATGGCGGCGACGTTGAGAGAAAACATAAGAGCAGCCTAGTGTTAGTCTTTCCGCGGTCTGTCAGCAGCACGGCCCCCGAGGCTACGTCCTGGGCAAAGACTTCACTGCCGTCTGCTGAATACAGACAAGACGAGCAGTCAAGCGCTACTGAGGAAGGTCTGAAGGGCACTGCCATTTGTCTTGGCTTATTTAGCAATCAGGGAGACAAGACGCGAATGGGGCTTTGTGAGCACGGTGATGAAAAAGAGGAGAAACCGCATCCGAGCCCAGAACAGGAGGGACACATACAGGAAGCAGAACGCACTCTTCCATCTTTAACCTTAAGACGGTGTGTCTTTTTTGACACTTTGTTTAATTCAATGGGAGTTCTGTTTTAACCCCCCCACCCATCAAAAAAACTGGCAAACGTCCAAATCAGTTTGGACTATTTGACAGTGAAACAGAAATCAGGAAGCAATTTCATTACAAAGTCGATTTCACAGCAGTCCCTGAGATTCAAATCAAATCACAACTGGCTTGTAGAGCGGGCCCGGCTTACTGTACGCACAAAAAAGACTCACTGTGGCGACTATAATGCTCAAATAATTACTAAAATACCTGCATAATTGTTCTGTTTGTATGCTATTGCACAGTTAGAGACCTTGCATGGGCCATGCACTTCTAATATGCAATAAGTGTATGAGAATAAAGTTAGAAATTAAATTAACCAATAGCATAATTGGTATTTCCCCCCAGATTTACTCTAAATATCACAATAATACCTTGAATATCTCTCACCATGACAGCTATAAAGAGAAAATCGGATATTCTGACCACCGTATGCTAAATCGTGACTATTTTTTGTCAAATAATGGTACAAAATATGTGCTCCACCAATTTCACAGCAATTGGTGGAAATATATACATGCAGGTGCTTAATAGATTCCCCTGCCAATCTGACTTAACGGAGTCACTATTTTACAACTCCCTACGGTGGTGCTTATCAAATGAATGAGTCTACAGTAAAATGAATGGAAATTAATGAACCTTTAGGGGGGAAAAAAGAGAAATTCACAGGGGGATTGGCAAACAGAGGAGGGAAATAAATCAGCGCCTACTTAAATGAATAACTGGACTATTAAATTTGAATAATAATACACACACACACACACACACACACACACACACACACACACACACACACACACACACTCAAAGCACAATGACGTGAATGAATCCATAATTACAGTTTTACACCTTTTTAGGTGCATTTCTATCTAAGTTACACTAATTTTGATATCATGCGTTATCGTGGGTAACATATCATGACAGTATTATGTGGTGAGTTAAGGAGCATTCCCACTGTGTCGCGCTTAGTGACTCGATTAATGTGCTGAACTGTTACATTGAAAGCATCTCTAGGAAACAATTCTTACAAAAAACGAATTTTAAGCCCTCTTTAAAACCTGAAACTCGAAATAAAATTCAATTTTTTGGAAAATGGAGTGTTTATTTAACTTTTTTGACAAATTAAACAAAAAAAACCAATATTAATTTGAATATTTTAGTTTTAATTGGTATCATATTTGCTACATCTGGCATCTTTGGTAATCGACTGCTAAAAATTGATTGTGCATCTTACTTTGGTTCTTCATGGTGGAAAAATAAACCACACTGATGATGTCGACGTCTCAAAAACACACAAAAACTGTATGTATCAAATGATACACTAGGTGTTAATGGGTTAAACAGGAAAGGCTGCTGCTTGGCTGGCCAATTTACCATCGTGTGCATTTCGATTCAATAAAGACTACATGGATTTTTCCAAAAGGATATTCACCGTTTTATCAAATGATGTAATTAATTTTTTTTACCTTAAACAAACACGTTTCTTAAGGCAAACTGCTGCACTCATGTAAAATAACAACATCTAGGCTTTTAAATGCAAGGCCATGAAACAATACAATGAGGATCATGTATGATTTTAGAAAAAATAAATGTTCCCACAACAAATATGTGATTTCCAGAGGTCACCGTATATCCAGCTGTTTGCTACCCAATGCCAAAAACAACTTGCTCTTCAAACAATGCAGCAGCTAAATTAAATATTTACGGCCACTGGAAGGACGGGGCCGGCTTCCAGCATTTGTCGTGCTAGCTGTTGTTGTGCACACTTTCATTGCCGTGGTAAATTGAGGTCATATGTTTATAATTTGCCCTTTTCCTAATGCTGCCATTGGAGTAAAATAACATTTGAGAGCTGCAATCAGATTGAACAGTGCAATACTCCAGCTAATTAAGTCATATTTCAAGTTCAATAACAATCAAGCTGGACGGATAAAGGCCAGGGAGAGCGCGAGAGAGAGGGGCGAGTGTGCGGCGCGACAATCTGGAAGCTTTTACAATAGAGTCAGGCTATTGTTGAGGTAGAAGAGGAGTCCAAGTCTGTGCAAGAGACCAGCAGCAGGCTGGTTTTGATTGTTTCCAACTACTGTGTTAAATTAAGAGGGGGGAAAAAAGAGCGTGGACATAGTGAGATGTGCGAGCCCAATGACAGATGCATTTTACTGATACACCTGAACTTGAACTGTGAGAAATAAAAATAAGTGAAAATTGGCAAGTAAAGGCAAAGAGACAAGGAGCGTATACACAAGGCAGGAAGAGAGAAGCGAGGAGCCAAATGCAGAAGTATAAACAGAAAAACGAGGAGTCCTTGTGCAGCACATGTGTAGAGCTTCATATAAACACAATGTGTGTGGCGCAGAATAGGAAACAAAACTGTCTTTCCTGGGTAAATCCAGCTCTAGGCGAAGTGGATTTCAGCTTTACACTCAACTACAAGCTGACATGTGCTCTTGCATGTACCTCCTCCAAGTGTGTCCTTCATCTTGCCCTTCCCAGCCCCGGCTCGACTCTCCCCTACCGGGCTCAACGTGTGAACATCTCCTCCATTACTGCCCTTGACACTGTGGCCGATTGGATTCTTATCTGCCATCTGTAGGCCAACGCTCAGCTCGCGCTATCTCTCGTCACAGCCTAATTGAATCTCAAGTGTTGGAAGTGTAGTGATACACTGACCACACCGTGTCACTGCCAATAGATAAGGATTGCAGCTGGTGGGATTGGACCACCGCAAATCACGATGGGGACATGTTGATAAGGGGGGTGACGAGCGGTTTGGGTCACTACTGTGCAACTTTGCTTGGATTGAGAAATAATGGATACCCTCCATTACTGAGAAGGTTGTGTTCACATCCAATATCCAAGATCCCGTAATCCTGCTGTGCTCGCAGAGGTAATTTGTTGAAACTTAACCAAGAAAAGTAAGACATAGTGCTGCTTCTGTCCATCGATTCTTCTGTTTACAGGAGGGATGCACCTGATGTCTGTTTCCCTCACAGCTACAAAATGCACATCTGGTTTTAACCAGCAGGCAAACCTAAAAATAAAAGACTAGTAGAAAATAATACAGATGAAAATCAGCTCAATTTAAAGAGAACAATATAAGTAATGATGCTTTCAGATGATGCTATAGCTTGAGCTTTAGGAGTAGTTATCTGGTTTGTTCTAGCTGTTAATTTTCTTTTAAATTAGAAAATATTTGATTTAAAAAAAATCAAAGCAAAGCCTTTTAAATGGTTTTGTTTCAGCTAAAGCTGTAATGATAATACTATTATTATAGAGTTAGGCTAATGCTAACTGGTGATCACTGAACATTTTCCCTCCTCATCTTTTTTTTTTTCAGTAATTTTGCATTTTGCTAGGGTCAGTGTCCCTCCTGGTACCATGAGCTGATGCATAGGACCCTGCAGAGGTTGCACAGATAGTCCAACTCCTCCAGCATGGCACATCAATATGTGCCATTGTCAGAAGGTTTGCTCTGTCTCCCAGCACAGTCTGTAAGCGCTGGAAAGGGCCGTAAAAGGCCCATCAGCAGGACTAGTATCTGCTTCTTTTTGCAAGGAGGAACAGGACGAGCACTGCCAGAGCTACAAAATGACCTCCAGCAGGATGCTCGTGTGAATTTTTCTGACCAAACAATCAGAAACAGACTTCATGAGATTGGCCTGACGTCCTCTAGTCGTCCCTTTGCTCGCTGTCCAGCACCGTGGGGCCTGATTCGAATTTTTCATAGAATACCAGAATAGGCAGGTCACTGACTGACACCCTGTGCTTTTCACAGATGAGTGCTGGTTCACCCTGAACACATGTGACAGACGTGAAAGCTGCCCGTAAGAATAAGTGATGGTCTGGGGAGATACAGACCTGTATAGACGTCAACTGATCATCTCTGGGACATGTTTGTGTCCATCCGACACCATTAGAGTCTACCAGGAGCTCTGAGATCCCCCAGTACACTATCTGCCGTGTCATTAGGACCATGCCCCTTGTCAGGCACGCATACAAGCACGCGGAGGCCATACAAACTACTGAGCACCATTTTGAGTTGCTGCAAAGAAATTGCAATGAAACTTAGTCTGCTGCATCATCTTTTCACTTTGAGTTTTGCCGTGTCTTTGAATTCAGCCCACTGTAGGTTGATAGTTTTCATTGCCATCAAACAATGTGGCATCCTTTCACTCCTGACACATTACCTAATCCATCAGCGCAGATACCCAGCATGACTTCGTTTCATTGAGATCCGATATGTTTTCAAAGTGTTCCTTTAATTTTTTGAACAGTGTATATACAAAAGGCAGCACATTCCCCAATTTGATTGCAATGGGTTAATAAAATAAAAATGAAAAATTAATATGTCTCTGTTTAATTACTTAGAAATGTAATTAAACTTGGAAAACCAGAATAAAAGCATATTACACTGGCTCGGTTTGTGCTTCTAGGATCCATTAATGTTCCCATCAGTCGTTTATAGGACACTTATTACCACCGTGCCAATTAACATGCTTCACTCCTGCCAGGACACGCATGAAGAGATAAAGCTAATGTCAGCACCTTATTTGACTCTGGAACTGTAATTGCAGAAATACAAAATGTTTCGTTTAAAAGTGTCAGCTATTGCCTCAAGTGGAAAGAAGTTAATTTGTGAGTGCTATTCAATCCATCTGCAGTCAGCCAGCGACCAGCAACAGGGCTCATGTACATATTTAACTAATGTTTACATCTTCATTAGGTTCTATTTGTCAGAAAGTCCATGTCAAGTCATTTTTGTTGATGACGGGAGCTTTCAACTGGGGAAGCCAACAAGTTACAAACTAGTTAAACATCAATTCGGGATGTTAAGTATTCGGACCTGAAGATCTCCTTACCTTAAGATGCCAAATCCTTTCTTTTTGGTCTTCTTCTCTGTGTCCTCCACAGAATCCAGTGACTTCTTCCTCCCTTTGGTCTTCTTCTCCTTCTTCTTCCTTTCATCCTTCTTCTTCTTCTTCTTTCCATCGTCTGCATCCAGATCCTGGCGAGACGAGCTGCTGGCGGGCGTTTCGTGACCGGAGCTGTGCTCTGACATGTCGTCGTCTGATGAGGGAAAACAATTCCCACGAATAGGATAGGTTGGATGGAAGAGGTCAGAGTAGATGCACAGACAACAATGGAATATGTACTCATAGATATAGCTCCGAGCATTACAGGCAACCTTTGTTCTTATGCAAGCCCCTCAGGTGTAGCAAGATACCAGGAACACAGATTTGAGGGTTTTTTGTTTTTTTTTTAGTTTTATCTTTTGCAGCGTTGACTGTGTGCCTAAAAAAAACCCTCAAATCGTAACTTTTGTCCACACTCCAGGATTTAATTTCCTCATATGTTAATCGCACACATCCCTCATCCCACACGTATGTGTGGTCACAATTTAGAGCATTAAAAATATGCTGCTGTAAGACATAAAGTTGTTCTTTCCAAATTGCTGAGTGGATAAAATCATGTAGCATTTCATTAAGGTACTTAGGCTAAGCACTGTACCTTGGCAGGCCTCTGGCTCTTTTTTGAGTGCCAGTGTGTTATAAAGCTTAAAGGATGTGCACTGGCAGCGTAGCCTCTCATTTAAATGGGTACAGTGTCTAGGAAGGAATCCCAGTCGTGCATTAAAAGGGAACATTCCTTACAGTGGGCAGTTTTGTTGTGTCTGCTTCTTGTTTTTCGAAAAGATTTTTGGTAGTAGCAGTTCAACATGTCTGCTTTTCTCCTGGGGTCTTACCGTCTTCAGAAGGTCCGTCATACGACTTGTCAATGGCGATGCGGAAACTCTGGTTGCATCCCCGCCCCCGGACCATGTGCGGCCGTGGGCGATGAAAGGGCACGTGGTCTTGGATGTGACTCTGCTTCGCCTCAGACATGGCCGTCTGCAGGCTCTCCAGGGAGCTGGACTTCATGAGGCCCAGGGTGGGGCCGAGTGCTCCTCCATCTGAAGGCTCTGCGAGACAGAAAGACACTCCGCCATGACTAATTCATCCCAAAGCTAACTTCACCATTTTCCACTATTCCAGCACATAAAACAGAGGAGGAAATCCAATGAAGAGTATGAAAGAAGCCTGGCTGATGGATGGAGGATGGAGGTTTGCTTAAATTTAGAGACGCAGCCACTGCTAAATTGACACAAAGACTTTATTCAGATCACAAGCTTTTAGGATAAGCTAACCCACCGCTTGCAAAACATTAAACTTGAACCCATCTCCTCAAATAATATTTCCTTATTTAAAGAGCATCTGCATTAAACTTTTTAAACTCTCAGAGCTGGCTACAATTTAATTTGCCTTCAGTGTATGTAAGAATTGGTGCGGGGGCTGGGACTGCAAATTCCAGGATTTAGACGGTAATTTATCCATTAGTGTTGTTGCTTCTACAGGCAGAGTTATCATTTAGGTAATACAGAAATGGGTCTTTTGTAAGAGTTGACACTTAATTAGCTCATTATCTATGAATCACCAGGAAACATAATCAAGCTAAGTTTGCTATTATTACACTAAAATCACTGATTATTGAACTAACAAAAACAGTAACCTTATGGTTCCTCCATATACAGTACAGTAACTACTTACTACTTAACATTACTTAACACTTACTTCCAGAAAAATGCCTTTATGGGGTATGCTTTAGGCTTTTTATGTATATCAGAGACTAAATGTAAATCCTGGAGAACATTCAAATCAACTAACACATAATAAAACTTCATTGTATGGCATGAAAGTTGGGAAATATGTAATGAAACTCAGAATGTATAGACTTAAACTAACAATACATAGAAAGAAAATATATTTTTCATGAAAAACCATAAAGTCTGAATCTACTCGAAATAAAATTCATCATTTATGAAATGTCAGCTGGGATAGGCTCTAACCCTCCACAAGTATAAACTGAATAAGCGTTTAAGAAAGATGGATGGATCGAAGGAATGCTAGGAATGGTAATTTGCGGAATTAAATTTTAATAGCTGGAATAAAAGTCTTAATTTATAGCATAAAAATCAGAACGAAAGCCGGAATATATAATAGATTGACTGTGCAGGGTGCACCCTGCCTCCTACTCAATGTCAGCTGGGATAGACTCCAGCCCAGCGCGACTAACTAAGAAAAGTAGTTGGGAAAACAGATTGATTGAAGGAATGACACGGCAGCAATGGCGACTGATAGAATAGAGCCAGAATACATCAAATGAAAGATGGAAAATGTGGACTAAAATTTAAATTCATGGCATTAAAGTCATTATTTATGGAAGGAAGAAAAATCCTGCTCTTACAAACATTTTAAAGTCCAAATTGCATCACCTTAAAGATCATCCTCCTAAAACTTTCTCACATTATTATGCATAACCGTACATAGACATGCATAAACTTGTCTGGAAACTATGCCTACCTCAAGGCCTGAAAATGTAAAAATCTCACATATACACGTGGATCAATCAGTATCAGCTCTCACACATTTTTCTGTTGACGTATAAGAGCTTTTTGGAATGAAGCTGAGAACGGTTAAAGAGAGAAATATGAAGTCTTGTATATGAAATGTAGAGTGAAAGGTAAAGGAAGAGGAGAGCGTGAAAAACAGGCTTGACAGAAATGGGGAGAAAGTCGGAGTCCCGTATGAGCGACATAAAAGAAGGGGAGAAGAAACGATGAATGAGGTGAAACGGTACAGGCGCAGGTGAGGAGCGGTACTATGGGAACTGACAGGCTCATGCATAAGCAAGAGACAGGGGGGAATAAATGAACTGCCATCATACTGTACTCGGGGTATGGCCTCCAACTCGAGAGGAAGAAAGGGCTAGATGGAGGAGCAGGAGTGCAATGAAGGCCACAGCTGATTCAGCAAGGGGATCGGAGAGCAGGCGGGGGAGGAGGAGGAGGTAGCGGGGAAATGCTGAAGATTTGAGGAAACACAGAGCTGTAAGGAAAAGAAGAAAAGAGTAAATGTCACTGAGAATAAAGTCAAAGACGCTTGTGACATTCAGGCTGTGGCAGGAAACTGCGGGACAGATGACCGAGAAGACTGCTGAAAAGACGCCTGCTTCCAACCCCTAAAAGCAACTAACCCACCCAGGTGATGTATCACAATAGAGCAGTGACTCTTCAAAGAAGTTACAGGCAGGTTGCAAGCAGCGTTTTCACTTTCTGAAACTCTTCTGTAGGGATGACTTTCTCGCATCACGGCACTCACTGCTTAAGACGTATTTTTTGTCATTTCAGAGGCTTCAAAGCTTCCAAGCAGAGCGGGAGGGGGTGGGAGGGTGGGGGGTGTTGGGAGTGAAACTGAAGCGGCGATGGAGTCGAAGGAGGAGGAAAAAAGTAAGCAGAGCGTTGCTGCCTTTTAAGTCCTAAATTGACTTTCTGAGAGGAAGTGGGATTTATGGGGAATAAGGGGAATAAGGGGTTATAAATAGAGAGGTGGGGGGGTAGGGGGGGCGCTCAGGAATAAAACGCTCAATTTGAGAGGCAGGATTTGTGTCACAAATGTAATTACGGCTGTCCAGCTTGCAGCCTGATAGAATTAAGCTCCTTGCCAGTGCACTGCCGCCGCACTATGCAGGGAAACTGTGTGTCTGAGCGTGTGGGCGGGTGTGTATTTACCACTAAATGAGAGAATTTTGTTCCAACCCTTAAATAAAAGAAGAAGAAGAAAGTCATGATACTGACTACGTGAGATAGCGGCGAGCGTGTCCTTGACCGCCACAGATGAAATGAGCACAATTTCTTTTTTTGTGTGCATGCGTGGGGCTGCGAGTTGCACTCATTCCATGCATGTCAGGCTGTTGAGGCTGGAGGTAAATGAATAATGAGGGTTTAATAGGATGGATGAGCGGGGGAGAGGTGGCTATCATCGCCAGCTCGATCCAATGGAGGGTGAAATCAGCGTTTATCACATATCGCTGCCCGCTGTGCCAGCAGATGCTCTCACGGTTCCGTTCGCATCATGTCAGCCTGATTGCCACTGATTCAAGCTGGTGCACACATTTGACAAACAGCCTAACAGCCAAAAAAAAGGAGGGCCAGGATGACAGTCAGTGCCCTTCACAGCTGCAGCACCCCTCCGCCCAAGATCAAGAGGTAATGTCACGTCTTCGCTTGGCATCTCTTTTCGCTCACTTTGTCAGCGAGCAGCAAACTTCTGGTTTTTCTTCACGATGAACTTTCTCGGCAGAGATGATGTTTAATGAAGGGTGGGATCATCAGTGCAGAGGATGAGTAATCATCATTAGATTACTCAGAAACAAACTCAAGTTTAAAAAAAAAACAGTAAAAAAAAAAACAGTAAAAAAAAAAAAAAAAAAAAAAAAAAAAGGGGCAATTTACAACTTGCACTTCAATAGAAAACATCCAATTACAGAACCAAATCTTTAAAAAAGGACTTTAAACAGTTTTGGAACAACAAAGTGGTCTGAATCTCTGGCAGCCATCTCTAGAAGCAACCCGACGGCCTTCGTAATTTGCCTCAACAAAGTTTGCATCGTTCCTCCCAATGCCTGTGTGCAAAGCAGCTAATTTTCCCAGAAACGTGTGTGCGCTGCTTTTCTTATTCAAGTCATTTAACTTTGATCAGCGGGAACTGGGAACTCGCTGCCTACAACAATCCACTTCCCTTTTATTTCAGCCCGTATCCTTTACTTAGTTGAGTGGATAAAAAAAGAAAAAGCCCAAAAAACAAAACCTGGTGTGCTTTTGCTTTCAACAATCAAACACGAGCTGTTGCTGCTGGAGGACATTTGAATCAATTTGAACCTCTCGCACGATTCCCATCACTCTGCGGCACTGGCGATTCGCAAGTCCTTGAGGTTCAGAGGATGTGTCAGCAAGTTTTCTTGTTTTTTTTAAAGGTTTGTTTGAATGATTTCGCGTTGGGTTTCTGACATTTGATGTGTGACGATTCCTGCCTACCGCACTTAAATGAACCACAAAACTAACAGTTGAAAAAAATGTATCTAATTTCTGAAAAACAAAGCTGATATCATTAAAAGTGATGACCATAACATAAACCTAATCTACAGTGTGATTAAATTATCCAGGATGTTTTTCAAGGGAAGAATGTCAATTACACTGTTATAAAAGAAGCCTTTAAACAGTCATTTACGGTGGCAACAACGTTTGCTGTAAACATTACTTATTCATCTCGGGATTAACGAGTGACTCCTTTGAAATGCGGTACGAGAACATCCTTAAAGAAGAAAAAACTAAACAAAAAAGGGAGCTGAAACAAAGAACCTGCCAATTACCTCTGCGTAATGGTGCTTGCATTCCCCCCTAAACGCATAAACACTCCAAAGTGTCTACAAACAATATCCACTCATAAAAGCCCACGCCTGCATGCAAGCTGTAGGTGCTTACACACCAACACACGCATGCAAATATCCACCTGCGCGCATTTCTAACCCGCACGCATCCAAATGCGATGTGTATATTGTGACTCTGCAGAGGCTGACTGCTGTTGTGTCTGTATTGAACAGACAGCAGTGAAGACTTTGCCTGGAACGTAGCCTCGGGGTCCCGCTGTGCTGACAGGCCCTGAAAGGACTAACACTGCTCCATCACGCTGCTTTGTACTTTAAAAAAAAAAAGGTATTTTAAAAGTGAGCGTGACACACCTGCAACCATCATTACATATTGATACAGTTTGTTCAGAAATTTGATGTCATGGAGGTCAAATCATTATCAGTAAAGGTAGGTTTTTTTGTTTTGTACAAATAAATACAAAATGTTAATTGCAGCTTTTTCACAGAGTTGGGTAGTTGGAATAAAAGTGATCGGCACAAAACTCTTAATTATTCGCTCAATGAATTCAAGAATAAATGAACTTGAAAATTTCTAAATTACAGGCTGTGCAGTGAGTATTCCACACACAATGCTGAAGCCTTGTTGCTCCGTCTTACCTACAGCACTGTGCCAAACCCCTCATTTCTTTATTTTTTGTTAGGAAAATGGGAAATAAGTGCAGTGATTTAATGAATTGTGTGCAAACACACATTGAAATGAGTTTGTACAGTTCTAACAAGCTTTAAAGTCAATATTTGGTGTGATCACCTTTATTCTTCATCACAGTCTGAACTCTGTGAGGCAGCTTTCTTCTCATTTCTTAAAGTAAGGACATTCAAAGCTTTTCTTTAGATGTTTCTGCAAATTGTTCTGTTCTCTGTCAAGATGATCTCTCACTGCTTCAATAGTTTCGATGTCCGGGTGTGTTTAGGATCACTGTCATGATGAAAATGAAGATGTTACCAATCTGATGGCTTCCAGATGGTACTACATGGTGGATCAAAATCTGATGGCACTTTGTTTCATTGAGAGTTCCAACAGTTTTGACAAGATCTCCAGCACCACTGGCTGAAACCAGGACACAGCCTCCACTGTGTTTTACAGGCTGTAGACACTCACTGTTGTACCTCTGTCCTGAACTCTTTTGTACATACTGACAACAAGTTGAACCAAAAATATCAAATTTAGATTCATCCCTCCATGGCTTTCAGATCCTGTTTATCTGCTATAGATCATTTTTAAGGCGTGCCACTTCTTTTGTCCTCCTTTTGTCTAGTTTCCTCAAATTTTTTAATGACATACTGCACATCATTCAAGATGTGTCAGCTCTTTTGTTAATAGCCATCCAGGAATTGCCTTATTGGTTCAAAAATACTCGTTCTTTGCCGTTCTAACAGTGTTACCTTTTGTAGATTAAGGAAATGGGACCAAATTTTGTCGTTTCGCAACAGGCTGCTAGTAACAAGATGTCTCAACATACAATTTAAAATGTGTTGTTTGCTCTGTTGTCTGTTATGTATAGACACAACACTGGTCAGGCCAGTGTTTAGTGGCTTAAAAAGCAAACAAAAAAAATCTTCTAAAAATGGTCAGGTACAAGGACTGGAATGAAAATGAGTGAAAAAGCAGCCAATTCGTTAGAAATTAGTATAAAGAAATGAAGGGCATCTTTTTCAATGTACTGTATAATAAAATCCACTCTCTTAGGACTAACACCAACAAACCACAGCACCAAGATGACATTATGCATTATTTGTGCAATTTGACTTAATTAAGTATTTGCTACATATCAGCAGCTATATTGTGACAAATATGTATATTAGAGAAAACATATCCTATATGAGGTTGTGGGAATGCATGTATGGAGATTTGTACAAAAGCTCACTGAACTGGATAATCTGAAATCAACTCATCTACAATTATATGCTGATCACATGTGTTGCATTGTCTAGAATAATCTAGGATAATTTGTGTTAATTAACGAAGTGTCGTGGTAACTTCCTGGCTTTTGAAAGGCTCACTGCTGGATTCTTGTGATGTCTGAGGCTGCAGGTATGTAATAAACTCAGAAAGAGAAATAACAACGACTTTACAGACATTACTTCCCAAAAAGTTCTATTTTAGTAACATTTTTGTGAGACAATGTTAATGAGTAAAACTCAGCATATAGGAAAAGTGTCTCCTTTAGCAAAAGGCACACAAACAGTGTCTTGTATGCTCTGTGCGTATGGGAGAGGTGTTAAAATTAAAATGGGGAAGACATAGCTGATAAGCTATTAGTCCACACGTTCACGGGTATTTTTGAAACACAGCTTTTTCTATGCGTTTGGGCCATTCGTCCACTGGTAAAAGGTGTTTTGAATCACTGAAAATGGAGATTTTTAAAAACTCGTGCCAGGGTGAAGATTTTCAAAAACTCAGTTTTTGCATTTACACGTGGATGAAGAAAACAGAGTTAGTCAAGCAACGTCAAAGGTGTGTGCCTTTTATCTATACAGCGCCAAATCACAACAACAGTCACCTCAAGGCACTTTATATTGTAAGGTAAACCCTACAATAATGCATACAGAGAAAAACATGAGCAAGCATTTTGGCAACAGTGGGAAGAAACCTCCAGCAGAACCAAGCTCAGGGAGGGGCGGCACCCTGCCACAACTGTTTGGGGTGAGAGAAGGAAGACAGAAGACCTTACTGTTTACATGAGATGGATTTCTACAATGGTGGATCCAGACAAAATACTGTTGCTGTTAATCTGACTATCTGCAGTTTTCACACGCAGTTACTGTCCCTCCATTTACAAAGACAGAGTGAACTTCGAACGTGGTTTCTGCATTAAACACACAAGTTCTCACAACCCAAATCCCGATGCCATCGTCGTCGTCGTCGGTTTTGAATAAATTTTAAAAAAATTAATTTAATGTAAGTATGTTCTATGCATTTTGTCCATTCCTGAGTTGTGAGTCTACACCAGCCATATTTCACAGCACTGTGACTTACAATTATGAATCACTCAGACTAATGTAAAATTTTCAGTTTCTTTCTTTATTGAATAAACTCTGGCCAAGAGAGCCAGTGAGACAAAATCCAAAATACTGTCTTTAGTTATTAACATTTGAAATGATGAAGGTAATTGAAAATGGCACTTGAAGAGTAACACAAAATTAGCTGCCTTTCCAGAAAAACGCCAAAACTTTTCAAAAGTACTTGAGGTTTTGTGAGGGCACAAACCCTGTTTACTCTGTCCCTCCCGGGCTTCTAGACTTCTGACTGGCTAACATTTCAACACAGTTTGAATTTGGTATGTCCCTGACAGCGTTTGCTTTTTACATGTGGACGGAGATGTTATTTTAAAAACTGCACTTTTTTTTTAATGAAAACGCAAAACCTCCGTTTTTAAAAATTCCTGTGTACGTGTGGACGTGTTTTTACAGAAGTGTAAAGGTGTTGGAGTAGCTCGGGTCCAGATTAAAAGAGACAGGAACCCTCAGCATCTTACCATTTCCACTTTGGTTATTCTCTAGAATAATCATGTTTTCTTAAATATACAGAATCATGTGCTTAAAGTTTTGCATAAATACTACAACTGTATGCCTGAACCAGTCTGGTCAGATTAAGGGAAACTACTGCATGTCTGAAAGGGGCTTAAAGCAGATATTCTAGTAACTCCATACAAGCAAGCCAACACACACACACACACACACACACACACACACACACACACATCAATGGAACACTTCTGAACACCCCCCACAGCGTCTCACCAGAATCTTAACACTTACCTATCAACTGGACTACAATGTGCTCTACAGCAAGCAGCTTTGTAGCAGACTGGCAAAGAGGTTGCCACGGTTACAAGAAAGCGCCCCCTCCATCAAAACAGCTGGGGGTGGCAGTGACTGTGTGTGTGTGTGTGTGTGTGTGTGTGTGTGTGTGTGTGTGTGTGTGTGTGTGTGTGTGTGTGTGTGTGTGTGTATCTGTCTGCATGTGTGTGTACTAGAGAGAGAGAGAGAGAGAGAGATGGGTGATGCTGAGTTGCCAAGGAGACACTTTAGTAAGAAAGGGGCTTGCTGCTCCTGGCCATACTGTAGTTCTTTAAATTGGGTACAGGGAACACACGCTTCAAGACACACACATGTAGGGCACAGCTACACACACACACACACTTTTCAATCTAGTATCCAATCTCAGGATCAACCAATAAAACCTGAAGCTGTTGTTCTGGAGACCAGTAAAACAAGCCCTGACCTGCACTCTGCTATAAAAACACGTGGCACTCACCGCCACACATACACTCTACACACCTGCAAAAGAAAGCCTGATCTCAATGTCGCCCTGTTCAGTGAAGGTTCTTGAATCCAATTCAACAAAAGCATTAAAAACAGGGTCACAAGACACAGAAAGATTACTTCCAGTTTTAGTAAAAGCAATTAAATTCAACAAGTTCTTAAATTACCACAGATATTTAACGATCTCATCTCTGTGAATGTTTTTAGATTTAAGCTGTTTAAACTACACAAAGTAACACACAAAGGTCTCTCATGAAAGAAGTGCTTCACACTGGATTAAATATACTGAACATGGAGCTTTAAAAGCTTTTTTGGCGTGAAACCACAATGACACGTTAGAGGTATGAATACAAACTGTATATAAAAGATGGAAATGACATCGCCCGGTGATATGTTAGCATTTTGGTCAGCCATGGTTTTTCTTTTGTTTTTTGTTAAAATCAAATTCAGATGAGACTGGAGTGCTAAGCTTTCAACTAAGGCTAGCAAGCTTGTTTGCAGCTTGCACGTGTCTTGTGCAAAGTAAACAACAAATAAAATACTGGAAAAATCACCAAGCTGGTGTTGATAGTTTTTGGGATGTCTGATGGTACAATTAACCCGATAGCAAACATATAATTTGTCACATACATGAATAATAAATTCTAAAAAAAAGAATCACCATCACAAACACAACTGTGAGGAAATTGTGTTATAGCATACTATAAAAATGTACTACTGCTGCGGTGCTGGGGATTTTTGCGCTTTTTTAGGTAGTCCCCAGTGGCCATTCGAGGAACTACAGTTGCCACTTGTGTCTGAAGAGTAGATACCAGTGTGTTAGCTTTTCTCTTTTCTTTCCTTTATCTGTGACATTCAGCCCGCAAACCCAGGACTTACATACAATTATAACAGAACACTATTCAAACATCAGTAACTTTCCACGTTTGAATCAACTGATCCCGCTACTTTTTTCATGGGATTTGTTGACAGAAAGATAAATACAAAACATCCCCAGCTGCATCCTTTAAAAATGAAAATGACACAGCAACTATTTTCATATCACCCGACAAACCTGACTGCCCACCAAATGACTTCATACGACTGTACAGCCAGTAAAAGTAAAATCCAATTCATGGTATGGCCTATCAGAACTCACTCCAATTAAAGAGCTGTTCAATCATTAAGCATCCATCCATTACTATCTGAATGCATTCAGCTATGTCAGAGGCAGAAAATGAAGCTGGATGGAAACATTGCTCTGGCAGTAATTGTGTTTAGTTGTTTAGATGTATGAGGGAAAGGGGACATATGGGCTGTTTGTATTTAGCCTCCACCTAGACGAATGGCTTTAATAACTGGAGAGGACTTAAAAGGCCATTTCATAATTACTGCCTACCTCTACTGGATTACTGCGACGCAGCGGGGGTGGCAGAGTATGGATGAGGGCTGGAGAGAACTCTGCGGAGTGGGACATGTGCCATTTGTAAACGCGCAGCCAGTTAAAATACTTGAGGCAATGAGGCAGAACTGAGAGGGTGCATACATTGAGACGCACACAAACATACACACCCAGCATGCTAGATTTATAAAGACCTTTACAGACAGCCAAACTATTCACTTAACCTTAATGCAGGAGTCAGACTTCAAGACAGTCAACTATGGTCCTGAGTGAATTAGCTGAGACACATTAAATATGCCGAATGACAACCAATCACAGCCTGCAACCATTCAGAATCACAGAAAACTTTATTACATTTTCACAAAGCTCACTGAGCATGTTGTACACGTCATCAAGACAAAAGGATCTTTTGTAAAGAGTCTTAAACTATTGTGGAAAAACTTGAATTTGGCATTAAATTGAAAACAATGAAACACCTACGTAAAGTGTATGACCCAGATCCAAAACACAGTCAACCCACACACACAAACAAACAGAACTCCAGCACTGGCAGCCTTATGCCAGCGGGGCCCTAAACGGTGTAAAAGATCGATATATCCACTGGGATTCCACCCATAGGTTTTGGACTTAATGTTAGCATTTTGGCTGCTCCCATGTTGATTTTTAGTACCAGGAAGTGACCTTAAAAACTGAAGCACAAACCTCAGGGACAGCAAGCCGTAATAATCCACTAAAAATGCTTCAAATGCACCAAAATAACACAGATAGTGTAAGTGCCAGTTTTATGATTTCAAGTAGTGGTTTCATTTCAATTCATTTTAATTTATAAAGCGCCAAATGACATTGTATTTTATATTGTAAGGGAAATAGACTAAGTAATACAGAGAAAACCCACACGACCCCTTATGAGCAAACACTTGGTGAGAGCGGGAAGGAAGAACTCCCTTTTATCAGGAGGAAACCTCTGGCAGAACCAGGCAGCCATCTGCCACAACAGATTGGAGTTAAAGGGTGGGAGAAAGGTCTAGCAGATCCCAAGTGGTTCTAGCTGCCTGTGTTGGGACACCTGTCACTCAACTTGGCCACACCCCTAACACTTTTATTTAGTTAATTTTTATTCTCTTTTTATTAAAAGTTAATTTTTAAAGGGGAAAGTATCCATAGAGGCCAAAAGAGTATTTTCTACCACATTGTAAATATGCTGGAAGTACCTATTAGCCTTTTTCTATTACTTTGTAAAAACAGTTTTAAGCTAAACTGCTACAAAAAGTGCTTCAATAATCAAGGAAAAGGCATGGGTGTTGGGGTGGGAGGGGCTTGTGTAAATTTTTCTATTTAAATGCCAGTTTCTTACAGTCTGACACAAGATTAAACATAAACACATCGCTGCTGTAACCCAAACCTGATTTAAACTGAGCCATTATCAACCTCAAGGTCAGCTCTTTGTTCAACTCTGGAGAGCTTGGACCCTTTCCCGGAAGACACAGAGAAACAACCCCCTCGTCCACTGGGAAAAGCCCCAACATATAAGGCAGAAAGTCCAGGGGATACAAAACACCCACCCCTGCCTGCCGCCTCTCACAGAGGGAAACTCCAGACTGGAACAGAGTCCATCCTGTCTGCAGGAGACTGGTTCCAGAGCCCGAATATACTCTCACGCTAGTTCACCTGACATTCCATATCCGCATAGATAGCCTCACCAGCCGGGGATCAAACCGCCAGTGCCCCCGCCCTTGATGGCCACCAGACACACATTAGACCTGAAGGCTAGCAGTGTGGCTCCGATCTGTAGCTCGCTCTGTGGAAGCGTTTAAGGTTGTGCAACAGCTCAGTTGAACCAGTGGAGTCTTTAAGTGAGGACAGCACAAACCATTAAACCTTCCTTTTTTGGCCACACAAACACTATCTGAGCGCCTAACCTACTGACTAGACTTACCACCTGGCGACCTTTTTGTCTTCAAAAATAAAGTTGAAAGGTAGCCCTTTTACTACACCAAAAAACGTCCAGCGCAGGTCACCGATGTGCCGGCCTTTCAGGAATTCATCCAAATCAAATAGGATCAATGGACTGAGGCCTGAGGTGCAGAAGACGAAGCACCAACTTGAAGAGGATAGTGGTCAAGTTTAAAGAAAGAAGAGTTTGTTTTGTTTTTTTCCCCCCAAAGGCAGAGTTGCGGGAGCGCATACAAACAGTCCTTATGATATAGCAAGTAAAAGAAGGAAAGAGAGCACAAACAGCAGAAAAAAAGCTGAATTACACAGCCCCCAAACAAATACTGTCAGGGGGGAAAAAAGCAAAGGCTTCAGCGCTGGCAGGATGCTGGCTAGCTTTCTGATGCCTCATTGTGCAGGAAAGAAACAACAGGGACTAATGGGCACACAGAGTGATCTCACTGGTGGCACTGCTGCAGGGTTAGCTGTTAGCCATTTAGCTCTAAACATCCAAACAACAACGAATGAGTCTGAATGAGGGTTTTCAAGGTGATCGTTTAAAGCAAAACAAAAACAATACACACTTAAAGAAGCTTGGAAAAGGCAGAAAAAACATACAAAATTACTGCAAAAGTGAGCGGAGGTACAGTGCTGCTGGGCTGGATGAGATCCCAGGTGTGTTGTAAGGGGTAAAGTAGCCTGCTGCCAGGGAGACACTCTAAGGAAGAGAAATAAAGGGATGAATGGAGCGATATCTGTCCAGCACTGCTGGGAGTGTCTTGGTGGGGTGTTCACATGCACGTACACGCAAACACAACACACACCGAGACGACTGGGTCTGAGTCGGTAGAGGAAACTCCAAGACTGGAGCATGTTCAGCATAATCACATGAAGCTGGAACAGATACAGCTGCAGCTGAGCGAGGAAAGAGACAGCGGGAGAGGGAGAACCACAGATTACAGAAGGCGAGTTACTAAAAAAAGGATCAGCCTGTTGAAAGAAAGGGAATGAAATTGATCGTGAAGAGAGAAAGAGGGAAAGAAAGGCGGAGAGAGAGAGAGAGAGAGAAGGAGATGAAGTTTTGGGATTGAGAGCAGACTAAAAATGGGGATGAGTCTGGTGACAAAGAGCGAGAAAAAGGCGATTGGGAAGAAGTAGGAAAGGACGAGTGGTTGCAAAGATGAAAGCGGAAAAAAAGAAAGAAATGAGACTTAAAGCTCTATTGAAGATTGAGACTCGAACGACTGGAGAATCAAGACAGAGAGAGAGAGAGGGGGGGGGGGGGGGGGGGACAGCTTGAGTAAGTGACAGAGAGAAAGATGGAGAGAGAGGAAAGAAAGAGTTAGAGGAGTGAAACGCACCTCGCGGCAGCTTCAGCCAGAGAGAAAGAGGGTTTTAGCCAGATTAAAGAAGCCAGGCAGGCCTCTTAAGACCATCCGCCTAATGAAATATGTCAAAGCTCATAAAGAAACACCGAGGCCATTTAGGAAGGAGGGGTGGGTTGAGATATGGAGCAGGAAGCTGGGCAAAATACTCTGCATCAGCAAAAATGAGAAACACGCAAAAGCCCTGTCAATACGCACTAGCTAAGACGTCAACTGGAGGGGGGATGAAGAAAAAAACCACAAGAAGAAAGGAATGCAGCAGAGAAGAAATGGATCGCTTTATCTATCATGTGTGCTTAGAAATGCCTGGAAAATGTGAGCAGGAGAGGACAGGGTGGGGGGAGCGGGTGGCAGGGTGGGGTGGGTATCAGACAGAAGAAGAGGAGGGCGGAGGTGAAGCCACTTGTGGGAATGCTGAGTGTGGGGGATTTGAGGTCAGCAACGAAGCTCGGGCCATTTGTATTCTGCCAGGCAACAGGCTTAGCTGGCTGTTGCAGGTGGATTTTAGAGATCAGTGTGTGTGTGTGAGAGAGCAGGAACAGAAGGAGCAACGAGGCCAGATGTCTCCCAACATCATAACTTAAATGCTGATTTTCTTATACGGGGCCTTGCTGTCATATTAAAGACATTAAATCTAAATGAGATACAAATCACTGCTGAGCTCTACAATTAAAATCCTGACGTCTGCAGCCGAGCTGGAGTCACGACACTCTGTGAGCAACATTTGATTTCTGTTCATCCTTCAGCTGCGCAGATCAACCACAGAGGGTCTGCCAGTCGGCCACTGAGAAGAAATGCTGAAGCTGTTAGATCTAACAAAGCTGAAATTTACCAGTAGTGATCAGAAAAAGCTCCAGTAACACTGCACCTAATCTTTCCTGTCATTATTGTTAGAATGCCACAGACTCCCAAGGAAGTAAAAAAAATTCGTGTTCAAAATCAAACACCACTCGAGGCTCATGCTGTGGGTGTTAACGTAGTGCTTTAATGGCGCACTAATGGAGACCTCTGATATCGTCCATCAATTTCCAGTCGCCTCTGCTCTGGATCCTCACACGTTCTGGCTCACCTGCTTTACCAAATTCACCACGGACCTGAAACTGGCACAGAAAGCAAATATCTCTGGCTACAAGCCAGAGAGCAGACAGCAGTCTCCATGTTTAGGTAACAAGCATGAGCGGAAGCAACCTCATCATTTTCTTTGACATCGACGGCATTTGGACACCCTGGATTTATCCTCCGGGGTCAGACTGTCAGCGCCAAGTTTTACTGTAATGTCGCGAGCCATCAGACAGGTTTGCTGAAAAGATCTGAACTACTACAAAAAAGTGTTTTTAAAATCACGTGTGGATGAACTTTTGATTGCATCTCAAATATTAATTTTTCTCCTCTTGCCGTGCCACATCTATATCTGCACGTTATATTCAATTGAGCATGTCAATCAGTGTATTGCAGGTATGTATTGCAAAAGCACAAGCTGTTGTTTTTGCAGACAGAAATATAAAAAACCATAAACTATCAAACGAAAAGCCTTCTAGAAACTGGAGTCCTGAGAAAGGAGATCAATGAGTCTGCAAGGTATGTAGAGCCTAAAGTCAGGAATTTCACCATCACAAAGGAAGCTCTCATTATAGCTGGCTAGACCACCACGGTGAATCCATGATGAACATAAAGCTTGATACAAGGAGTTCACGACGACCAACACTTCACATTTAGTATCAAGGAGTCTCCAAAGGAGTCTCTTTTTACTCTAAGATCTCTCGTATGTAATGAGCAATCAGTTTTAAGAGGCCTCCCACTCTGCAGCATAAACTGCTACACACACACCTCCAACCAGACACTCTACAAACATGGCTGAGTCCTACAAGTGCAACTGCTACAATGATTTGCACAAATATGGCACAGACCAAAACATTTGTTGATTTCTCTTCTAAAAATGAGTCCACGATCAATTGTAACACATCATTTGTCCTCTATAGGGTGCTTTCTCATATTGGAAGAACAAAAAGATATTGTGAGAACACAAATATGCCACATGCACTGGCAATACCGATTACCCACCCATGACTGGACACCACCTGAACTTCCATGTTTAGTAACCCCAGTATTTGGAATTGACCACGTCCTTCTTTCTATATGAAGAGCTGACAGACGAGAGACTGTTCACCAAACTGCAGGCCATCAAACACCCACTGTTTGACTTCCTGATAAAGGCTTGGACAGTGAAAATGATTGGAGGTTGGACACAAAGGGACTTTGAGTTCGTTGATGTTTTAGCTTATATTATATATCCTCTTCTCCTTCTCAGAAAAACAAAACAAACAAAAACCAAACACTGATTACTTCACATACATCACTTTGAACCACCACTGCACCGTGTCATCTGTAAGCAGAAAAAAAAAGTCTTCTCTTTTACATTTAACCAGACTCTTCTCAAATAAAACAAAGCAGAACTGAGTGCGAACAAATAACTGGAGCAGAATTCACTGTGATGGAGTGGGGGCTGCTGTCAGCTGGGTGAGGATTGAACGCCGCGGGCCTGCTGACCTGGGCGGCAATAAAGCAACACGAGCTCAGACGCTAAGTGCTGCACAACTCAACTCTGTCAGCCAGGGGAGAAAAAAAGAAAAAAAGGGAGGCAGAGGGAATAAAGAATAAAGAAGAATATTTGAGAATAACAAGAATCTTCACACATACGGTTCATTTTTTTCCTGTGTGGACTTGTTGTTGAATCGTTAAGCCAAAAGACACAAGGGAGAGAAGTGTGGCAGATTGGTGGGTCAAAGAAAAATAAATCGAACACTCACTGTTCTTCTGCCCGACCAGTGATCCCACGTTGCTTTCATCAGCCACTAGGAAAAAAGAAAGAGCCAGAGGGACACAGTAAATATCACACATTATGCAAGCAATATCTAGTACAACACAAAACAGCATGCAGGTCATTCCAGTGCCCCGTGCTGCTTCATAAATGGTTATACTGGAGCCTACTGGTGCTGGCATATGTTGTAAATGACTCCCGGCGTAAGATGGAAGAGGACGAGCGAGAGGCAAAATGACACAGACTGAAGGAGGAAATGAAAAGGTGGCAGAAATATAAGAAAACCAGAAGAAAGCGAGATATTGTGATTGTGAGAGAAAATGAGAACAGAGAGATGAGACAATATGAGAAATAATAAAGGGACAAAGAAGACCAAGAAAAGCAGCCCTCCCACCAACACCCCACCCCCGCCCACCAACACCTAATCTAACTAGGATTGCGGTCGGCCGGCGGTCGCCACCGCAGGATACAATAATAGGTTTTCATTATCCTGCCATTTCTCTTAAATAATCCTTTTCATTTTTTATGAGGTCAATTTTCCCAACGGACAGATGAGGGTGAGGGAGCGAGCAAGAGTGAGAGCAAGGGATAACATAGGAGAGGGAACAGCAGGGAGCGAGGAAGACAGATGCAAAGACTGGGTGTGCCGGGAAAATATAACAGTAAAAAAAACTTAAGAAAAAAACAAACAATCAGTCAAAGTAAAGCGGAAATTGAAAAAGTGACATCTGTAGCTACCAAGACAAAGAAGCAAAAATACCTTTCTTGTCCACATGTGCCAGATAAAATAAAACTTAAATACTTTCAAAGTTTCGGGAAAAAATATTCCAGGCCTCATGACCCTGGCAGATAATGAAAAGCTTCCCTTTCACTGTGCCGGAAAGATAAAAGTCTGCGTGGCCAGCAGCCAAGTTGGTCTCTACTGCCACAGAGGAAGGCTAAAAACGTAAGAATCTCACATTTAACCCCAACTCTGCTAACTTAGTGTGTCACTTTATTACTGAAACATTACTATACAAAGTAAGGATAGTTCTTGTAAAGTACACTGACACTGAATAATACTTTGAGGATATAGACAGTGCAGTAGGTCAGTGGAAAATGTAAAAGGGAGTAGCAGAGCCAAAGGACAAAAGTGACTGAAAGAGAGTAAATGAAGGATTGAGTATGAGATGGAAAAACAGAAAGCAAAACCAGGAATTACAGGAAAGAGCGCGCGAGGGGCAGATGATAGGACAAATAAACAGAGAAAGTAAACAAGCAGTGTAGAAGAAAACATGTATAAATGAGGAAAGAACACTCACAAAGAGAATGAACTTGAGAGACATGATGAAACCAAAAGCTGTATATAAATGATGGACGTAGCATATGCAACATAACTCACTGGTTTATAGAGTCTAGTTTTAAAGCCTGAAGTTCAGCATCTCAGCTTTTATAACGTGAGCGATGGATCTGACTGTCAATAATCAATCGTCATCCACAATCAGCAGATTTTCAGCGATCTCAGCCTGGACCGGTGACTGACCATTAAGCCTTCCATTAGCATGGAAGAGCACAACTGTAAGCTGTGGGGGACTACTACAAAAATATTTGTAACAACAAATCCAATTATACGCTCAAATGACCCTCACCCACTTTTACATGGATATTTTAAAGAAGCTAACAAAGACAAAGCAGCTAAAGCTAACACTGTCCAGGGCTAGCCACAAGCTAGCAGCCTTGGTATGAGCAAAGGATCAAAGCAGTTACGAGGAAAATTATGAAGATGAGTAAAAAAGTGAAAAGGGTTGATGTTCTGTTATTTGGTGAAATTATAAACATGCTAGAAAATTTCTGAAATGCCTGACATTTATTTTATTCAATAAACTAGCTGCATCTGCTTCTGCTTGGTCAGGTAAAGGTGCGTGGATAATAACTCATCATCAGTTAATGATTTGCACTTCTTCCCAGTAGCACAGCACTCCTTTATTGTTTAAGGGAGGGAAGACGTACTGTAGCTTGAGGACAATTGCAAGGTTTAAAATTTTATTGTAAAAATAAAACAGCATTTTACAAAAAGTGGCTTTTTTGTTTGCATATGCTGCCAGTTCTAAGGATGACAGTGCATCTCTATTTATTTCTTATTTATGTCTCTAAATAAGTTCGGAATTTACAAAAACACTACCACGCTGTATTAAATCAGAGTTGAAAACAGCAATTAAGACTATTAACACATCAGGAAAGCGTCTACTGAGATCATTAATGAAAGTTGGGGTAATCTCCACATAGACTTCTATATAATCTGACTCTGTTTTACAAGTAGAGGAGTCAACCTTTGCTGTGAATTAGGACGAATGCAGGTTAAAGGCTCTCCTGCATGACCTTCATTTTGGTTTTGGCCTCTGACAGTTAAAAATTCTGTGTGCCTTGTTTGATTTTAACCTTTTCTCGTTTATGCATATGGTCTTCCATTAAAATCCCTGCTAATTATTTCATTGCTTTAATTTCTGTGTCACTGCCAGCTCTTTAAAAATAGACCAATTGATTAAGGATAAAGGTCCAACTTTTGCTAGTGCTCATAATCAATAAGACATACTGTAGGCGATGTAGTGTTTCTGCTATGGGCGGTTTAAAGGGTTAGATACTCAGCAGGATACTCCCACAATGCCCAGGTGTTGCCTGGAAAATGACTCTTAACGAAAGATAACTTTTGGTTAAATCACTCACACTTCTTTAAACATTTTACAGAGTCATTGCACATGATATCACTTAGACTGCAAATGGCGGTATAGACGGTGTAGTCCTAAAAGGTCTGATGTTTCCATGCACTTTAAGCATCTTAAAGCCAATCCATACAGACTACTTTCCAAAGCAGACTAGAGCTTTTCAGGCTGATAAAGGCATTAGTGGGAGGAAAGAAACTGACTGGAAGAGACTTACTGTGAGATTTGCCTCAAAAAAACAAAAAAAACATATTTTACCTTTTATAGCTGAAAGCAAAAATATTCTTTCTGGCATTTTTGGGCATTTGTGGAACAGTAGAAAAAGACTGATTCATGATTCTGTGATCCACTGGAACAAACCCACACCGCTTGTCAGAAAATTCAAAGTTTGGCGCAGCTATCGAGTTAGCGATCCCACAATTCATATCAGCATTTGCAGGCTGAGGATTTCTGTGTGTGAGTGAAAGCTCTGAGTCAACAGAGTATTTGCTGAGGCATCAAGGGTCAATAAAAGCAGCTCACCTCTTTCTGTCAAGTGGTGTTTAATAAAAGCTAACCTGCTCTAAGGTGCTGCTGAAGCTCAGGTACGCGTGACTATACAGACTGACATGTGGGAAACTCTCCTGGGGAGAAAAAAATGTCTCTTTAACAACAAATTGTACAGACAGGGCTGGCATCTGAGGTCTGCCGCACACTCAGAGACACACAAAGCTCTGCTAACTACCTTATTTCAGCCCTGAGCACTTTGGAGAGGGAAGGGATGAATAGACGTGGAATGATAACACAGAAAAAGAAAAAAAACAGATTGAAATGGAGGATGGCCAGAGATGGAGATAGAAGCCAGAGAGCGGAGACAGATAGAGGTGGGTATTGGAGTGGGTCCTCAGTGGGATAGAGCACAGCGTGCGTGTGTATGCGTGTGTGTCTGAGTGCGCGCGGCCGTGTGTGCAGACCACCCTTGTCCGTAATGAAAGCCAATCAGCTTGGGTGGCAGAGGCGTGTGCTGCAGGAAGAAAGCCAATCCACTGAACCTAATGAACCAGGATTGGAAATCAGAGAGAGGCAGAGAAGAAAGGAGAGAGGCACGGAGGAGAGCAAGAGCAATGAACTCATCGCCTTGCAGTAAGGAAACAAAGTGTTGAAAAGAAAAAGGAGATAAACAAAGATGAAGGGAAAGGAAGGGAAAAAAAAAAAGATGATCTTATCCAAGAAGATGCAAGCACAACAAAAAAAGTAAAGAAAAATATCAAAAAAAAGGAGGAGAAAAAGAGAGGGGAGAGAATGAGGGGTCAACTCGGGTTAATATGAGGAAATCAGCCTCTGCGTTCTCGCCTTCCACACACAGCAAGCTATGAGATTGGAAACCTCGGCCCTTTCGTTCACACACAAATACAAAGGACGCACGGAAAGACACGCACACACCAGAAGCTGTGTTCGTGGAGCTTGCTGGAAAGCCCCTGGGGTTTATAAGTTCACGGGGTCAAATCCCCTTAGGCGGAGGATAATAGCAGAGGGCTACATATCACAACAAAGAAATGCACTGATAAGACGCGTGTGATCGCTGCCGAGATTGTGCGTGTGTCTGTTTCTAGGCTGAGTCCATGATTAGAGGAGGATTTTGGGCTGTTTGTGATGGTTGGGACAACAATGTGGTTCGTGCAGCGTTTTTGCCTCAGAAAGTGTACAAACACGAGAGATTTTCTCACTGATGAGGAGGTGAGGGAGTGAAGCTTACCCATGTCCATGCTCTTGGACGCTCTGTTGCGAGGTACGTTGTCCTTAGCATTTTCTGCGTAGAAAGCTTGAGCGGCGCGGGACACCTTCTGAATCTCACTGCAAAACAACAATCAATCGGTTAATCGAGTCAAGTTCGAGCTTGTGCCCTGGCACAAAAACAACGAGTCGTAGTAAACAAAATTTGAGCATCAAACTCAAACAGACGATTCAATTTCCTGCAGTCCAGATGGCATGATTCAATAAAACACCATTCAACTTAAAGGGAAACTACTATATTGATGCCAGACACTTCAGTGGGATAACGTAAACATGCACTGTAGCCTTTTAGAGCCAACGAATCACAATCACGCTGACCAGATTTACTTGGATTGACAGATTTGTTCGATTTATTTGATCTTTCATATGATGAAGCAGCACTGAGAGTGATGATTTACAGAGTTCCCACGCTTATATGTGCATTATATTCAGTTCTATTCATATAGCGCCTAATCACAACAGTTGCCTTACATTGAAAGTGAGAGAAAACAGCAACAATCAGATGTCCTTTGGCCAAACACTTGGCGACAGAGGGAAGGAAAAACTCCCTTTTAACAGGAAGAAACCCCGGTGCAGAAGGAAGCTTAGGGAGGGGCAGAATTTACACAGTGATAGTATTGTGTTATATAACCCTGGGGGTACATGAGCTTCAGTGATTGAATGAAATCTCTTTTTCAAATCTCTGTGCTTTGAAAAATGCTCTACATATAAAGTTATAAATATTATCATCATCATCATTACAGGAAGGCCCCAGCTAGCCAGCCGGCTTTAGATTTGAACCCAGCAACCTTTTCCTGTGATGTGCCAGTGCTAACAAATGCACAACTATGCCCAAATTATTATATGATCATTATGGAAAAACACAATTTTAATAACAAGTAAACTGTTATTGAGTAATCACTGCTCGGTTCCTGCCACATCTTATTTGGGCGAAGTTCAGACTTGGTAACTCCAAAACGTGACATTTTCTTCATTGACATCCGTTCCCTGGGTTGTTTTCTTGTTTGTCACCAGAACACAGCTAAACTTCAGGTCACGGTGTGCAGGCCTGCTCTTATTCTTCTTTCCACAAATCATGATGCTCCCTTCACCATCCATGCTTTCAAGCAGGCACGACCTTTTAGTGTTTTTAGCGTGCAGGGACATTTTTTGTTACATTTGTCCAAAGAATGGTGAAAACTGAAGCTTCCAGGCGTGCTACAAAATATCTTTGGAGAATTGTGACTGCTTTCAATTTACATTCATTTATTTATTAAGTGTTATTCTTATATTGTTTACATACTATAAGATTTTAGGAAGTTGGGTACATTTTTGCAGGTACTTTAATATTATGCGTGTGTTCTTCTTCACCTCGGTGTGATTTTTGCAGGACATCCACTCTGAGTAACCCGAGTCTTAAATTACCGCTACCATGCTTTCATTGCTTTGTCTAGCTTCATATATCTTCCTGATGCTATGCTAAAGTCCTGTAGCAATCTGGGTAGCACTTTCTAGATCGCCGTTTACAGAGAGGGGCAATCCTACTGGACGGCCTTACATTAGGTTTTCATTTTAGTTTAGTCGGATGGAATTTTTATATGATGATCAGACCACCTCTTTTTAATCCAAAACACAAAAATCAATATTTGATTTGAGGCTCAACACTGCCCCAAAACAAAGGGGCGATCTACTTATGCAATTGAGTGCTTTATCTAGAGCGTCAAATCAAAACTTATGTCTACATCCACCGAATATAGAAAAGCATGGGGGGGGGGAGAGATCCCTTTTTTGTTTTTCAAAGGCCCTGACAGCCTGCTGACAGAACATCTCCTTAGCAGGTAATCCTAATGAAGCAGGTAGGAAATTGGCGTTTCACATAAATTTCCTGTGTTTCTGTTCTCAGTGTGTCAGCCAACTGTACAGCAGGATACTAACAGAGATATCACAGCTCTTTCTGAGCCCATGAACTCCTACAGAATTTATTCCATTATGCTATCAGCATATAATTGGTTTTGCGTGATGCAAATAGGCTACTGCAATTAGACAATCTAGTCTAAATAATGCATATTCACAATGTCATATTTAATGTAATGGCTCTACTTTATCTCATAACACAGAGGGCCATATTAAGAGCGCCATTAGAACATAATAACTCTGTAAGCCTATGTGTGGAGTTTAATAGAGGGTTGATTATGAAGTATTCTATGCAGTGTGTGTGTGTTTTAATGGGGTGGGGTACCTGTTGGATGAAGGGTTTAGCAAAAACTCTCTGTTCATTTCCTCCACAGTGCCAGGGGAGGGCGGCGGGGGGAAGTCTTGCTGCTCGTCGTCGTTGCCGTAGTGACCATAGCTGTCATCGGCGACCGCAGCAGGAGATGGAGCTGAGCAGAAACAAAAAAAAAAAAAAGTAAAACATTTTTTAAAAAACAACAACAACACAGATTTTGTTTATCAGGATGAATCAAAGCTTTTCTCAGGTTGTTTGTTCATAGCTTTCACTTTGATTTTTGCTGGAGACGATATCAAAAATAACCCTGCCTGAATTAACTCCAGCATCAATCCTGAACGCAACAAAAGCTTAATAAACGATGAGCGGCAGCACACAATCACGAGATCTCATTTTAGCAGCTGTATACTTCTAAATATTATCAATCAGTGGTGACAGGGCGCGTCACATATTTAATTACAGGCGCGATGAAAAATAGCGCGTCCTTCAATCGAGGATCGATACTGACGATGAAGAGCTCAGCATTACGTCAAAAATAGATGCAAACTAAAAAACAGACACAACAATCGTTTGTAACTTATTTGAAACACTTCCTGCCGAATTTCCATAAACTGTAAACCCCCAAGAGTTTATCGCACTGTAAACTCTTTTGTGTTGAAATCCACCCTCGTCGTAAAACTCCACTACTGTTCCACTGTGACGGAGGGCCGACAGTGAGAAAAAACATCCCGGGCTTCCCATGGGGGTGAGGGAGTGGGAGACGAGGGAGAAAGAGATAAAGAATGAATTTAAAACAGTTTGTTAGTCCTTTTTTTCCCCCTTTTCTTTAACACAACAGCACGCATGCCGCACAATATCCCGTATGCAAATCTGGCCCACTCAGGAGCTTTTTCATCAGCGTAATGATTCCAAGGTCAGATCTTTTACACATGAAAAGCAAGCGGCGCGTTCAGAAAAACACAGTTAATGACTTCCCTTTCTCCTGCTAAAAATATGCAGGGGCGAGAGTGAGGAGAGATCCAAAGACAGAGCCGGGGAAAGATGTGACAAATTTGTAATGCGGTGCTATAAAATGCTCAGGGTGGCTGCTACAGTGACCTAAAAAACACTATGGTATCAGGAGCCTTGGCTGGATGTCACGCTGTGCAGTGATGGCAAATACACACACACACGTAAATAAGCTAACGCGAATACACACACACACACACACACACACACACACACACACAAACAAACATACTGTGTGTACATACTCAGCTGCAGATAAGGGGAGTACACAAACACTCTAAGCCTAATGTTGACTATCTGACAGTTCAAATGGACAAACAGCGTGCAGTTGTGTGCTCACCACTTCCAGATTTGCTGTGTGTGTAGTTGTTCGGCGTAGCTGGAGTGTGACTCGCACCATTCATGGTGGACTCAGTGTTCGGAGCTCTGGTGGGTCCTGAAGGTCTCTGGTATGAATCGTGGCTTCGAAGGTCCTGTCAGCAAAGAGGGAGAAGAAGAGAAACTCTGAAAATGGTTGTCAGGTTTCAGATGCAAGAAAATGTGTTTCTTTTATTACGCAGTAATGAATGAGTCTTTTATTTCACTTTTACCACATTTTTAGATATCACTGCTACAGAATACTAGCACCAGATTCCAAAGTACACAAGCGTCAAATTTATAGCCTGTTAACTGAATCCTGCTTTCAAAGGTATACTGTCTTTGTGTTTTGGCATGCTGGAGGCATGCTCTTGAAGACGTACACGTTTTTGTCTACTGGTGTCAAACCAGTAAAGCAGTCTGGTTCGTTCGGTCAAAAGGACAATAATAATTTGTCGATCTTTAATCTTAAATGTCACCACAATGTGGGGAAGAGGCTCCAGGACAGATTTATCAGCTTGAGCACATCGTAAGGGGCAGTTGTGAAACAAAAGCGCAAACGACCAGCAAAATGCACAATGATCTGATCCCTCCAACCACTTCCTGATATGAACGTAACCACCAATCGTGGTGTAAACGTTAACAAGAACCGATGTGCAACGAGTATGTACCAGGAAAATATGTAACCAGTGCTTGATGTGCGGTCCTTAGCTTGTCCTGTATCCTTCTGCAAGTCGAAACAGAGTCAATTTGCTAGAGAAATCTAGCACTAGACTGTCAACAAAAATTTTTTTATTTAACAACTGCAAACAGCTGTTGTGACCAACTGGTCAGCCCACGGTTGAGAGTTCAACACCCTCAACCTCGGTATGTCTTGTGAAGACAGTACGGCGTCTCAGGTCTTCTCCTAAGTGCTTTACATCATATTTGTCTGAACAACCCTTTTCTGTGCCTGCTTATAAGTACAGGTCTTTTCCACTTCTCTTACCTATGGTGTGCCACAAGGCTCTGTTTCGAAGCCCTTAGTGATTCTGTTATATCTGCTCCATCTGCAGCACTTTCTGAGAACTTTTCAGGACATTTGTTATCACAGCTACACATTTAGTTATATATCTCCATTAAGTCTCAAGGTGTTTCTAAGCTACAGATCTTGCAGAGGTGCTTTGACTCTATTAAAAGGATGGGTGACATTATTTTCCAACTTAATAAAGAAAAAAACAGAAGTCCTCGTTTGTGCCCCTGACAGATTTATGTCTAAGGTAATGGAAACTCTCGATGGCTTTGCCATATTTGCCAAATCTTTTTCCTGTGGAGTAACCCGACTTTTACTTTGGAAGTTCATATCTCAGGTTTGCTCTTGCTTTTAATCAGTTATGAAATATTGCCATGTTAACTCATATCAAGTTACACTCTGAACTGAAATTGTTATTCATGCATTTTTCATCACATCTGGATTATTGCAATTAATTGTTCACTTATCTAAGCAAACACTCAGTGCAACATTTGCAGGTTGTTCAGAATACGGCTGCTCAGTGACTCACGTCACGTTGTTTTTGACCAAACCGGCTGGTCCAATTTAAATTTCTAATCTTCTCAACTTGATGCGAAATCCACACAAAGAAATGGATACTGTGACCATTAAGAGATGTGGAAACTCAGATGTCCTAAATGATCCCTAAAAGATACCCTGTAATATTACACTGTAGTGACTCTTTCTTTGACTCCTGTTTGAATAAGAAAAATACACTCCCCTGAATAACTGCTCTTTTTCTATATCTATATCTATCTATATCTATATCTATATCTATCTACATCTATATATATAGATATATAGATATAGATCTATATCTATATCTACAGTGGGGCAAAAAAGTATTTAGTCAGCCACCGATTGTGCAAGTTCCCCCACCTAAAATGATGACAGAGGTCAGTAATTTGCACCAGAGGTACACGTCAACTGTGAGAGACAGAATGTGAAAAAAAAATCCATGAATCCACATGGTAGGATTTGTAAAGAATTTATTCGTAAATCAGGGTGGAAAATAAGTATTTGGTCAATAACAAAAATACAACTCAATACTTTGTAACATAACCTTTGTTGGCAATAACAGAGGTCAAACGTTTACTATAGGTCTTTACCAGGTTTGCACACACAGTAGCTGGTATTTTGGCCCATTCCTCCATGCAGATCTTCTCGAGAGCAGTGATGTTTTGGGGCTGTCGCCGAGCAACACGGACTTTCAACTCCCGCCACAGATTTTCTATGGGGTTGAGGTCTGGAGACTGGCTAGGCCACTCCAGGACTTTCAAATGCTTCTTACGGAGCCACTCCTTTGTTGCCCGGGCGGTGTGTTTTGGATCATTGTCATGTTGGAAGACCCAGCCTCGTTTCATCTTCAAAGTTCTCACTGATGGAAGGAGGTTCTGGCTCAAAATCTCACGATACATGGCCCCATTCATTCTGTCCTTAACACGGATCAGTCGTCCTGTCCCCTTGGCAGAAAAACAGCCCCATAGCATGATGTTTCCACCCCCATGCTTCACAGTAGGTATGGTGTTCTTGGGATGCAACTCAGTATTCTTCTTCCTCCAAACACGACGAGTTGAGTTTATACCAAAAAGTTCTACTTTGGTTTCATCTGACCACATGACATTCTCCCAATCCTCTGCTGTATCATCCATGTGCTCTCTGGCAAACTTCAGACGGGCCTGGACATGCACTGGCTTCAGCAGCGGAACACGTCTGGCACTGCGGGATTTGATTCCCTGCCGTTGTAGTGTGTTACTGATGGTGACCTTTGTTACTTTGGTCCCAGCTCTCTGCAGGTCATTCACCAGGTCCCCCCGTGTGGTTCTGGGATCTTTGCTCACCGTTCTCATGATCATTTTGACCCCACGGGATGAGATCTTGCGTGGAGCCCCAGATCGAGGGAGATTATCAGTGGTCTTGTATGTCTTCCATTTTCTGATGATCCATCCATCCATCCATAGATATATAGATATATATAGATATATAAATAAATAAATAAATAAAAGAGTGGCTTCAAACTGCACAAAACTAAAGCAGCAAGGAAACATCGCCTGGGATAATTTTCATGGATAATTTTCATGAAGGAAATCCTACAAATGAAAAATCAAATGTGAATTTTCCCGAGCCAAGAGCAATTGCAGTCAAGTCCAAGTCAACAGCAAAAAGGGTGGATTTGCAATAATCTTCTTGCAGTTCACTCACTTCTTGCAACTAATGGATTACAATTCAGCTCAGATGGTAATACTAGATCAGGGCTCGGAGGAAATGTGAATAGACTAAAACAATCCTCTGAGGATCAGATGTGCAGTGGAGTTTAAAAAACAAAAAAAAGAATTCTGGTTGATCAAAAGTGAGGAAGAAATATGTCACTGATGGAGACTCAGCTGTGACCAGGTCCCTCATCAGCTAATGTTTTCTGAAGTATTTCCTAACTTTGATACAGAAGATGGTAGCTTCGCTAACAAAATTAGCAAACATACACATTTAGATGCACTTCTGGGAGTCCTTATTAGAAAAAATGAGTAACTGCAGTGGAAAATCATGTGATACCGTTCATGGGTACACTGAAAACACAATAATTAAGATAATCCTGAAAGTGCTGACAGGCACATTATAAAACAGCCATCCAGAACTACAAAGGACCCTCACCCCGCAGCTGGAGACAGGGACTAGCAACGGTGATGGGAATCAGTGCTGCTGGCGGATGAAAGAAGCCTGCTTTGGTCAAAGAGATGGGCGCTACAGCTGTCAAACACACACACAGCAAGCAAAAGCAGACACCGACACACAGGCTTAAGACTCGGCGTACAATAATGAAAGGTGTTCCAGCAGCTTTCTGATATCAAAGTGTTGGGTGGGGTGCATTCACAATGTCACGCAGTCCCTGGGGTATCATTAGTAGCTACCATACATCTTAATATGTCACAACATCACAGCTGTCAATCACACTGAGCTCGTATATGGGTGCCGTATGAATGTGCACACAAAGTTGTGACAGTTTTTCCGCATCTGTCACTAACATAAATCCCATCATTGCTGCCCATCTGCCCGTCCGTCCGTCTATCCATCCATCCCTTGGCCTGCGGTTTGCCTCAGGCTTTTAAAGCTGCCTGGCAGACAGGCAGTCAGATATCTTAATCCCACAACAATAAGTAAACAGGGGTGTGGGGGATCTGTCTTTGCAGACAGTCTTAACCTACAGCTGCATAGAAAAGGCTTCAGAGAGGCTTAGTCCTGCCTCAGCCTACCGCGTCACCCACCCAACCCTCTTATCAATTGGCTAGACGTGGAGAGCAACGGAGGAACAGAAACCGTTCCACATGACTTATATGTCTATCGTTTTGCCAATTACGATCCCTTTTTCACTGTTTATCAGTCTACTTAGCCTTATAAATGCTTAGATACCTACGGTAGGTCGTCACATGCTTCCTCGAATATGATGCAAAGTTACATCAGAAAAAACGCAAATGTCAAACTCATGCTTGCACTAGAGAGAAAAATCACAAGCTTTATAGATCTCCTTCTGTGTATGTTTACTTACATCTGTCAAAAACATTTAAAACCCTATATATCCATGCTGAGAATACCTACAACATCCAATTACATCTGACTACAAGTTTGAGTAAATCAGAACCTAGGCAAGTCCAGTGATTCATTACTTAAACCTAAACAATGAAATACAACATCTGGGTGTATTTAAAGCAAAAAAGTCATTCTTAGATGTAACAAGGTAAATGTGGCAGTTTATCATGTTTAGGACTTCAGGCCCTATAATCCAGTGCTCACCCAAAGCCAGCTCCAGACAGAGGCGGGGATGCTGACGGGGGTCAGGGCGTTTCGTTTTAGGAGCCGTTTGTTTAATCAAAAGACCAGACTGGCTGTTAAGCGGTGAGACGAGAAGGACTATGCAGATAAATACTGAACTTTGAACTGTGTTTGATAGCTTTTATCCAAAGGCTTGGATTGATAACAAAGATGCACACACGCACACTGGGACGAGGCATAGACGAGATGTAAATGCCACAATGTGCAGGTCAATGGCAATCAACCCATGAAGTCTCCCTCTGTGTCACGCAGTCTCACCAAGCTGCTGTGAAATGTGTTTTGAAGCTTTTGGAGTAAACGTTTGTGTCAAGTTCAGCTTTTTCGATCCACGAACTTGAGCTGCTTTTTAAGATGAACATAACCTTTTTGCATCCTGTGTGATTCAAGAACCTTTTAGTTTGCTTCAACAAACAAGTCCTCTGAACTCTCTGCACAGAAAACCATTTGGTATTAAAAAGCGTTGCACTGTAACGTACTTTTCGTTGCATATTTAATTAAATGACTTGTTAGTGACTATGAACATGACCTGTTAGTTCATCGCATAATATACATGATATATATGCTGTATGATATAGATTTTTCTATGTTACAGCTTTAAAACAAAATGTATATTAAAATATGTCTTAAAAATGTATTATAAATATATTTTATTTATAATAAAATATTTCATATATTTTAATAAATAAACGTAATAAAACAAAAATGTTGAGTCGTGTGATTTATGTTAATATTGGGAATTTTAAGTTGCTCAATTCTGAGGAAACACCTTCGTTTATGCATGAAGGAACAAGGACTAAAACCCAGACAGAAAAGAGACACCAAGCCCAAAACAGGGGGAAGAGGGAAGCAATAAATTTAATAAATAAGAGCAGAGCCAAAAAGAAGAAAGCTGCTGAAAACCCAACAGGAAAAACAGACATGCAGGAGGCTTCACACTAGCTTTATTTAAACAGAGGAGAAACACGCAGGTGAGACAGGAAAGCAAGAGTACATCCTCTTAAAAACATGGAAAATAAAAAAGGAAAACTTCACACAGACAAAGTAGCGGGTTTAACAGAAAAAGAGAGCTAAGTTTAGTGATTTAAACCAATGTGACAGAGAGGAGAGTCAGACGCAGTGATGAATTTAGTACTGCATCGAGCTATGAGTCACTTTTTAAAAGGGGAACAAAATGGTGTGGCAGTTAGCGGTGCTGGCAAAGGGAAAGCTCTCAGATAGATGAATCTGCTTCCAAACCACTGATGGCTAAAAAAAAACTGTACTGTAGTCACACTAAGAGAAAAAACGTTCTCCCCATAATTTCATTGGTGGTAATGCTCATAACGTTACACAGATAAAAATGAATATTTTCCCAAAGTGCTTTGGTTTCATTTCAATTCCTTAATTTTCAGTTAAATCTTTTCTGTGTGCATGAGATCATCCACACACTTAAGACTCGGTCAGAGCTGAAAGTATCGTCTGGTCAGAGACTGATTGTGAATGCAATTATGCGAGTGTGCGTCCACGTAGCTGTCTGCAGATCTGTGTGTGTTTCTGTTACTCTGACCGCGAGTGGGTATCTTGCTGTGCGTAGGCGAGTCCCCGTACATCTGCTCAGCCATCGCTCGGATGTTTTCGGTGTAACTGTTACTCTCGTGGTCGTGGAGATCATCCAGCGTGCGGCTACGCGTGCGCCTGCCCTCGTGGCCGCGTGTGTCCACGTCACGCTGCGTGTTGCCCTGAGAGTCGCGCACACTGTGACCGCATGCGTTATCGAGCGTGCTGTGGGCGTGCGCGTCCGTGAGCGTTTGGCTGCATTCACACCTTTCCCCATTTAGATTTCCCTCTGTCGGCTTGTTTGAGCTGCGCACTGTTTGGCGGTGCTGTGCGTACTCGCCGTCATCATCGCTGCACTCATTACCCCTTTGTCTGAACCCAAATGTGTAACCGCTACGCCCGTGAGTGCGGCTAAATCCATAGGTGTATCTGGTGTGCGTCTCCCCTGGCCTCTGTGCGTAACGCTGCCTGTGGCTCGGAGGCAGCGGCTCGGTCGCCCGCCGCCTCAGCGAGGGGAGGAAAAAAGACGAGGAGCGGGGAGGCGGAGATGGCTGCGATTGGTGGCGGCCGTCACCCGTTCGTACCTGTTTGCTGTAGCCGGCTTGAATGTTGGGTTGATGGTTGGTGGAGATGTTTGAAGTGGAGTTGGCATTCCCCATCTGCAAAGCAAAATAAAGTCATTTTGACGCATTTATAGCGACTGAAGTGGCACAAAGCTTATCGAAGGCCTCCTAAATAAACAACACTGTTATCTGCTGCTTCTTGTTTGGGTGTCAACTTAAACTTAAAGCTGTAAAAATCGCCTACCTTTTCTCTGGGTTGATTTTTTATTTTGCGTGAAAAAAAAAAAAAAAAAAAACTGTCACGAGAATGTAGCTTATGCAGTCTTAACAGCCAAACAAATCACACAGCATGACAGTCGCACGGGGAGCCTTTATTTTCATTATTTCTATCCAAAAGTGTTTATGAGAAGCACTTCTCTACGATGACTGAGCTGAGGGGCTTTCTGAATACTGGAAAAGGTTTTGTTTGTCACAGAAAAAAAAAGAAAAGAAAGAAAGAACACCATCTGTGTCACTCCACAATCAATTTAACTGGGTTTTGTAAAAAGATTTAGTACTTCAGCCTGATTTCACATTGCCAACCCACTTACTGTTTACTGTATAAGCAGCACTTTTTTTTTTTTAAGTGTAAGCCTCAAATGATGACAACATGAGAGAAAAAAATCATCCTAAAGCGAATTATATGTTTAATTGATTCTGCTGTCAAAACTGTGGCAGCTGCTTATGATGTGAATAATCTTTGAACGTATAAGGGTGTGCAGAGGATTTCATAATGCAGCAGGCATTCCCTAATGTACCCGAATTCATCCAGCCCGACTCTGGGAATCTAAAACTTTTATTTAGCTCATAAGGAAACATGAAAAAACATGCAAAAGTTTTGGAATAAACGGGCGTACTCATCGCCTTGGATATTTTCTGGATTAAAGAGTTGAAAAAGACTGATGTCTGCAGGACTGTATCAAGACAGAGCCATCGTGGCTCCTTCCAAGCCACTGATGTGAACCTCTCTGCTCTTTCCAAGGCTTCAGACTCCAAAGACCTCCAAAATTACGCCTGAGCACTTCCGTGGCCTAAAAACGTCACTGCTTTCCATCAGTTAAATTTTTTTTATTAACAGCAACATCTTAGTTGGCGATGAAGCTCTCGATTTCTGAAATACAGCTCTCAAAAAAAAATCCCACGATGCCACAGAAGTTGGCTCTGGGATGACAAAAACAAAGCTTGCTGTACCTGCTTGGGCGCTCGGAGAACAACCACCTGGATGGTGCCTCTGGTGTTTCCTTCCGACGACATGGACCGCCTCAGGCCCTCCATGGCGGCGTTGTTGGAGCGCCCGACCAGCGATTCGCCGTTCACCGCTATCATCTGATCGTTTATACACAAACGGCCATCCTGTTGGGAGAAGACGACCGTTAGGTGCGCTTTAAGAGAAAACCTGAACGTGTCCTTTGCGGTCACACTTTATTTACTCAATTTAAGTAAAATAATAAAATGAGATCAAAGTGAGCAGAGCGTAAAAAGATTAAAACGAACTAGAATGGGTACTGATAAAGTTTTAAAAGTAAGGAAGAGAAATTTGGAGAGGTATAAAGTGTGTGTGGGTGTGTGAGAGAGAGGCCGAGTGGGAAAGAAGAAAATGGAAGAAGGGGTAGGCAAGAAAATTGTAGAGTTAGCAATCTACTGAGAGCGAGAGAGCCATGATAAATACATAGAGCAGCTAATGGAATAGCCTCCGTGGGCACTAAATCACTTCTAAGTGTTTTAAATAGCAGCCTCTTGTAGAGAGGCAACACAGAATAGTGCCCTGGAGGGAGAGCGAGGGAGCGAGGGAGGGAGGGAAATGAACGATCCAGTGAGGGAGAAGGAGAGAGAGGGGATCAAATGAAGAGAGTGATGCAAAAAGGCAATAAATGAAAGAAAACACAAGACGACACAGGGAGAGACTCCTGTGTGTGAGAAAGTCTGAAGATCCCATTATGGTCAGTGCTGCCCTTTGACCCCACCGCATTAACAAGGCACCGTTTAGGCTGACCTCAAAAATGACACCACACACACACACGTACGCGCACACCCAGAAGCACACCCAGAGTTTAAGGCCTGGCATCAAATTCAAGGATGGCATCAAAAATTGATGCTTATCCCAAATACGGCAGACGCCTGTGATATTCCCCATTAATTCCTTCATTCTCCATGTAAGCAGCTGCAGCACGATACATGTAAATTTAATTTGTTTTCTCAGCATACTCTTTGAAATGATCGTGTGACAGGATTAGGGGTAAAGTCAAAGAACTTTCTTTTTTTAATAATATATATATATATATATATATATATATATATATATAATTGAGGCCCCCGGCCTGACACCCCTCCTCCCACCCTAAAACTATTTAATGGAAATAGGTTAGATCTCGCCACGTCTCTTCCTCATCTCCTCCTTTTCTGTGCCTGCTGTGTGATGATGTGTGTGTGTCAGTCAGGCTCAGGGGACGCCCGGGTTCCCCCCTCTGCACCGGCCTGCCGCTGCAAACTCTCATCAGGGCCCTTAGCTGCTTTTCATTAGCATGAATCGACGTCGAGGAGGAGACACACGCACACATACAGTATCTACTCTTACGCGCTGCGTTCCTGCTGAGTGTCTACACTTTTCAATTTTCTTTTTCTCCTCTTATTCCGCCTCTTTGCGTCGCTCTCTCGTTCGATACAGCTCATCTCTTCCTTCTCAGATTCCCTCCCTTCTTGCACTCGTTCACCCGCTGTCTTCTTTCATTAGGCTCCTTCCCTCCGTTCCTCGCTGCTGTCTGTCTCCCCTGCCTCGCTACTCTGTCCCAGAGACCAGTTTCGCAGCCAGCCGCAGATCTTACGACGACATTCTGTCGGAGCGCTATCCGCATCGGCAGATGTCTGAAAACTACTTCTGAAGGCACTTTTGGGAGCCTCTGTCTGGCCTGCCTGATCCCAGAACAGCTATTTATCTACAACGGCACACTCGTCTTTGCGCCTCCTTGTCGTGCAGAGCAGATCTGGGGGCAGCGACGAGAGGCGCAAAGACTTGTGACATTTGCTGGCGGACACAGATTGAGGCCAAGCAGAGGAGTCTCCAAAGTGCTGAAATAGGATGTTTTTTTTCCTGATGCACTCACAACTTGAAGTGAGCACTGAGTGATATAGATAAGACTGCTGCAGTGCTTATGTGACAAGGCCACTTGGGGTCAATGGGTGTCAAAGGTTAAGGGAAACCAAGAGGGGGTGGGGTTGGAAGCAGAGAATGACAGGAAATGGGAGAGAGGAGATGACAGGAAATGACAGAGAAAGACATCAGAAAACAGGGGAAATAGAGTGACTAAATACAACTAGATGAAACAAAAAGAAAGACAATAAGAACAATCCCCATGACATTTCTTCTATGTACCTGGGAGAAACAAAAACTGAATAAAACGATCAATCAAAGAAGCCTGAACAGTTTAAGTCTGAGATTTAAAAAAAATTGCAGATCGATTCCTAACCTGTAAATCCCCCAGGAGCCGTTTCTGCTTAGAACAGGGGAAATATTAGCTCATTTCACTGCTTCAAATGACAATTAAAATGCCTTTTTTGTTCTGGTGAGATGGATTTTGTTTTTCTTAAAGAAACATGTCAACATACAGGTCTTCTTCTGTCCTGTAAAAATATAGTTTTTCACAGGACTGCATAGAGTCCTGTGAAAAACCAAGTACACTCCATGATTCGGTGACTTGCAGAACTACCTTTAGCAGCAATAGGTTGAAGTGATGGTTTTCTCCGTCTCTCACATCACTGTGAACTTTGGCCTGCTCTCCTTTACAGCGTTGGTTTGGGGGACTTTATTGATGCACAGCTCTCTTAAGGTCGCACCAAAGCACTTTAATCAGGTCTGAGTTGGACCGCTTCATTGTAGGTTTTTCTGCTTGCGGTCATTGTCCCGGTGGCCTCATATTCAACTTCTAGAATAATTTGTTATGAGTTTAATGACTGCAAGGTGCCCAGGGCTGCAAAACAAGCCCAAATCATCACCCCTCAACCATCGTGCCTTAGAGGTGGTAAGAAATATGCTGGGTTCACCATTCTACCCAAGGATGCTGTGGCGCGCAGAGTGAAAGAGCCAGGGATCGAACCACCAACCTTCCAATTAGCAGTCTATCCTTTCTGCCTCCTTTTTTCCATCTGTACTTTGAGTCTTGTGGTTTCCTCAGATACAACTTTGGAAACCTAAGCCATTTTTAGAGAGAAGAGGCTTTCTCCTGGGAACCCTTCCAAACAAGCCCTACTTATTCAATTAGGGTTAGCAAGAGTTTCCATAATGAAATTACTAATACAATGAATAGCCTTTTAAAATGAGTAATAGGTCAGAGGGTTGGTTGAATATTTGAAATACTAAGTTAATAGTTGTAGATGGCTGAAATACTGAAAGTTATCCAGATCCAGTTTAAAATACAGTCACCTGAATGTGAAAGGTGTTGGAAGAGTTTGTGAGGGTTATGTCAGGTGAAACAGGCTGGGAACCATTTGTTAACAATTACACTGAGCTCACAAAGTGAGCTGTCTGTTAGCCCCCCAGCAACCCTGAACTGGATAAGATGGATGGATGGAAGGAAGGAAGGCAGGAAGGAAGAAAGGATGAATGGATGGATGTTACATAAAAGTGGGATCTAAAGGCCTGAAAACATGGATGTGTCTATTTCATACCTTATAAGCAGCCCCTCCATGAATGATTGACTTGATGAAGATTCCCAGGTCCTCTCCGGTCTCCCTGGACTTGTTCCCCTTTAGGCTGACCCCCAGGCCGGCCGAGCCCGTTTCATTGAGCGGGATCTCGTACATCAGCTGCTCCCTGCCATCCTCCATCACCCGACTGCTCAAGTCCTCCCCTTTCTGAAAAACAGTAAAGAACAGAGGCTCAGGTGTTATGTAAAACACTATAATCTGTTCACACATACACCTAGAGCATACTTTACATGATAACTGCTGAGTGTGATAGCTGATGAGTGAGGCAGGAGCACCATACCCAACTGAACTGACTGATAAGGCATGTACCTACAGCACAGTGCACCGACTATACTCAACACCACGAAAAAAAAAAAAAAAGGAGGAGTGAGAGATGGATTAAAGAGATGGAAGGCAGCTGTGGGGAGTGAAAAAAAAAAAACTGAGAGAAAAGGAAAGGAGACGGCAGGAGTGTGTGTTGTGTACTGGAAAGACAGATGAAGGTGTAGCGAGAAAAATAAGCACGCTACTGTAGAGAGGTTATTCCATTTGGAGATGAAAGGCGTAGACGGAGAGCAAGCCATTTCTAAAGGAAACATAATAACCTTTTCATACCTCCTCCTGGAGCCCTGTGGGGGAGGAAGGGGAAGGAGAGGAGAGGAGGAGGGGAGAGGATGGTGGCGCAGAGGAGCATTTAAAAGTAATAACCCGTCCCTGAGGTATATCCACTTCTTCTCTCATTCACCCCCCCACCTCGTTACATTTCGTCCTAATCTCTCAATCTCACTATACGTCCCTCCCTTCTCCACCTGCGGGTTCTTTCCTCTACTTTCTGACGCTCTTTTTTTCTTTTCACATCCGCCACCCCACGCCCACACCCTACCCGTCTGCTGCCATTTAATGTGAGGAAAATGACCAACAGCAGCACTGCTCCGAAAATGAGACGAAGGGGAGTGAAAGCAAGGGAGAAAGAGGCGACGGAAAGAGAGAAAAGGAAAATGTCTGTCATTAGAGGACGACAAAATGGAGAGCAAGCAAAAGGGAAAATGCCAGGTTCAGACACCCAGGGGGGAAAAGAAAGAAAGAGAGCCTGCGGAGGGGAGTCTCCTCAACACCACTTCACTCCCAAGCTCCTTTTTTTATTTTTGAGAAAAGAGATGGAAGGTTAAGAGGGGTTGTGTGTATATGCTTGTGCTACACATCTCTCGCTCTCTCTTTTTATTCTTGCTCGGGTTGAGGCGGAAAGTATGCGAGAGGTTTCAAAAAAATACGGCAGAGACAATAGGCGCTTTAAAGTCAGCTCTGACTCATAAGATAAGTAAATGTCAGATTGGATTTTGTTAGGAATATGCATATACATTATCACCGCCACGCCGGTTGTCACAGCTTTAAAGATCTGAGTACCCACGGCAGGATTGCGGGAGCCTTACATCACACACCTCACTCTTCAGTGAAGCAGGAATCCATATTCACATTCCCCTCTCATCGTGGCACAGTGCTGAAGGATGTGGGAGTCAAATATGTCCTCAAGTATAATTTTAGCGAGAGAAAAAGAAAAATTCACTCTTCCTGACTCGCTGTGATCCTCCAGACCTGCAACACCGTCTCCCCCCTTGTCAGCGCTGCTTTGTCTGGGTGCTTAATTAAAACAACAGCCCGTTAAAGCCTTCGAGCCTGGAGGGATAGTCAGCTCCAAAGAGAGAGTCAAACCTCTCGACTAAGTGATGGGAAATGAGGGAAACCTAGAAGGCCGTCTGCATGGTAGCAAAGAGGTAAGCACTGATCCGATACACTGTGCTTGGTCAGTTCTATAAAAACAGTCACCTATTTTCAGGTGCTCAAATTCAGCTTACTTGTAGGCTGCTTTACAAAGAGGTGTTATCAAGTTCTTCTTCTTTTTTAATTAAAAGTGTTATAGCTCTGGGACCACCTGAGAGAAACACCAGTAACAAATACAGCAGGCATCACTGTCATCAGATATGCCCTTGATTAAATCAGAAACAAAGATGAGCTCAGTTGGAGGAGGGTTTCAAAGTGGCATGCACTGTACAGTACAGCAAACCTAGAGCACTTATAGTTTCATCACAATATAAAGAAGAATTAGACAGAGGTGGGAATTAATAAGCATTTGCATCCTGTGTCGTCTTTGGAAAAAGAAACGGTCAGCACTTTTTTTCCATGTGAATATACGATGGCTGCCTTTGATTTCATCCTTATTTGTTTCTCATCTTCTTCCAGTTATCCAGTTCAGAGGGGCTGGAGTCTATCCCATCTGTCACATGATGAAAGGTATGCACTGGATGCACTCACACTCAGACTTACAGCCAATGTAAATCACCAGCTAACTTGACACGCATGTGTTTGGATGGTGGGAGGAAGCTGACTTGACTCTTGACTTGATGAAGTAAATACTGCCCACCCCTGCAGAGGACCGGGTGGGCAAGCTGACTGGGATTTATTCAGCTCATTTTCATTGTACGTCACCAAGTTACAACAGCAGTCATCTCGAGGCCAAAAACCCCACAACAATATAGACATTAGGAACCCGACAATCCAGTATGAGCAAGAGATCTGCAACAGTAGGTGGAAATAAAGAACCAGCTCACTGCTGCAACCAGCTGGAGTGGGAGTCGAGAGAAGAGCACAGGGAGGTGACTAACAAACCAGACAAAGCACAAACTTTGGCAGAGAGACGACAAAGTTGAAGACAATAGCAGCACATGCACAGGAGAGGAAAGTGGAGGTAGTTTAGCAGCCTGAGCCTATAACCTGATCCAGATGATAAGATATAATGAGGCCCGATCATCCAGGACTTTGTATGTGAGGAAAAGGATTTGAAGGATTTGAAATTCCACTCTGGATTTTACAGGGAGCCAACGAATGAGACAGCTCCGTCTTTCCAGTCCCTGTTAGTGCTCTCACTACAACTATTAGCAAACCCCAGTAATAAGGACTTACTTCTTATCAAACTGCAATGTCCCTAATTCAGGTCAGGTCTCTCACACCTCATTTTCCAGTCTTGAAAACAGAGGTTAAAGAAACCTCAGTTCAAAAATGTTCAAGACCCACCTCAGAGTAATATGGATTAGCCCAGAATTGCCCTCATCTCCCTGGTGAGGTCAAGAGCTCTCCTTCTCCTATCTCACGGAAAATTCCGTTTTCAGTGCACGTGCACTGAAAATTTCCAGTTTCTCCATTACTCTTGTCACATCATTTTCTTGCATGAAGTAAACTTTAAGGTGCACATACATCAGGCTGCACTCAAATGACAGTACGTAAAAATGTGTTTGAGTTAAGAGGAGACTTCAAATCGGAAATAGGGTCATTTCTGCGTTTTCATTTTACATTCTGGCCTACAGAGGTACCCCAATCTGCACAAAACATTCAAAAATGAAACGATAGCTTTATCGTTACACATCTTTAACTCGGTGCTCATAATCAGTTCCACGATACGAATAACGAGCAAAACCCAACCTTCAAAAGTCACAGAATCTATTTTCTGCTCGAGTATGATTTGAGATTTTCAGTCGGGGCTTATTTTTATCAACAAGGCATTTCAGAGTGCTGCTACTCAAAACCAGAGGCATTACAAAGACAATCTGCTTCTTCCTGCTTGAGAGACACTTGAGAAGACTCAGGTGGCAACCTGGGAGGTTTCAAATACCTCTGTGATCTAACTGCAATAACACACGAGGTGAAGGTGGACACATCAGAGCACAGCAGGCTCTTGAAAAAAAGACACTGAGAAGTTATTAAAACAAGATGTTTATTTATTCTAACTCACTGCTTATTTATATTTATTTACACAACCAAGTGATTCTCAGTAGTGGTCCAACCACGCAAACCCACTCCCACACATCGCTGATATTCCCGCTAATGCCCGTTCCTTGGGGGCAAATGGCATCCTCCAGGCGAGTGGGGCCCCTTGCCTCTCCCCTCCGCTGTTAGCCCTCAGCAATGGATCTTTAACAAGCTTTTAGTCAGGAGTGAGGCCACCCTCTTCAACACCCAAATGAGGGGGAAAAAAAGGAGCTTTTTCTTACCCCAGGGCGGGAGGCAAAGAGGAGATGAGGGGAGGAGGAGGGGTGACACACGGCGATTACACACAGAGCCTTTTGTCGCTGAGGATTTCTAAATGGGGGGTTTCAAAGCGGGGGGATTAGCGGTGAGAGCGACATTCAATTAAGATGCGATCTCGCCGCGCTTGACGCCGACGATGGAGCTGCCAATTAATCGCCTTAATGTCTTGCCTCCTCGCCGCTTTACACCTTTACCTCACAATGAAGAGAAAGGAAAATAAAAAATGACTGATTGGGGGATAATTCTGGAACGGCGTGAAGAGCTCCAGACAGGGAAAATAAAAAGAGAAGGAAGAATGACGGGATGTGTACAAATAAAAAGAAGACAGCCAAAGAGGCCAAGTTGATGAAAAAGACAACAGCAACACAGCAAAGTTATTTTTCGCCTCACAACCTGCTTTTTCCTGTGAGCTGGCCCTGGGCTTGGTGGCAGGAGTGGGTCAGCCATGTGCAGAGTGACCCCCCCATCCTGTCCTTGGCATGACAAACACACACTTTCTCTCACGCACACATATATATCCTGCTCTTGACAAAAACCCGCTTAAAACAGAAAAAAACATTACAAAGCAACTCTCTAATCTCCGCCCCGAAACAAAACGAGGCCCCGTGAAATAATGAGCGCGCCGAGCGGAGGAGATGCAGAAATGCTGACAGGAATGAAACTGTGATTAGAAGTTATCACTTTTTAATTACTCAGAGAGTGTGCGCTGGTGCAGGAGATGGGGTAGAAAATCGACGGCTTTTTTGTATCCTAATAAGGAGGCTAATTCACACGCTTTATTGTTATTCTTTTGACTACAACAGACCAGCATGCCTCCCAGCGCCGCTGAGCGCTTTCACAGAACCGCACGCTGCTCATGAAACATCAGTAACTCCCCTCCCTCCATTGAAACTAATCAATCAGCAGTTCAGCCAGTTCCTCTAAAAGTCTACTTTACTTGTACAAGCGAGATAAAACAGACTATATGAGCACCGGAGGAGAGAATCTTATGGGTTGGCAGCGGTCGCACGGGGAGTATAAAAACTAGACTTGCAGTGTCATGCTTCGCTTCAACTTGCTGTGCCACCAAGTGCCTGCTCTGCTGAAGTGCCCCTTGGCAAAACACTGGACCCTGATCAGCTGCTCCACAGCTGGTTTGACCTCTAACCTCCCCGTGTGCCTCAGTCAAGGCCTTACTTGTTTAATTTCAATTAAATTTGATTAATTTTTATGCGTGCATACGTGCAGCCTCCTGAAAGTAATGAATTCTACCAAATTTCACAAAGACATTGAAGTTCTGGCACAAAGTGAGCACCGCATTAGGTCAGTGAGGCCTGATAGACCGACAGATCAGCTGCTCTCAGTGTCAGCCCACATCAGCTGATGGATCAGCTGAAAGCATCCTCCTGACTAATTGCATGTAGGATGCAATCTTTAAGGCTACATCTACACTAATCCGGATAAATTTGAAAACGGCGTTTTCGTCTAAAAACGCTCTGCGTCCACACTATCGTTTTCATCCACACTGAAAACGCAACGTTCCTGTAGTGCGCACGCATGAAAACTATTCGACCTGCGTCATTTCCGTCAGCCGTTTGTTTACTTTCCGTCTCTTTGACACGTCGAGGAGGAACGTCGAGGTTTATCTGGAGCATCTGGAGCTATGTACAAACTGTTAGGGCTGTAAAAATTGGGAGCAAATAGAACAACTGCTGTACAATGCCGTCCGCCACCTTAGTTGAACTGGTCACATGACTGCATCATATGACTAAAATGCATCATTGTTTTCAAAAGCCTCTGTTTTTGCAGTCTAAATTTCAAATGTATCCACCTTGGAGAGCGTTTTCAAAAAGCTCAGTTTTCCTTAACCAAAAACGCTGCTTCAGTGTGGACGAAAGGCGAAAGGACGAAAGAGAAAAAGATGCGTTTTCAAAGGAAAACTTATTAGTGTGGACATGGCCTAAGTTGGTCAGGCCTGCTGTGACATGCAAGCCAATTTGCAACCCACCTCCACCCCAGCTCCTCTTTTACAGGCTATTTCTGATTAGACCTGTCACTGACACCTTGCTCTGAGCCATAAAACCAAATATAAATTAGCTGCAGATGAAAACAACAACCACTGGATGTAAAACCACTGTACTGAACTACAGACACTATATTGATAATCACTTCACCTGAAAAACTGGATTTGTGCACTACTCCACTACTTACACCCTGACACTAAGGATATTCCATCAAGCACCACTATGGGTTTAAACACAAACCAGCAAACCTAAACAATCCAGTGGCTATATATTGTTAGGATTAGTTTTAGTGCTAAAAGGCATGAAAAGCAGCAGGTATTACAGCTGGGGGATACACTGTTTACGATGAACTTCTAGAAAAATAAAGAAGCAAACACTTCACCCGTTTTAAGTTGCTCAATGCTCAGACTCCTCTACATTTACATAAATACAGTGAGCTTCTCTTACGTCGATCTCCTCCCCTAGAAGCTGTCTTTGTACCACGCAAGAGAAAAAAAACTCCCTGAAATCTAATCCGAGAAGAGAAATTTGAAAATGTGCACCATGAACATTTTGTAAGGCCTCCAAATGCTTTCGATTTCTAATGTGAATGAAATGAATGGAATGCTGAAGGTCACAAAGAAACACTGTAATACAAATTCCTTCAGACTCCGTTTGAGCTCAAACCTCGGACATTTGACACTAACTCCGGGAGCTCCGAAGAAATCGGGCTACCAGGAGAAAAACACGGCACAGACTGGGTGTAACAGTGATATAAGATACTTTCATACTCCAAAGAGGTTCTTTCATAAAAGCACTGAGAGAGAACAGGGTCATAAGGGGAGCCAAGCAGTTTTTCTTACACTTTAAACATATCTGAGCTTTACAAGTAGTGTAAAATGGCTTCCTTGAACCTTTGTTTCAGTGTCAGTTTCAGTCAGACTCTGGATACAAGGACACACTATCTGTGCACTAATCTATCCTTTCAACTCACTGTACAGCTCTGACAGGGATACTCGAGTGTTTTCCATGCCGCATCTATGCAAAATCCAGCACAAACAACACAAAGTCCTTAACCTGTTTTCAGGTTTCACATAACATCGCATCATCGACCAAGCGCACGCAAACGCGCTTTCCTTAAGTGATCCTTTAACCGAGCAGACAGACAGATAAATGTAGAGACGGGCATTTTCAGCTGAACAAAAATGTTTCTGCTCAAGAGCAAAATGAGCTTTGATAGATACAAAAGCTCATAATGCAGACGAATTACCTGCAGCAGCAATATGATGCTGGTCGATGGACTCGGCTAATTAACCTCAGCAGCTGCTGGATGTAAAACCGCTGTGCTGAACTACAGACACGAATGTTTGCTGTGTGGATGCATAAGGACGCTTTCTACAAGACGTTAAAGCCTCTAAAGCATGGAAAAATAATCACTAGTCGGGCAGGCACTCAAACACATCCTTAGGATGGAAGAGGCAGACGGGCACTTTTAATGTGTCTGCATCTTCTTGATATCCGACCACCGGCACGAAATTCCACAATAATTCAGTACAAGCATTTGGAAACATCCAGTATCATTAAGGAGAGCGCAGGAAGGTGGGAGGTGTGTCCTGTAGCATTGTGTGTTTAAGTGTGCGTTTGCTCATTTGCATGCATTTAACTGCAAACTTTTTCTCTGCAGTTCTTTCCGCATCTGCGTATTTATGTTTTTTGTTTTTAGTGGGGAGGAGTCTGCACATCTAAAGTCAATCAATAGAACCACTAGAGAGAGAGTGTGTGTAGTGTCTTTGTGAGTCTATCTCTAAGTGTGTGTGCGTGCGCGCTTAGGGGACATCAAAATGTCTTTGAGGTGGAGGACTGTGCTGGAGATAAGGGCCAGATCTCACGGGGCACCAACAACTTCAACAACTTCGACAGATACAGGAGTGAGAGGCCCCCCCTCCCCCCCTCCCTCCCTCCCTCCCCAACTCTTTAAGTCTCTCTCTAATGCACAAATACAAGCAAGTGTTAGATGAAGACTGTAGAGTCTCTTCAAAGTGCACTTGTTATGCCAAGACTGCTGGGCCATTAATGAGGGCAAACTATTTTCGGAAGCAGCAACTTAGCTGTTTAAAGATGTGCGATGTGTTCGGCGCGCGCGTGTGTGCGCGTGAGTTTTATATCAAGGTCTAGGTGTTCGGGAGTTTAAGTGTGCGCAGCTCGCCTAGGTGTGAATATGCATCAGTCACTACAAAGCCCCCGCGCGTCTTTCTCACAGTGCTTTGCAGTAATGGGAAGGGAATAATCAGAATAACCAGAGGACAGAAAGGAGAGAACAGGCGAAAACATCATTTACGCAGAGCGAGTGACTTTCAAGGGGCCAGCTGGCTTTCTGTGTGTGTTTATTGATAAGATGTCCCTTGTGAGGCTCGGTCACATTGTGCCGGCTTCTGACCCCGCCGGCCGCAACAGGTAAACGGTCACTTAACACCCGGGGCGTGCCGACAAGCATGGACACACTTGCGCGTTTCCTCTGGGGCCCCGCTGTGGCTTGTGTGTCTGAGCGTGTGTGTGACTTCCTCTGGCATCACTGTGTCAACAAACCAGAGAGGAACAGGAAGGCCAGAGCTCGTGCTCCGGGTGTGTTTGTGTGTCTGTGGTGCAAAAAAAAAAAATCAAGATGAAGAGGATTTGCTCCTTTGAAAGGAAAAGAAAGGGAAAATGTCACAATGTAGGGATGAAGCAGAGACCACCAGAGAAAGCAAGTGATCAACAAAGAAGAGTGAAGGGACGTTGTGTGGATGCTGCGTTTTTGCGTATTCACGCTCTCTTACCAGCTCCCTAGGCAGGAACATGTCCTCCTGCCGAGCCACCACCAGAGACACGCTCTCTCCCTGCTTGGTGCTGCGCAGCATGGCCACCAGCTCCTCCTGGCTACGGCCTGTCATGTCTACTCCGTTTACCTACACACAAACACACACGAGACGGGGAAAAAAGGCAAACACACAAACAGGAGTAGATTAAAGCTTAGTGTATTATCCACTGGCAGTGCTCCACTAACACGTATCGAATGAAAGTAACAGAGGATCAGATGGAGATGCTTCTGTGTGTGGGCTGGTTCTCCAAAATGAAAATAAAACATATGTTCTTGTGTTTCTCTGCGATAGCTTGGCTATATCGGTCTAGCTTAGGGGTTCTCAAAATGTCATCTGTGACACACAGCCATGGGGTCCACAAAATAATTTGCTGTAAATCATAAACACTAGCTGTTTGATAAAATAAGTGTTTGGTTATCAGAAAAGCAGATTTTAAAAAATATGCTCTAATTAAAAGGAAACACTGCTCAAAAACATTAAAAGCATCAAGTCAGTTGAACTTGTGGGATATTGACCTGGTCAGTTAAGTAGCAGTTGGAGTCTGTTTATCAGTTTCAGCTGCTTTGGTGTTAATGAAACTAACAGCAGGTGCACTAAAGGGACAACAATGGGACGACCACTAAAACAGGAATGGTTTTTACAGTTAGAGGTCACTGACTTTTTTCCTTCTTCATCTTTTCTGACTGTTTTTTTTAACCTAGTTTTGCATTTGGCAGAGGTTACACAGGTATACCAACTCCTCCAGGATGGTGCATCAATATGTGCCATTGCCTGAAGGCTTGCCGTTTCTCCCAGCACAGGAGACAGATTTCAGGAGACAAACAGTTACTCTAGGAAAGCTGGACAGGGCCATAGAAGACCTTTAACCCATCATCAGGACCAGTGTTTGCTCCTTTGTGTAAGGAGGAACAGGATGAGCACTGCTAGAGCTACAAAATGACCTCGGATAGGATGCTGGTGTGAATGTCTCTGACCAAACAATCAGTATCAGGGACCAAAATATCCTAATGGGCCTTGCACTCACTGCCCGGCAACTGGCATTTTCCATAAGATACCAGAATTGGCAGGTGTGTTTTCCACAGGTGAGAGCAGGCTCACCCTGAGTACACGTTGCACACCGTGTGATCCAGAGAGTTAAACTTCCTGCTGATAACGACAGGTCTCGGCTCTACTTCGCACACATTGGATGATCTTCATAAAAACCTGTGTTTTACCTCCAGGATGCGGTCTCCTGGCTGTAGGCGTCCATCCTTCACTGCTGCACCTCGCGACAAAATGCTCTTCACCAAGATGGGCCCCGGCCCTTGGACAGATGAATCCCTTGTTACCACGGTGAAACCCAGACCCTCAGAGCCTGTGGGAAAGAGGCAACATGAGTCACACTGTGCACGGGGGATGTCTCTGCTCCTGAAAATGAGACTTAATTACAAATTTTATGACTTTTTAATTTCATTTTAATTGAATTTCCCTCTCATCATCCCAGTCTTTCACTTTTCTCCTTCTCCAAGTTTTCTCCCCTCTCTTCCTCTCCTGAACTCTGTCTGCAGTCTGCGTCTTCTCCCCATTAACTACTGTTTAAGTGCCTGTTTCCCTATGGGGGTTAGTTGCCTGGCTCAGCCTCTGAGCCCCCGGGAGCCGGCTTCTCTCCTAGCCGGATTAGACAGACTCTGTCTTTAATTTCACGTGTGAGCAGGCCGAACGGTGGCTGATGAAGGGAGGTAGAGGAAGAAGATGGAACGAAGGTGGAGGTGGAGGAAAAAAAAAAAAGAGTGACGAGCAGAGAAAAACCAGAGAGATATTATTCCCTTCTCTAGCTTTCTCCCCAGGGGTTGCGATGTGATTTCCACAAAGATTTTCCTTGTGCTTTTGAGCCTACATTTACTTTGTGTGTATTCATTTACAAGTGTGTGTGTGTGTTTTCTGAGCCCACACACACATGCATGAACCATCATCCCCCAGAGCCTCCGCCCTCTCCCTTTTTCACGGCCTCACAAGCCCCAAGCCATGAGTGAAATGTGCCACACTCTGTGTGTGTGTGTGTGTGTGTGTGTGTGTGTGTGTGTGTGTGTGTGTAGGGAGAGCAAAGCCGCCGTGGCATACTAAAGGCGGTGAGCGATGCTATCTGGTCTCCGAGCTAAGCCTCTGCCTGCCCTACATTAGCGCACCTAAACCTCACCGCCTGTCAATCACGGAGAGAAGGAGCCTGTTGCCGAGGGAGAGGGTGTTAGAAACCCCATAATATCCTCTGCTCTGATCTTGCATCAGGTGAAAGGGATAGACGGGGAAGCCAGGGAAGAAAAAAAAAATCTAACAAAAAGAGGGTGAAGAGAAATGGGGAAGAAAAGTGTGATGGAAAAACGAAGAAACTAACAATAAAACAGTCGTGAATGGGCGTTGAGCTGGAAAGTGTGAGGCCCAATTTCTTCTATTCTTTCATCTGGATGTCTTGCCTTTTTTTCTGGATACCACACGTGTGTGTGCATGTAGCCCAATTACAGCTATCTTTTCACTGCCCCGTAACACTACAGGTTGCTAGAACAGACCCTATTCACAGTCATAAGAACCCATTCCCATGCTATCAACACTTCAGCACTGAGGGATAAGAGATGAGGTGCCTGAGATGCCAGACTGAGTCAGTCTAGGTTTAAACCTACGGGCGTAACAACTAGACAGCTCTGAGTCATTATTGAGGAATTGGAAAAATGAAAAAAATCTTCATAGTGAAATATTAAAGCTAACCACAGTGGACGGCAATTTTATTGGAGTCTGAATGTGATAAAAATCAATCAATTGTGTCACTGGTGAGAACAACATCCAGGGCTAAGTGAGCCGCTTTGACTTTAACAAATCTGGAGAATAAAAGCTTTTTTTAAAAAAAAGCACGAGCAGTCAAGAGTCCTTAAAAGGAGAATGCAATGGCAAAATAAATGGGAAAACTCCAGTATTTTTGTACTGCACTTGTGAAGATGGAGGCCTCACAAATAATGAATAGTATCAATGTAGCAGAGCCTGAGAAATCCTGAACAAAAACACTGAGTCAGAGTCTTTCACAGGGGTCCAGTGGCTCTGAATCCACAATACAAAAGAAGCGGTCGTCAGTCAAGGATCCATCTTCCCATAGGCTGTTACCTCTCAACTTTGCTGCTACTGCTGATGGACTCGTTAGGTTGCTAACAGAGCTGTGGAAAGGCCATTTTAAGATAAGAAAACTTCAAGTCGCATGAAGTGCAACAGCTCAACATCAGTGAGGAGCAGAGAAACCGAGGGATTGCTGAATCGCTGTAGCTGTCTGAGACACTGCTGAGCTGTGGGTTCAACTTTGTTGAGAAATACATAGTTAACAGTCTGGTCCATAATTTGTTGGACAGAGATCATAATTTGCCTCTTTGCACCACCTGCAGCACCGTTTTTTATACACAGCTCACAATTTTTGGGCAAAGTCTAATCTGGCTGTAAAACCTCTTTATTCCCATTCATGAAGGCATCAGTTGAGCGTAGACCTCGACAATGATACGTGTTCTTGGTCTTGACTTGGTTAGATGATGATTTATTAATTTTTTTCACCATTTAAGTGTTGCTGAACTGACGTATTCGTCAGATAGCTGATTTAGTCAACTAAGATTTGGTTGTCTGGTTTATTTTGGTGTTTCAGCCCAAAGACGGGTGTTAAGTGACCTCACATACACAGACATCTGTTTAAACCTCATCCTTCAACTTCAGATTCACATTTGCTTCATTTGTCATGAAGTAGCAAAACAACAGGTCTCAGCTGGATATGAAACTACTTGTCAATTAAATGTCCAACTAATTTGAAGCTTCTGAAAACGGGGGCTGTGTATATAAAAGTTTATGTAATTCCTGCTCAGTTACTGCAAAATTATTTATAAAACCTCTTGAATTAAAGCTGAAAGTCTGCACTTCAATCAGATATTTACAATAAGGACCTAATTCAAATAATCAAGGAGTTGCTTATACACCATGGATTTGGAGAAACATAACATCCTTAGCTTAATTCAATTCAATGCATACAGCACTAATTGACAACAACAGTCACCTCAAAGGGCTTTATATTGCCTGGTAAAGAAAAAAACCCAACAAAATTGCACTTTGGCGACAGTAGGAAGGAAAAACTCCCTTTTAACAGGAAGAAACCTTAGAACCAGGCTCAGGGGGGGCGGCATCTGCCACGACCGGTTGGGGGTGATGGGGGAGAGAGAGAAAAAAAACTTAATGATGGAACATGATGATCATCAGTGAATACAACACATGTATATAAGAAATTTACCTTTCTTCAAGTCAATTTTCATCTTCTTGCCACCCTTCCTTCCTGTGAGGTTAGACATGTTGGCGGAAGCAGGACTCCTACTGGCCAGTGGACTCTCACTGCGGGGCCAAGTTGTCGGAGACGAGCTCGCAGCCCTGGCTGTGGACGTGGGAGACGCTCTCTCTAAAGAGCCGTACACAGACTGAACAGACTCCACCGGTTGTGAGTTTACCAGAGTTGGCTCTGGGGTCTTCGTGTGTGCGTCTGGTCGCCTCATATCTGTCCTGGTGTTCATTTTAGGTTCTGGTTTGGGTTCTGGCTTGGGTTCTGGCTTGGGGTCGGCTTTAGTGCGCGTCACCACTGGACTGCCTTTGGTAGACGAGTCTTTGCTGTCGCTGGTGAAAAGCTGACCTATGAAGCTTTTCTCATAGCGTGACTTGTTGGCTACAGGAAGAACCTCCACATGCACTGAAGGCAAGCCCATAGCTTGGCGGAACACTTCCTGAGACCTAGAGAGGGAGACAAGGATAATTTAGGAAAAGTAAAAAAAACAAGATGACAACTTTAATCGCTCTCTCTTTGCTTTGTGGAACATTACAAACCTGTAAACCAACAAAGGAGAACTCAAAAGTGAGGCTGAACACAGAAAGAAAGAGAACACAGAATTGGAAAGCAAAGAAGGAGAGGGTGAATGAGGCTTGTGCTTCACTAAAGGGCTGTATTATAGTTTGGATTAACAACAGTGACTCCTCCAGCTGGCTTGGGACACTGTGGTCCCTATCAGATGGTGAGACCTTGAAGCAGGATCCTATTCCAGCTTTAATACTTGTACTACTTGTACATACTATTGTTTGAGTACTTACGATTGGTTTTTTTTGTACTTTTTATATTTTACATTTATATTTATTATTGAAACTTGCACCAAGGGAGTGGCACTCCAATTTCGTTGTACTCTGTACAATGACAATAAAGGCTATTCTATTCTATTCTATTCTAATAGATCACTATCAGCCCCACATTCACACAAAACAGAGAACAGAGTGAGATGCAGTTAAATTGACCCATTCAGAAAGAGATATAGGACGGGGGAAAAAACCCCAGAAAGGACACGGACAGGAGTTTGAAGTGTGTGCGCTGAAAACATGAGAAGAAAAAAAAAATAGAATAATACAGAGACAAAAAAATACGCCATCGGTAGAGCAGATGTGGTGTGAGATAGGATAGAGCAGAGAATGTGAAGGATTTGTCTGGTTAATAAAGGAAGCAAAGTGAGTGACAGTTGGGGTATTTCTACAGCGTTATAGTGGTGACAGGATGAGTGGGAGTACACACACACACACACTTTTTTTTGCTTTTACGTTTTTAGCTCCTCATCACATCCCTGACACGCACACATATACACCACATGTCTTGGGTTGTGTCAGGATAAGCCGATCCGCCTCAGATCCAATTTGGATGATGTTAACAAATAAATTTCAAATCTTTTCGTCTTTTCCTAGCAACAAGGTTACAATCTTCTGCCAAATGGAATCACCTGGAACACTCATTTTTGCCATTTGAGCAAAAGAATAATCAGACAATCAGCAAAACCAAAGCGCATAAGGACGGATTAAGCAAACAGCAAACAAAAAACTCACAGGAGCCAGGTCCGGAAGAAGAAGAATGGAGAAAGAAAGGGAAACATAGACGAGGGGAAACAAATGGGAAAGGGGGAGTTGCTCTGTTCAGTAAGCTTTTAAGATCCTCCACAGTCTGGGTCCACGGTTTAATTACGTCTCCTTTAGCCCTGTGGATATTCTCAGAGGAGAGCTAAAGATAAGCAACATCAACAAACGCGAGCAACCATTGTCACCGTCTAAGCAAGTAATGCAATTCCCACCTGGTGGCAACCAACGTCTTCAAGGTGGCTAAAAACACATTTCTGGAGCAGCTGATGCAAATCCTTTAACTCTTTCCTCCAAAAAGACGACATCTGACGACCCCCCCATTACCACAGCAGAACATCTGCCTCTAGCTCACCTCAAGCATCCTCCTGTCACACCAACCCCTCTACATGTCCTCCTTCACTACATCCATGAATCTCCTCTGTGGTCTTCCTCTTTTCTCCCTGCCATCCAGCTCCATATTTAACATCCTTTGCTCACTATATTCACTCTCCCTCCTCTGCACATGTCCAAACCATTTCAACCTTGCTTCTCTCCATTTCCCATGTCTGTTAAAAGCTCAGCCATGACATTAAACATCCTCATGCGACCAGAACAGACGCACTGAGGGGGATATGAGCCCGCTAGGGTCGTCTTTTGGTGTCTGGCACCAGGATCTCATTGAGTTCTGTGAATGGATGCATGGGGGCTTGGACGTGTTGTGGCGCATCCCGCAGACACTCAACCTGAGCAGGCCATTACACGTTGAGCAGTGTTGCCTGTAAGATGTTAATCTGTTTATTTTATTAAGAACATATCCCCATGCATGAAACATAGGTTGCATGCTGAAACTATTAAGTAAATCTAATACACTGTACATGTTTCAGATCAAATATTAGCTTTGATTTTGGTTTCTGTGTTGAAAAACTGCACTCCCACACACACTGGCCTACTTACTGTGCAAAGGTCTTGTCCTGCAGTGGTGTATCATTGATTTGGACGATGCACTCGTCCTCCTTGAAGAGATTCTCCTTCTTGGACCGACTGTTTTCCTCGATGCCTTTAATGTGGAGGCCAAGGGGTCTTGCGACAAATACAGTATGGAGTCAATATGAAATCACGGAGATAAACACGCATGACTACATGGCAACATTCGAGTAACTTCTGCATTTTTATGAGTCAACATTGCCATCTGCCTTTCCTTGCGCCTGCCTGCTTGATTATGAGAGGATGTGAAGAAGAGAGCGTTTATGTGAGCTTACCGTCCATTGAGCGAGGAGCAGTATGGGACCACGTGTATACCCAGGGGCCCACGGTCACCAGGGAACTCGACTGTCCTCGTAAGACTACTGCCAAAAAATACACAAATCGGGGACATGAAATCCTGAAAACGCAGATACAGTAAAAAACAACAACAACAACAAAAAGCTACACACACTCAACCTTTCCATTTGCATTTTCCTCCAGGCTACACAGATAGGGATACAAATTAGCTTACAGGTAGCCCTGCCAAAAATCGGAATTATGTGTGTGTGTTTTTGTGTGTGGGGTGTGTGCGATTGAGGACGCAGGTGGCTACTTCACCCCTTATCTACCTGCCTCTCAACTACCCAATCTAGCCGGTGGACAAAAGAAGAGAGCAGGAGATAAAAGAAAGAGACAGATAGAGGAGCAGATACAGATGAAACAGAATGAGGTTCTCTAATAATCTCTGCAGAGCCTTGAACTGTGGCTTTTAGCCGCAGATAAACAAGGACAATACCACTAAAGATAAACAAGAAGAGGGCTGCTTTTGATATTGGCTAGAGGAGAGAGGGGGACCTGCACGCTACGAGAAGATCAGAGAACTCCATCTCTGTCTGCAGGTTTGTTCTTATAAACACAATTATGGATCGTGTCTTCACCAAATTAATACAGTACGGAATTAATATACTAGTGCGTGCAGATTAAAAGCATTCTTTAAGTTTAAAACTGCTTTTTTTTAAACTTATTTGTATGCTTTGGACTAATCTCGAGTATATCTGGTTCTTCTGGGCACCAGATTTGTTGCTGATGTGGACAAAAAGTTGTTATCTAGATGGGTTTAGAGTGGAAATTAAACTGTTGACCTTTTTGTTTGAAAGAGCAAAGCCTAAACACAGTGGAGGTTACCCACAATGATATTTTTAACATGTGGATGACAAGTGACAGGTCCTTATTTTTAAAGCAGTACTACTGCTGTGTGTCATGTTATTTTTGTCATTTCATTGTTGTGCATTGTGATGTGATGCAAACCTCACAGCACAGCAGTCTCGCTACCATCTTGTCAACCTTCCCTTTCACTCTTTGCTCCTATCCTTCAGTCACAAATCGCCCCAGACACTCGTCTCCACCCTGCCTGCGCTCCGTTCCTCACCTCTCTTGGGCACTCTCCATCGCTTTCAGGCATTTAAACTCATCTCCCTTCACCTTTCTTTCCATCTCCCTCTCATTCACACGTGTATTTTCTCTTACGTCTACAGAGTTTGATTCCTCTTCCCTCCAGAGCATACCTCCACCTCTCCAGGCTCCTGCTATAACTACAGATAACCCTGTCGTCTGTGAACATCACAGTCCAGGGAGACTCCTGCTGGACCTCATCTCTACATAGGATGGATGTGGTGTGCTTTCTTCTCACAAAAACGTGACCAGATTGTTTGTGAAAAATTACAAAATAAATTGCAGTTAAACACAGAGATCTAATTAATGGAAAGTTTTGAATATTTTATCCTCATGGCTCATCTAAGTGTGCAAATCTTCATTTCCTCCTAACTGCATACTCAAGTGTAGTTAAACAAGTCACTGAAACCTTAATTGCTACTAATGTGTGTAACTATAAACTGTAAACTATAAGTCCGTTTGGAAACCAAGTCTCTTAGTTTATTGTAACTAAATGGATTTAATTGATTGGTTCTTATGTAGTACTCTTCTGCTCCACACAAAGAGCTTCATGTCTCATTCGCCCACTCACACTCACATTCACACTCTGATGAACACATCCTGAGATGGAAGTATTTTTCCCGAGGATACTTTGGCAAACAGGAATTGAACCGCCAGCCCTCTGAATAATACAGTGAGCCACAAACACCCCATACCTCTTAAAAAGTTATGTGTACACGTAAAACCATGACTTCAGTCATCTGGAGAATGAAGCAAAGCCTAATATATTACATTACATTCATTAGGCGTGTGCCATTTGTCCACTGTGAGTCTGTGGATTCTGCCTCCACAGAAAGAAGTCGTCCAAACTTTACGAACGAGCAAATAAACATCTGTTTAGTTGTAAAGTAAAGGTACTTTTGACCCGACATCACTGGGTGAAAGCACAGCTGTGTTTTTAGCCTGTAGCAGGGGAAAGGGAGACTCTTTCATGTCCTTATTTCAAGGGATATTTTCATTTCAATTCAGTTTTATTTATATAACACCAAATTACAACAGCAGCCACCTCAAGGTGCTTTATATTGTAAGGTAAAGCCAATAATGGAGAGGAAACCCCAACAATCAGCCCCTATGAGCGAGCACAAAAGTGTGGAGGATAAACTCCCTTTTAACAGGAAGGAACCTCTGGCAGAGTCAGGCTCAGTGAGATGAGGCCATCTGGTCATCAGAACACAGCCTGGAACATAACGGCGAGTATGAAACCAGATGTGAGATGAAACAGGAGCCCAGGAAAGTGTTAAAACTCAAGGAGATCTGGAGGTAGAAGAAGTCTCCTTGTTCTTATATTATCCAAGATAATAATTCTGTCTTCCATCGTTTAGACTACAACAGAATCTGCATTTCTTTAAAAGTTTCCCACATAGCAAAAAAGTTACAAGGCAAAAAGTCACAAGTTTTTTAAAAGAAAAATTATGTGTGTGTGTGTGTGGGATTTGAAAGGAAACACAAGAACGAGTCTGAGAACAAAAGCACAGAAGTTCAAGTTTTATGTGCTTCACGCACGTACACAAGCCTAAGGACTAGCTGGGATCATTACAACGCACTCCTCCGTCACTGTCACCCTGCTCTCGTTAACCTCTGCCAGGGTCACACACATACTGTACACACACATCCAATTTGCATTCTTATTGCTACATCGCTCGCTCGCAAACACCATCAGTCACATTCCTCCAAATTGAAAATTCAGATACACATATGCATCGCATTTACATCTATTAGAGAACACAGTTACATCTAAATTACAGATGTGCACAAACCATGAATTACACAAATGCACGCATGCACACACGGCGTGAGAATTTACTTTCAGAGAGGGTACACAATGAGGCCAGGATTGTTTAGCATCATACAAACACACAGGTACAAAGCTAGTCCTGCATGATCTAAATGTATTCACGCGGTGTTGGGGGGGTTAACAAACAAACAAACAAACACACGCATACACACACACACACACACACACACACACACACACACACAGCTTTAGCCCATTTACATTCATATAAAAAACAAACGGTGGCACAAACAAGCTCATCAGAGGCAACAGTAGCTTGTTAGCGCTGCACGCTAATATGCAGAATAGCTCCGCTCACCCATTTTAGCATCCCACTGACACAAACACAAACAAACACAGTCATTCCACTGGGGAGGGGTGCGAGGGCTGGGACTGGAGGGGGGGGGGGAGCAGTGGGATGGATGAAAAGAGCAACGAGGAGTGAGACAGATGGAGCTCCCACTCTTGGTTGACTTCCTCTACGTCGACAGAGGCCGAGTGTCTAACACACTCGCAGCCGGGACTCCTGAAAATGTGCCCTCGCTCGCTCACCGTGGTGTCTTCAACTGCCAACCATCTGTTACCATGGCAAACTATCTGTGAGAGCCGTGCCTCCATTGTATCACGGGACTGTCAAGACACCACTGTACTGTAAAACGCTGAAGAATCACCATCTGTCATTCCAGCCAAGTCCTCCCTTCTGAGCGCCCGCGACTCTGAAAAGAGCCATTTTCTAATCGGGGTGATGGTGTAGGGGGGGGGGATCGATCTGCTGCTGCACAGGAATGTCACACAACCATCGGCTTTCCAGTCACGGCCTTCCTGGATGAGACAGGTGAAGGGGCTGTGGTGCAGGGTTTAATTGTTACCATGGTTACTGTGACTGACAGCCTCAGAGAAAGATGAAAAATGATGATATGACTCCCGTCGAGCCGGACGTCTGCAAGTGATGACTCCAAAAAACAAAAAAAGGCGGATGCTTCCACGGTGAGACGTCTATTCAAGCCTGAATACTGTACATTCACTCACCTGTACACACACTCACACACATTTGACTTTTACAGGTCAGCCAGCAGTGCTTGGCCAATCATGATCAGATTATCCCAGAATTATTACACCAAAACCACCAGAAGCCACGCCTCCATAAAGACACAAAACAACCATCATTAGCCAAAAAATACCAAAACCCGAGCAACAATAAGTGATGCATCCTGACCACTGTGTGACACAAAACATCTGCAAGGTACACAGACAGAGACACAAATAACCATAAATGATGTCTGCCCGCTTCATGGTTGTTTTGTGTCTTCAGGGAGTTTTTACATGTTTGTGCCGATCCTGGAAACTTGGTGCTGACTGACCCTCGGTGTGCTCTTGAGACAATGAGACAATATAACTCTCACCCTTAAATGTATGAAATAACTTTAAACGGCCTTTGCTGTCCACAGTGCTTACCAGATCATTGCGTGTCACCTAGTCAGACTTAATTAACCTAATTGTGAAAGCGCTGAACTCAGCCTAATTAACCCTGTCAGCTATCTCACTGCTAACACGGGAAACCAAACATCTTTAGAAATCTTCTTTCTTTTAATGATTGCCTAAATGCTACACCCTGTCATCACACCTGAGACAACAGATACGCTGGTTTCTGATACTAAATGGTGCCTCGGTGCTTGGTTGCTCTCAGGAATCGAAGGAGCGATCCTACCCGGATATACTCGATTACCTCAGACGTAACACGAGTTTAGCAATAATTCAGTTTTTGGAGGTTTTTGAGTTGGTTATAACTAAACCAGATATGCAGATTGCTGGGATGACCGGAGTGCACGGCACACAGGAAGAAGTTATAATCAAACTTAACTGAATTAATCATACTCAGTATGCTGACAGTGACATAAGCCAGTGTCTGACGCCACATTATCTACAGATAATGTGCTAAACACTGACAGTCTGATTAATCAAAAGTAAAATAAAGATATTAAGTATTAATTCAAAACATTATTAGTAGCCCTAGGTGTAACATTAATATCCCCAGCCTTCCTTTTCATCTAGACTCCAAGCACAGCTGTGCAACACTGCTGTAAACTGAGCTTGGGGCTATTTTTAGATCTAAAATCAGATCTGAAATCTGAAAAAGACTCTTTAATGAGCTTTTAATCTTGGCTTTTCATATTCCTCTGCAATATTATTAGTACCAGTGTATCTGCTAGAATAAATTTGAACTGTTATTTGCATTTATGCAATAATCCAGGCCCACACTCACTTCTGTTGCAGCCTAAACAGATGAACAACTGTCCCACCCACAACCTCATAATGGGTTACACACACACACACACACACACACACACACACACACACACACACACACACACACACACACACACGACTGTTTAATCCTGTCATAGTGTCGGGCTGTCAAACAAAGAAAAGAGTCGTAATCCTAGTCTCCATCCCTGTGCCACACCAAGCTACCTTTAAGAGTGACACCTGCACACACACACTTACCTGAAGTTAATCTTGCTCATCTTGGCAGGGGGGTCTTCTGCAAGTCGGTCCAGAGCTCCTTTCAGTACATTGCCGATTTCCTGTATTAGACATGAACAAACAAACAAAAAAAACATTAAGTCGTTGATAGCTGCAATGACAAATGAACAGTTTTTGACCTGTACGCGCGCTGAACAGCAGCCGGTCGGGGAACACGAGGAGGCCCGCCACCAATTAGTAAAACAATCTCACGCCGCCATCAATCACCTTTGGAGACAGTGAAGGGAGAATGACCACCGGACGCTGAGCTCTTACCACACGCCGCTGTCCTTCCTTCACTCTGTGTACATTTCTATCTATGTACTTCTCCCTGCCCTCCCTCCCCCTCCTTCATCCATCCCTGCCCTGTTTGTCGGGGCAAGCCTCTATTTTTAAGTCTACGAAGAAAAAACACAACAAAAAAAATCAACAACCCTGGGGCAAACGAATAAAAAGGAAGAGGGAGAGAGAGAAATGTGGGAGCAAAGAAAGAAAGCGACAGCGTCAAACTGTTGTGAGACGCTCAAACACACTCGAGGGGTGGGACTGAGAATTCGCCCCAGATCGGTAAAGACAAGAGGGGAGCAATTAGGTCCTTCTGCCTTGTCACTTTCATTGTGTCACCAGTACTAATGGCTGAAAAGCTCCCCGCCCACCAGCCCACTACTTAGCAACCCCACCACCACACCCAACTCCCCTATGGACCCTCTGTCACAGTACAGAATAAATATATGCTTTACATCTCACGCGCGCACGCGCTTCCTGCAGATATTACCTACACATACCGTCTCTGCAGAGCTGCAAACGTGGAAAAAAACATGATGTGTTTATGAATACAAACACATATGCTGCCTGCACAAATAGTGACCCACTTATCTGGGCTATGTGAGATTACCCCCCCACCTACAATGGAGCACATGTGTGCGGGGGCAGAAAAGATGAGCTGGAGGCTCCATTGTTGCTGTGCATCTTCCCGCAACGCCATTAGCTAACGCACACGCAACACATGCTTCTCCATCTTTGGTACATCCTCATCACAGAGTGAGGAATGGAGCCCTTGGGAATGCGAGGCTGGCAGGAGTGCAGGTGAACACGTGTAACGTGAACATGCGCGCTTAGCTGTACATCCCGTTTTAAAGGAACTGTACCATAAAAAGGAACTGCAGCACCACGCACACATTAGGTACAGTAGCATAAAATCCTCCCCGTGTGCCTGCGTCTCTTCTAAAATTACATACGTTATATAAGATAGGAGATGGAAGGGTACATAAACACACACATAAACCTGCATATATTTAATGCTTTAACATTAAGGGATCGCGCCAATCTCTGATTGGGAGCACTCAGGTTTAAGTGGTTGTAAAAACAGCAGAATCCCTGCTTTGCTCAGCCAATCAGCTTGCCCCTCTCGGTGTTTATATCTCAGCACACTTAAGAGGAACATTAGTGTCATTCCAGCCTCTCTAAGGAGAGTGAAAAGGCTGCAGTGTTTGGGTTTGCAATAGTAAAACTTTTAGAGATGAGATGTTTGTTATATTAGTGTACTTATGTAACGGATACCCATACTAACCCATGTGCTACTGGGCTATAAGGTCGTCTCCTTGTGCATGTCTGGACTGATCCCAGTGCAGTTGCCATTTTAACATCGCTCCCTGAAAGTCCCCTTCGGACCGACTGTATGCACTTTCTGTAACTTACAGATTTGTCCTGAGACAAAAACGATCTAGTTTTCACATGGAGGATCATTATGGGAGCTAGGTCTCCCAGTATGACTCAGAACAAACTGGACTTTTTCAAGTTCAAAGATGATGCATCAGATCAGGAGGTGTGTATGCTAAGGTTTGTAGTATATGAACCTTGAATTAGTTAAATGGGACATTTACTCACACTGCTGGATGCATAATGGCCAACTCTGAGTTCAGTATCTTGCCCAAAGGTACTGTGAGAAGCAGATTGGAGTAGCCAGGGATCAAACCACCAAAATTCCAATTGGAAAATGACCCGCTCTACCTCCTGAGCCGCCCTACTCCAAATTATCAAGGCATCTCAGGGAAGACGTTAGGCAGAAACTATCTGAACTGTGGTACGTGCGCCTGCCATTATGCTCATGGGCACGCACAACCTCCTTGCGACAAGAATAACGTGATGGTTGCTCAGTTATTGGACTGCAAATAGTTGCAATGATTAACTGGTTGCCCTGAATTTGAGCATGTGAAACATTCAAATTCTAAGTGACCACAATCACAAAATTGAACAAGGGGCCTCACGGGACCGTGTTCTGGCTCTGCAATCAGAGACAGACTGGCAAAGGTCTGCACATTTATAACCACAGACACAGACATGCCAGTATGTTGCAATCAATCTGAGTCAGTCTGTGGTGTTGACTATAACCCATGTGCAGCACATCTCTTTGCAGTAAGGGACTTGACTTGGTTGTATGCCTGTATAAAAGCAAGGTTGCTGAGTACCTATGTCGTTTTTCAGTTAAATTTCTGTCCTGCAGTAATTATGTCACTATGTGTGGAGGATATTCTGAATTTTTAAATCTATGAAGTTATGCTGGATTCTGAATAAAAGGAGTTAATTTGGATTCCTGCTTTAGGTGAACTTGTTTGTATGTAGAAGGCAACAGATTTGGGAAATTTCCCCAATTCACCACGAACACAATTCCCAGCTCAAACTGATGATCACTAACAGCAAACCAACTGCATCATTTTGCATCTTTTACTGTCATATTGACACCAAAGTCACTTTGAAGACGGCAACTAACTGCAAGTGGTTGCAGTCCTGGTCCCCATGAGTGAAGCAATTATTGTAAACAGTCACAGTAAGTTTGGTTGTGTTGCAGTCTTTAACCACTGTTTTCCCCATGCGTGACTGTAGCATAACATAATCTTCCCGCACCATGTGCACCACTTTCATCCTTTTAATATGCAAATGAAACATAAGCAACAGCACTGAAAGAGATCCAGCGGCGCATTAGGAGACACCCATGAAGGGGAGCTCATTTTAAAATCAGGTTTTTGAGTTGTAAAAGATTTTCATTGCACCTCACACTGATGACTTTAGTGTGATCAGCACTATTCGTTATTTTAACACTTATCTTTACCTTTTTTACACCAGTGTACAATAATGTCCCATCAGCAAACACTTTGTTTACTTCTGACTGATTAAAGTTCATATTCAGCTTCTTTCACTATTTTTAAAAGAATATTATATGAAGCCACAGTCCTTTTCCACAAGCATAAGATAATGAGCATTAAAACTCAAGTATTGTTTAGCTCTGATAACATCTAAACCCCCTCTGAGCTTACACATCCGATTGACACTTCAGCTTCTGTCTTAGCTTAAAAACGGACAGCGCCTTTTATCACTTATGGTTAAAGTGATACTTCCAACGCTTCAGCTTGTGCTTACTCTTTGTGCTATCACGTAAGCTCCTTTCAGCACCGTCTCTTCAGCTGCTATTGTCTGGGTATCCCATATGAATATATAATTTTTTTAAAAACCTGATGAAAATCAAAACTTTAAATGTTTCAGATGCTTCAAGTGCAGTTTTGACACTTGTTTTTCTTTAAGAAATCATTATGTAATCTAGTTTCCTCTCTGAGTG
>NC_140547.1:39465764-39680764 GCF_057382185.1 Mchenga conophoros | reverse complement strand
ACCATCAAGTGCGGGATCTACCAAGGAGATGCTCTGTCCCCACTGCTGTTCTGCATAGGCCTGAACCCCCTCAGTGAGATCATTAACAAGACTGGCTACGGATACCGACTACGGAACGGAGCAGTTGTCAGCCACCTCCTGTACATGGATGACATCAAGCTGTATGCCAAGAGTGAACGAGACATCGATTCACTGATCCACACTACCAGGCTATACAGCAATGACATTGGAATGTCGTTCGGAGTGGAGAAGTGTAGTCGGATGGTAACAAAGAGAGGGAAGGTAGTCAGAACTGAGGGGATTGAACTACCAGAAGGCAACATTGCAGACATAGAGGACAGTTACAAGTACCTGGGGATCCCGCAGGCAAATGGGAACCATGAAGAGGCCGCTAGAAAAGCTGCAACCACCAAGTACCTGCAGAGGGTCAGGCAAGTCCTGAGGAGTCAGCTGAATGGTAAGAACAAGATCCGGGCCATCAACACGTACGCCCTGCCCGTGATCAGGTACCCTGCTGGGGTAATAGGCTGGCCAAAGGAGGAGATAGAAGCCACTGACATAAAGACAAGAAAGCTCCTTACCATGCATGGAGGGTTTCACCCCAAGTCCAGCACCCTGAGGCTGTACGCTAAGCGGAAGGAAGGGGGCCGGGGACTGGTGAGTGTCAGCACCACAGTCCAGGATGAGACAACGAACATCCAAGAATACATTGGGAAGATGGCCCCAACTGACCGAGTGCTCAGTGAATACCTCAGGCAGCAGAAACCCAAGAAAGAGGAGGGAGACGAGGAACCATCATGGAAGGACAGAGCCCTGCACGGTATGTACCACCGGCAGATAGAGGAGGTGGCTGATATCCAGAAATCCTACCAGTGGCTGGACAAAGCTGGACTGAAAGACAGCACAGAGGCACTAATCATGGCAGCACAAGAACAAGCTCTGAGCACAAGATCCATAGAGGCTGGGGTCTATCACACCAGGCAAGACCCCAGGTGCAGGCTGTGTAAAGATGCCCCAGAGACAATCCAGCACATAACAGCAGGGTGCAAGATGCTAGCAGGCAAGGCATACATGGAACGCCATAACCAAGTGGCCGGCATAGTGTACAGGAACATCTGTGCCGAGTATAACCTGGAAGTCCCGAGGTCAAAATGGGAGATGCCCCCAAGGGTGGTGGAGAATGACCGAGCTAAGATCCTGTGGGACTTCCAGATACAGACGGACAAAATGGTGGTGGCTAACCAACCGGACATAGTGGTGGTAGACAAACAGAAGAAGACGGCCGTAGTGATCGATGTAGCGGTTCCGAATGACAGCAATATCAGGAAGAAGGAACACGAGAAGCTGGAGAAATACCAAGGGCTCAGAGAAGAGCTCGAGAGGATGTGGAGGGTGAAGGTAACGGTGGTCCCCGTGGTAATCGGAGCACTAGGTGCGGTGACTCCCAAGATAGGCGAGTGGCTCCAGCAGATCCCGGGAACAACATCGGAGATCTCTGTCCAGAAGAGCGCAGTCCTGGGAACAGCTAAGATACTGCGCAGGACCCTCAAGCTCCCAGGCCTCTGGTAGAGGACCCGAGCTTGAAGGATAAACCGCCCGCAGGGGCGTGCTGGGTGTTTGGTGTTTTTTATACATATATATATATATATATATATATATATATATATATATATATATATATATATATATATATATATATATATATATACATACACACACACACATACCCTAGTAAGTAATACAGTAATGGACTTCTATTCATTTTGCATCAAATTAAAACTTTGGGTGTCAGATAATTATTTATTAAAAGCTAGACATTTTAAATGAGAATAAGAAAGAAAAATATGTCTTTGTGCCCCCTTTTCCCTGTTAATGCCCTATCGGCCCCCCTGGCTAAACTTTGCTAGATCCGCCCCTGCACAGTTACCAGCCGTCAGCTGCGAGAAAAAGATCCTGGAGTAGAAAGTAATATTAAATAAATTCTAACAACAGCTTATCAAGCTTAAACGTGCTGCTGTTGTTCAGCCGCTGGTTTCCTCTTTCTGGTGCAAAGTGGGCCAAAAGCAAACTAGAGACACGGACTCGCGACAGAAAAGCCGATCAGCTGATCGTTAAGCAGTTTCATGATCGAAGTAGCAGCAAGAAGAGGCAGTCGCTTGTTAAGCTTAACGCAGGAATGCTTTACAAACATTCAGAGATGGACTTACACACTTGCTTTACTTCTCTCGGGATAACTTTGTCGGAGATGAAATGCCGGGTTGCTAGTGAAGCTCCAAATGCTATCCAGACCACCGACAGGTCCCGCATGCCACAGCCGTTCTATCACGTGATGCATACTGCTCCGATGTGCTAACGTTCTGAGGTGAGTTACGGCGTGTTGCAAGTTTTGTGAGGTGCTTTCGTGATATTTAATGGATCGGATTACATTTTTTATTTTTCTCCGATATCCGATCCAGTAATTTAGTACAGTATCGGACCGATACCGATACTTAATATCGGATCGGTCCATCTCTAGTGAGAAGAAAGAACTTGGTGCATCCTGGGAAGCTGCCAGCAGCATAGGCCTGTTGCAGCGTAACTAAGGGAGGATTCAGGGTCACTTGATCCAGGTGAAAAAAAACTTTAAGACAAATCTTTAAAGTAGAGACTAGAGTAGTGTCTGTCTCCCAAATCCAAACTGGAAACTAGTTACACAGAAGAGAGGCCTGAAAGCTGAAGGCTCTGCCTCTACTCTTAAACATCCTACAAAGTAAGTCAAAAAAATTAAACCAACAGTCTCAAGGCCAAGTGCTTAAAGATGATACAGATGATGATTACTTAAATGTGAGTCATGGGTTATAAAAAAAAAAACAACAAAAGCTGCCTTTTCCAACACCTTTCTCTGGAGCTGGATATCTTTAATAATCAAATTCACTCAATCTCGGTCAAGAAAAGTGGTTTATGTTGGAAATTAATTCAAGAGCTAGAGGTCACATCTCTGTCAGACTGTTCTTAGATCCACTGATACTGAGTAAAAGTTTATCTTGTAATTGTCATCTTAGTTGAGAGTATTTGACCAATATTGCTAAGCACAAAGTATAGCCAACGGTAATGTGAAAGTTTTGCTGGTATTCTGTCAGATAACAGTTTATTACAGCTCATTCATAAGGGAGCATCACTGTCTGCAGCAGGTCCCGTAGCAATCCATTCAAAAGGTCATCTCACTCTGAATCACTCAAATCCATGGTGGCACTGGAAAAACAGGCCAGAAAATCCTCAAAGTCAGGAGCACAACTACTCTTAAGTGTCTTATTTGTACACATAAACAAAAGACAAGTTGGGCAGTTCATGTGGGGACACTGTTTGCAGTCACCCTTTCTCACAATAGCACCAAAGCTCCACATCAGACTCACTATGTTCTCACTATGGAAAATACTGAGGTGAGGGTGCTTCCTGGGAGGAGAATGCACAAAGGGATACATGACATTAGGGGTGGGCGATATAAACGATATACGATAGAAACTATATAAATTTAGCCAACGATAGAGATTTTGACTGTACCGCTCTATCGCGATAGCGCATGTTGATGATGTCAACAAGCTGTGCCTGTTTTGGTCGAAGATGGCCTCACATTTAATATCCATTCTAGAATATTTTGGTATACAAAAGGAGTTCATAGTGCCCTCGTCCTGTGGCTGCAAAGCCCTCAAAGCAAGCTCAAATCATGACTCATCCACCACCGTGCTTTACAGTTGGTATGAAGCATTTGTGCTGATTAGTAGTGTTTGTTTGTTTTTTTTACTTCTGGACAAACGTGGTCTTGCTCATTATACCCAAGCATCTCAAATTCGGTCTCATCTGGACAAAGAACATTGTTTCAGAAGTCATGTGGTTTGGTCTCAGGTTTTTTGTAATGGCTCTGAGCATTGCACCGTCTGACCTTGGTGTGAAATTGCTGTTAGGAGATTGTGGCACTATGTTAACACCCATCTGAATTCTCACAACCAACTAACTACCAAAACTTTTATTTTATAGAGGTGTTCACACTGGCTGATGATCATTTGATTACGTAACCTATTAATTCCTATGGAAGCGGTAAGAGTGTACTTATGTTTTAAGGGAGTACACAGTAAAAACTCATTCTCACAGGACTCCATGCACACTTATATGCTCTGTCAGACCAGACTGTTTTCTTCCTGTATCTGATATTACTGCATACCCAACAAAAAAAAACAAAGACCCTCTCTGTAAGGTTGCAGCTTCTTACAAAAAGGCAAAATGTGACTTCCTGGTAGGAAAAGAGCCTACAGCCATTGCTGTCCATAGAGCCAAGCCACTGGTGTGGCTTTAAATGACAAAGCAACATAAAGAAACACTGTTAAAAAGAGTCACATTTTAAAAACAACATCTTTACAGGCCTTGTTTTTGTCTGGGTTTAAATAAGACTGCAGCAGTCGAAAGCAGGGATTCATCTGTCATGCAGCAAAGAGATGTGGATTTATGTAAACAGTTCTAAGGACACTTTAAATCATCTATAATGAGCCTGTTCATTTTGGTCCAGGCGTGCTGTTTGAAGCACACGAGGCCCGACATTTCTTGGACAGAAAATACGGGCTCTGTCATTGTGTTTACACGATGCCCACTGATGCCTGTGTTCTGCTTAGTCACCGCTGAGTTGAACACAGCAGGAGTAAACAGCAGGGCTCCTTCTCCTCCCTCCCTCTCGCTACCTGAGTTTTCCTGACACACACATACAAGTGTGACCTCACCTCGATCTAGTCCTCCACGCACATTCAATAACCCACGGAGGACAAAAAAGTCGGCCTTAATGGCGGCCCGTTTCGAAAAGAGGCCGAGCGCTTGAAAAGCCGATCCTTTCAAAGTAATGCCTGGGGCAGAAAGCTGGACCACAAGAGGGATATTCAAGAGGTTTCTCCATTTGTCTTCAGTGAGTGAAAGGCAGAGACCAAATATGCAACTGGAAATACAATATGTTCATCTCTCATATTTATTTACTGTTCTCTTGCTTTCACTGAAAAACTAGTTTTACCCTGCAGGAGTTTAATCAATGGAGAGTGAACATTGAATTTCTGATGGAGCTCTTTTATTGCTCCTTTTAGAAAGCAATGAAATGAGGAAGACAAGAATACCTAATATAAATAATCGGAATATCTAACAGCCTATTTTCTCATCACGTTTAGTTGGCCAAAGGTAACGGCACACATCAGTTTCACTGAGAAACAAAAAAAATCTAATTTTGAAGTTATTTCCTGTGTAACTCACCGGTTCAAGAGATCCGTTGCTTTGCTTATCAGGTGGAGGTGTGGCTGTCGTCTCAAGGGGCGGGGCCAATGCAGAGTCGCTGCTGCTCCTCACCAGTAGAGGTGTATCTGTGATGAGAGACATGGGCGTTAGAGACAAAGATAATGAGAGGATGCCGTCGGCTCCATCTGTGCATCTGTGTTTGTCTTTCGTGTGGTACGCTGTTGAAAAGAATCAATATTATATTAGCTCTCTTAACTCCAAACCCACTGTGGGTGATGAGAAGAGATGAAATCAGAAGAGCAGAGGAGGAAAAGAAAATGGAAACAGAGTTGGCTTTTGTCTTCCTCGCTAAACATTTGGCCTCCATCGTTTCTAGACAGAAAAACTGTGATGGTTAGACAGGCCCCTGAGGCGCTGGCACGACCGAAATGAATAAAAATTCATTTGAAAGCATCTCGTGACACCCAAAGAAGATATTTTGAAAGAAAACAAAGAGAAAATGACTCCTGATTGAGCACGGCTAATGTATATGCGAAGAGAAACGACACGGGAAATGATGAGAAAGACAAAGTGTTTGGAAAACACGACCAGACAAAAAACACTGATCTCTTTTCAAGGGTTCCCATTTATTTTAGAATGACTCATAGACCCTGAGGGTGGACACGCAGCCACCCCAGCAAGATGCCCAAGCCTCACACCCACCCGCAGAGAGCATTTACATATGACCAGCTGTTGCCTCAACACTCCCATGCGCACACTCGCCGCAACCCCTCAGCCCAGAGAAAGGGAGAGGGAAACAACAGTGGGTCTGATTCCACAATAAAACAATTCGAAAGAAACTAATTTGGACTTTTGTGCTGCCTCTTGCGTTTAAAATCCACCCCAAAGGGAGCAGACGGGTATTTGTGGAGGTAAAACCCACGGTGGAGTGTTTCCAAATGCAACTCGACAGAGGAGAAAATAAAGTCAAGGGGAAAATAAAAAGGCAGAGTGTGAAGTAAACAGAAAGAAGGGGGGGGAAAGCTGAGGAGAGAGCCAAGAGATGGTGACAGAGAAAGAGCAGGGTGAAAACCTGGAGAGGGAAGGCAAACAAAATTCTCTCCTTTCATGTAATCAATCTCTCTTTGGAGGGTCAACGACAGGGTCCTGGTCTAACGTGGTCAGAATAGAGAAGGAAAGAAGGAACTGGCAGAGGTCGGGGTGTGTGTGTGTGTGTGTGTGTGTGTGTGTGTGTGTGTGTGTGTGTGTGTAGACAGATGAAAAACGATCACTCCAATTGTCCTAGACACACAAACAAATATTCTTTCAGGCTCAAACACACTCATCCACACGTTCAATAATCTGAGTTTGTGTTCATCTTTATTAATTCATTTTTATTACTTATCCTAAACTATCAGCTATTCTCTGCTGACTCTCTGTCTGACACATTCCTTCTACCTCTGCTAACGCTGAATGTCAAAAAAAGACTCAACGCTGACTCGCTACCACCGACGTGATGGGATTTAAGCAAGACGTTCCGAACGAAAAGTAGGAAAAGCTTCAAAAATGTTGGTTTCTTTTAATTAGCACTCAAGTTTTCCTGTTTTTCCCTCTTACATTCAGTTTCTTTTTTTCCTGCTTTGTTGAGGAAAAAGCAGAATGTATGTGGTCCAATTTCAAAAAGCAGACTTTGTGTAGAAATGTTTAAACTACACAGGAAACCGAATGATTTGCGATAATGAAATGTGCTTTGATTTAACAGAGAAACATCCAGAGGAGAAAAAAAAAACGCTATCTCTCGGAGCTCGCATCAAACGGCATCAACGCTTCTCTTTACTTGTCTGTTTCTTGCTATTTGTTAATTTTGTGTGCGTCTAAACTGGGTCACGCTATCTGCACAAACTTCTCATCATTTAAGAAAAAAAAAAAACAACTCCTTTAGTGAAAGTGTATTCAAACTGAACACAAAGTGAATTTTAGAAACAGCAACTCTCTGCAAACGTGCAACTCTGTGCATCTCAGACATAAATCTGTCTGATGGAGGTAATGAGGGGAAGAAATGTCAATAGTGCAGGTTGAGAAGTTTCAACAGGAACCAAAAATCAGCACCAGCTTTGTGAAGATAAGAAAACATGGAGAGGGGTCAGGAGGAATAAATCAGAAATGAATGGAAGTTCCTTGTAAACTTAAGAGGTGGAGGTTGAGCTGTAAAGACACAGAGACAAGTATGACGCACACAGCACTAATGCAATGGCTGCTACAGTTACATTCACTGCGTGGGATGAATATACAATGACCTCAAAAGCAGTTCAGTGGCCTAGAAACTGGTCAACGATACCCTGACAACCACAAGTCTCTGACCAGTTGGCAAATGGTTTCTGGAAGTCACTCACGGTTGGTGGCAAAGATGCATATGATGGTGCAGGGAAAATCTGTTTAGTAAGTAGTTGGCAAGTGTTTGCAAACAAGTTGGCATCTTCCATGCAAACTGCAGGCAACTGCAGCAATCTGTTCGCAACCAAACCAATCACAATTAGGTTTTCAGCCTTGCACTATCTTTGCAATTTATTTCACATTGCAAAAGCCAGAAATCTCAAGCAACCACTTGCCAACACGTTGAAGAATCAACAATTTTCCCTTCCTCCGACTGATCCACTGATCCATCTCTAGGCCTGTATGACTGAGACCTACGGTTCTTAACATCAAAAAGCAACAAGTTTGCCAAGTCAGTTTAGACTTATAAAAGGGACAAACGAATATAGTACTACATTGCTTTTAGGAAAGTGAATACAACATGAAAGTGCCATGTTTTCACTGACATATGAGCTAATTTAACTCGCAGACAGAGACCCCACTTATAACTGATACAGCCTCAAAAATTGAGTTTCAGTTCCACCTTTGGGGTATTTTGGTCTAAATTAGATGCAAATAAATTCGATGAACAACTAAAGCATTTTTATTTATCTTGCTCCATTTGTATGCATTATCTTACTAATATAAATTCTAAAAACGTATACAGCTATATTTATTTGCTACATTTTATACGAGCATTGATTAGTGCATCCCTGTTCCTTCCATTTAACCACAGAAGGCATGTTTACTGTTTAAACATTTCCAGATCAGCATATGCATTTGTAAAGGTCTCAAAGCTCAGAGGGGCCATTTATCGAATGCAGTAAAAACCTGTCATTAGATTTATGGAAAGTGAATGCAGGTAATGACTCACATGTAGTCCTACTGAATGATGAACTGCAAAACGCTGGAACAAACTGCACAGACAGACAGGTTCTTTAAGTGCCAAAATACATGACATCATGTTCATAACAGACGGATCCTGAGATTAGACACACTGAGTGATTAACCCATTTTCCAAATGGCTATAATTGATTTTCTAAAATGAGCTTGAGAAGTAAGGTGCATCATTGTGAAACCTCAGTCAAGAGCCTCCCCCTCCCACACACATACTTTGCTTCAATGTCAATGATGCGACTTTGTAAAGTGACCAAGGCTGCTCCATGGTCACAGTCAGGCTCCACTGCCCAGTGGTCAGCCCCATAAATCCTCCTCCGTTTATCTATTGGAGTCAAATCTGCCTCTATCAATCCTCCAAGCACTTAGAGTCCCAGAGCTTGGCACAGCAATGTGAAGGAACCTAAGGCTCATTAGCATTGAACTCTGACCTGCAGTGACCCCTGGACGGTCAAGCGGTGTCACTAAGGGGCGGGAATATTGATGAGAGTGACAGTTGTGACTCTCTCGGGTCAGTCACTATTTGAACGGTCATAAACAAGACTCTCTCAGAGGAGTTGTTAATCAAAGCTGGCTGTTCTGCTAATAGGGTCTTTAATATTGAGCTAGTACACTGAAAAATACCCAACTTAGCAGCAGCAATGACCACATTCAACTTCCACTAACTGAACAGGCACATCTGGAGCTCCTATTGCCAATTGCAGTCTGCATGTAAACAAACCAGTGTTGAACAATCCCTGCTTTAAACAAAATATTGGCCATGCATTAAGAACATTCATTAGTTAACTTGAAGCTTATATCTAGAAACATGTTATAAAATGTATGTTACATAAGAAGATTCGCCAATCCCTAGGCCCAACTTTGATCTGACAGGCTTGTAATACATTAGTGGAAACCCTGAAATCAGAATCACATCTAAACTGAGTCATTAGAATAATTTAGGTTACACAAATTGAGGAATAATTTATTAAGATACATATTAACGAGTCAAAAGGTAGGAGCTGACCAAACTGTTTGAGGACTTTGATTAAATCTTTAATGATTATAGTGCATGTATGCATATATGTCTGTATATATCCCATCTCCTCCTTAGCGGCTGGGTTTTGTATGAACATCGTCACATATACAGTGATTATTAACATCTACGATGAGCATTTATTAACATCTATGTGCTTTTAAAATAAAGATTCTATAGCCAAATTATTTTGATTTGGCACATAACTTAACGGTCACCAACATTTGTGTAAATTACAGACTTTTCTTTGAGTCACCACTAAATACAGAGTGAAGAACTGGAAATGAAGTCCTTAAGGTCGACATGACACATCAAATGTATAGAAGGTAATTTACACCATAATTTACACCATAATTTACACCGTGCTCTATAAAACTGTCATAGATTTGAAAACTGTCGGTGAAAATGGATTTAATAAATAAGTGTTTGAAGTTAAAGGTTTGAGAGCGTGTGTAGTGCCCTCTTGTGCCAGTAAAGAATGCAATGTCACTGGGTTGGTTGTTGCTAGCAGACTCACATTAGCTTATGTTAGCTAACTCGTGACAGAACTAGCTCAGGGGAAAATAAAGAAAACTAAAACTAAAAAAAACAGTCTAAGGGGATCACTTTTGTACCAATCCTGGCTCCAACACTGAATTTTATGTTAACAAGTATATACAGTTCACTTTCACTCTGTTTCTTAATCAGTAAGCAGTTCTTTATTGTTAGCTAGCTGCACTGAAGCAGGAAAAGCTTTTTAAGCTATTAGCGTTATAGCTAATAGTTGGCATCTGGTAACTGTAGGTTTACAGAGCACTTTATATTGTATTTCAGACTAAACAGGTTTCTATATAGCTTGCAAAGAATACAAATAAATCTAAAAATGTATACATAATTGCTACATGTCCATGTCGCTCCATTTTTAGGTGTTTAGAAACAACCAGTTTTTGCCATCTGACGATATACAGCAGTATAAGACATAAGTATAACAAGATAAATTAACCATAGATCTCCGTTTGTGCCATACATGAGTGAAGCAAAAGCACCCCAGGCCTGGCATATGCTATAAAAATAATATTTAAACAAACTGAGGAGGCTTTGGAAACAGACTAAAAATACGTCTAAATACAGCAGCCTGACATATGGTGCCCTCAGGACAGGAAGTGAGTATCATTCTTGCCCTTTTGGCAAAGTGAACAGAATTTTTTATGTATTTTAAGAACACACACATTTTCTGAATTTAGTATGGAGTCTATTTCGAGAAGCCAGGTGGCAGAACTAAAAACATAGAACGTTTTATTTTAGCTTCGCTAATTCGACAGGACCGTGCACCCACAACCACAAGGTAACCTCCAACTTCAAAACAGATCCCACCCATGAAACTCATCTCAGCTCCCACTTCAAGGCCAGAAAACGGTAGCGTGCTGAAACGCACCCAACTTATGTTCTTCCCTTTATCTTTCCATTGAGGTTTGTGTAACTGGAGAGAGCTGAAGAGAAACTTGTAAACTCTGCCAGCTCTGTGTTTATCTGCCTCAGACTCTCCATCTGCAGCTCTGTGCCTAACTAGGCTGCTTATGCAATTCTGGGAACACAGAGGTTTATTTTAAGAATTTCCTCTTGTTTTCAGTTCTAAAAGTTCTGCAATGCTGCTAGTTCACTTCCAGGGCAAGATGAAAACAAGGATGCATCATGTTTCTGACTGACTGTGTTTATGACTGTGTGCCTTTGTTTGCCGTTGTGTTTGTATGTGCAAGCATGCGTCTGCTATACGGACATTTATTATTATGGACAGCGCTTTGCTCGTGTGCACATTTATATCCGTGAGTGTGTGTGTTTTCATGCCACAGGCCTGTGTGGTCTTGTTTTGCTGGCAATCGATAGAGCAGCCCAGCTCAGGCTGCTCATGGGATGATGCGATAAGGACTCTTTTCCTAGAAGTGTGTGCGCGTGTGTGTCAGTGTAGCAGCAGATCAATGCGGGTCTAATCACCCCACTGGGGCAGCGTGAAGTCCAATCACCCTGTTCAAACAACTGGCCCAACCTGACACACAAACACTTTGATGCCTGACTGATTACTGAATTACTTCTTGTTCTGTCCACCAGCATTCAGCGCGATTACACGCTTTCTTATAATCAGATTATTGTGAATAATAAGATTTAAGTAACTCTGTGATTAAAGCATTCACATGGTTTGGGGTAACTTAATTTTCCTACTAACTCTCGTTTCAATGACTTGTTGGTAAATGCTTTAGGATGTGTTGTAGCCTGCATGATACATGTTATTATCCCACAGCTGTGAGGCTCTCTACATCAGTTAACTATGAACATTCTTGGATAATAGAAAGATGAAAGGTCGGTACATGAGACAGGAACACCGCTATCAGCTAATGTTCTCACTTGTAGTTTGACTAAGATAATCGAGTTAAAGTGTTTACACACAGTGAGGTCTCGAAGCCTTTAGACAAAAACAACCACAGTGGATTTAAATCAAACGAGTGAAGTGAAAAGCACAATGTTCAGCTTTAACTCAAGGGGTTTAATAAAAGTATTGCATTACTTGTTTAGGAATTAAAGCCATTTACAGCCATCAGGGAGGGTCTGAGGAGAGGGCATGAACGGCAGGACCAGCTCAATGTTCCCAAGCCAGAGAAAAATGGAGAGCAAAACAAATTCTCAAAGCGCATTTGCACTGTCGAGGTGGAGGGCCTTTCCCCTCCAGAAGTAGACATTAGCACGATGGAAGACCATAGCTGCTGGCTCCGGTGCTGCTAATGTCTGAACCCACTGCTCTCTCTCCTTCTCTGTCTCGCCATCAAGGGACCATCCTGCCATCTGTAACCACTGCTGAACCATATGAAGCTCTTCTACGATTCTACGCTTGATTTATTTTACCAAAATAAAAAATAAAAAAAAGAGGGTAAAGGCTTAGAAAAAGCCTAGCATAGACTCATTGAATGATCAGTTTCAATCACTGAGACTGAATGCCAATTACCCAAATCACACCCAACAACTGGGGGAAGTCAGCCACCCACCTCTCATTTCAGGGTATTAACATTATTTCTCATATGAATTTTATAGCCTGTGTCAATTCACTCTGTTTACTTTGCACTGATCACGATGTCAGACCGAACCATCTTGAATCAATGCAATACAATTTTTATACTATAATATATTAATATATTAGCCATTAGAAATGACAGCACCAAAATATTGGCAAATAGCTAATATCAACCAATATATCAGCCCCATCAATCTGTCAGGCTCCAATTAGAATAGCAAATACTTATTTCATAAAGTAGAATAGAATAGAACAGAATAGCCTTTTATTGCCATTGTGCATTTGAAAAGTGGTTTTCATGGGCTTTGTAAGTCCTATTTTTTCTATTATTTTATATAAGAAGAAAAGATTTTCTGCCATCACTGTTCCTCTATTTTTATGAGATTACTGTAGACCAATGCTCGCTTTCCTACTCCTATATTTCTTTATCTTTTGATAAATCTGCAGCATTAAAAACCACCCTGAATCTTTGCTTGCACTTTAAGCACTGATGCACAATCAATTAACAACATTACTTTTGACACTTCATTTGCTATTCTTCATATTGATTCCTGCAGTATGTCTATGATATCTCTGTGTTTTGGTTTAAATAAGAGAAATGGGTCAATCGATTCCTAGGGCTAATTTTAACAACCTGCGCAAGCATGTATTTCATAGGCTGCATAACCTGAGCCTATGCGATCCTGTGCATTAAACCTCTCTCTATCAGGTCTGACTGTTTACAACCCATCGCTTTGTCCTTGTCTCCAGACATGATGTTACTCCAGAGCAAGATATGATGTAACACCCGGTTAACAACCAAACTCGTTACAGCAAGAAGGACAGCAAACACACACAGACACACTCCCGTAAGACTTTCCCGGCAGTAGATATATGGGCGCTTTGGGTGCGATTGGTTGGTTAACTTGCATGCAGATTCTTTTGTGTCATTGTGTGCGCGCGTGCATGTCCGGATGACAAAAGTGTCCTTTATTGCGTCTGGCTCCCTATGAGGGGCGTCACAGGGTCACATCATAACTAAGTTAGTCAAGGTTCAGCAGGGCTGGAGAGCAGGTTGCGGGGTGGGAGCAGGAAGAGGTCCCACTGGGTTAAAGACAGGGTGGAATAGGCATATCGGGTTTGGAGAGGGGGGGTTGGCTGGAATTAGTCCATTCATGCTTGGCTGGACCCTGGGCATGCTAACAGGCTACAGTGCTAATCTAGTTAGAGCTGGAAGCCATGCAGACACAGGGAAAGCGGGGTTGGATGGGAGGGTGAGAGAAAAGATTTCCTGTGGGTGAGGGGGGTCAAGGTCTAGGGCCTCGGCTGTGGAGCTAGATGGCAGGTGGTTGAAGCTGAATAGCAGAAAAGGGAAAAAATGAGTGGGTCGAGAGGCGAGAAGGCAGATGATGGGGCATGGGTGAAAGTGGGCACACAGAGAGGGCTAGCAAAGGCCAGTTGTATGCGTGGGGGTATCACACTGTTCCTCTACGGTTAACAGATGGAGGGAGGAGAATGAAAGGGGTTGCAGGGTGACCCAGTGATTAGACAGACCCTTATTAAATCACATCAAGGCTCTTTTATCTTGCTTTTCATCTTTCACTTGGTCACTTGGCACTCAAAAATTAATCAATCCAAGGCCCAGGAATGGAAAAGAATGAGGGAAAAATTCTGCTCCGATTATTTACAGTAAAATGTATCTATAGCCGGAGCAGCCTACAGCCCAGACAGAGCAGATATTTCACCAGAGGCTCCCTCAGGCTTCTGACTGAATACTCTTCTTATGCCGTTTCCCCTCTGTAGACCCAGTAACTTCTATACTTTATTTTCTTACTGCAAGGACGTTTACTTTTTATATCAGCTCCACTTCACAAACATAGTAATCTGTCATCCTCCATATTAAACTGATGAGTGCATCAGATTGACTGTGGAATGAGCGGCACCAAACAGCATCAATCCCCCTTGATCGAGTCACCGAGCTTCTAACAGCCTTGGTAAGACTCATTTTTCATAGCCATTCCCACCGTCTGATTTCCTACAGAAGGAGTACATAACAAGACCAGGACAGATCAGAGGAAAAGTCCTACAAGTGACTCAAGGCCACAGGAATTTAAACTTCTCTGCTCGCACACAGAGCTAAACCAGTCTGTCTAAAAACTAAAGCTAAACCAAAAACAGAGACTAATAAATATAAAAGAAGCTGTGCAGCAGGTTGGCATGTATATTTGCAATGCATATTTAAAATTCTCTAGTAGCTTTATTCACACTATGGTAACCACACATCCTCCTACTCGCACCATTCTGATTATTTGAATATTTTAAAAATTAAATCAGCTGTCAACTTTGATCAGCTTTTCTCATTTTTAACATGTATTTGTCATCACTTACTTATATATACAAGGCATGGTGAAGCAGCTTGTATCAAACAACATACATGCTAAACAGTGTTGTTATTAAAAGTATAAAAGACAGACTGGATATAAAGATAATACTGAAGTTGTGCACTGGTATGTAGACTACTGTCTTAATGTTTTACCTCTTTAAACCAAATGTGACCACCTTTGATCACATGGGTACAGCTGGAGAAGTCTCATCTAATCCTAGCACTGCCGAGTTAGCTTGATCAGCATGGTGGATCCATAATTAAATATGATATTAAACAGGACTAAATATGAATGATGGAAAAAAACAGGCTCAACACAAAGTGTAATCTAAATATACATTTGGATTGTCTTGTTCACTGTTTAGTTGCACTAAGACAAAGTTAAAACTACTTGTCACTAAGAAAGCCCCTGAAGGTTCTTATCCAGATCAGATAATATGCTGTTATTATGTTGCCTAGCCTATTGCTAGGCAGTTGCTAAGATGAGTTGTTTTTAGCATTTATGTACTTAAGACACCATATAACAGCATCATATAATTTTTATTTCACAACAATAACATCTCATTTATATACCCAAAACTTCTGTTATGCATGCACTAGTTGATAAAGTTTAATCAGGTAAGTAACCAACCTTGTGTAGATGTCACAAAGGGAAAACTAGGTAAGCTAAACCTATTTGTAATGAATCTGAAGGGATGGACTCGCTTTTAGAGCCTGCCTCAAGTGGCCAGTAGAGGAACTGCAAGCTTTGACATCTTGTGGATTGACTTAATTTTGACTTTACCTTCACATCTTCTTTGTCAGTTGGTATCATTGCCATAGCTTGGCTAACTTATAGCAGCAACAGGTTCACTTGGTCAGAATACAAAACTAAATAATGTGAGATGTGGATTTTTTCCCCCAAAGCACTTCACTTATTTTAGAAGCAGAATAATATCCAAAATCAACAGGGGACGATAGGAAAATGATATAACATTTATCAGTCAAGTACCTTAACAGACCTCCCAATCCCAAAGTGTAATTTCAGTGTCAAAAACAACAGGGCTGATGTGTAAATGGGCATTTTCCAATTGTGTTTTTTTAAAATTAAAATGCAACTCAATCCTCAGCAGTTGTTTTTTGTTTTTCTAAATTAATGCTGCATTGCTGCCTCGGTGGCTCTCAGTTGGTTCTCGTTCTTACACTTTGCTCAGACTAAGTAAAGAACGCTAAGTGAGGATGCCAGGAGAGCAGGTTGCGTCAACGCTGCATCTGTTTTCACACGCCATCAAGTTACAGGCAAAAAGTTTCTGTGTTCGGCTTGCATCTGTTCCAGAAATGCACTTTCTGATTCTCTCGCCCTCTCTCACACACACATGCAGTCACACACCTACACACACATACACAGCTGTATCACCATGATACCCCTTCTCACATGCACAAAAAAATGTGTTGATTGAGTATAGCCTCGGTTGTTCAGGTGTTTAAGAGATTTTTGCAGACTCTTCTCTTACATCTGTGTCAGGAAAAGTGTATTTTCACGAGTTGAGGCTCAACTTGCATAATTAACACGTGCACACGAAAAAGTTACACAGCAGGTAGGGACGTACTGGCTTTGAGGACGGCCTCGTTGACTTCGATCTCTCCTCTGTCTTCATCCTGGTACTGCAGGTGGGGGTAGTAGGTGAAGGGCTCTGGACTCGGGGCAGCACTGGACGAGCTGTTAGACATGCTCTCTCGGGGGCTCTCCGTCCTCACATGCTGGGGTTTGTTAAACACTGCCACCAGCTGGAAGACAAACAAAAAAGTTAAAACTGCATCCTAAATGTTCGAAAATATTAAACATGATATGTACACAAATCTGAAACAAACAAGCTTTTCTTGAGACAAGCGTGACAGGATAAACAATATGAGTCCTGGCATATGAACAAGCTGGAAACACACAGCCAGGTTATATAGCATCTCCACTGTGCCGTGATCACAGGAAGGCTTTTATGTGATTTATCTTGCCGGCAGTGGGGATGCAACCTGCTTCGTTCTGCCAAGTATGCAGATGCGTGTGTGACTGTGTGTGTGTGTGTCTGAGGAAAGCAAACAGAGCTGGATTCACAGCTCATTCACTCTCGAACCCCTTACAGTGCATAACACACCGGCTGGTGCCTCCGCAGCGACACGATGACTTCTGTATTTCGTGAACAAAGGAGAAAAACTCTGACGGCCATTTCGTCCAGTTCGGGGGACGTGACACACGGCGAGGCCCGGGGCGAGGTGTGCACGTATGAAATTAGCGCTCAAATGAGATCTGACGTGAGAATGAGAAGCTGTCAAACACAATGACACGGCTGACACAATGAGACGACGGGAAGAGACGGGGGCGGCCAAATGAACAGGGGATGGAGGGCAGGAGAATGACAAACAATCCTAATTGAGACAGGGACATGATGGCAGATAGGGGAGCGAGCGCGTGTTTGTGTGTGCCCGCTGCGATCCGTGCTATTGCACGGATTGGTTTGATAAATGGGCGCGTGGCGGCGTGATGCTCTCATTAGATGGCGGCGGCGAAGGGAAATGACCACTTAATGAAAAGCAATAACCGCGATGGAACGAGGGAAGGAAATAAAACAAGACGAGTTTAGGGCGTCAATTAACAACAACAACAATAACCAAACAGACCCTGTCTCTGTGTGTGTGTGTGTGTGTGTGTGTGTGTGTGTGTGTGTGTGTGTGTGTGTGTGTGTGTGTGTGTGTGTGTGTGTGTGTGTGTGTGTGTATAAACAATGCGCACGGAGTAGGCGGAGAGATATGCATCATCCATCACACTGTGACGCCGCCTCTCACCTCAACCTCCCGTGATTCAATATCCTCATGACACCTGGCCAACGCCATGCAAAGGAGATTCGTCAACTGTATTCATGCGCGCATACGTATGAGCGTTGGCGTGAGCTGCGAGATGAGGGATTGAGCGGCTGGCAGATGCAAAGAAGGGAAAAGAAAAGACAGATCGCCAGGAAAGCAATCTGATTGCGCTGGCTGATGGATGCTTCGCGAGCTCCTTCTCTCTTCTTTATCTTCCTTCCTCTTTCTCTGCTTATCTCCAACTCTCCCGAGCCTCCGTCTCTTTCTCCAAACTCGTTGACAGCATCAATCAAAGAAGAAGTCTCCGAGCATAACGTGACTGACACACACACACACACACACACACACACACACACACACACACACACACGCAAATACTCAGTGATGATGAGCTCCCCTCGAGAACGATTTATTTGTTTTGAAGAACAACTTCTTTTAATGTATGGAGGGATGATGATGATTTGCTTTTCAGGAGTTAATTTTTTATGGCTGACACAGGCAGGGGAGTGATGCTGATGAAGGCCGCCCCGCTGCTTCCGCTCATCACTCAATCAAACACAAAGTATCAACAAAATGAAGTACTGTTTTTCAGTCTCGGTGATGACTTTCCATTGATCACGAGATGCTCGGCGCTAAGCCGTAACCTTTAACTTGACCCAATCCAATCAAGTAGCATCTGCTCAAGATGCCTTTGCATTGCATGCAGGAAAAATCCTATTAAGTTAAGAAAAAACTTCTTACATATAAAAAGAAAAAGTTTTCCTAAACAAACTGGTTCTATGTATAAAAAATGTAATTAACAGCTAATTAGAACAAGTCCATAAAGGGTGCCGTATCCCAACATGGTGCCATTATAGGTGATGGTTGTTGGGTGCTGACGAAGGTGAAAGTCAAGTCATTTGCTGACAAGCTACAGTTTGAATTCAGAGCAGAACAGACCACCCCAAGAAGACCTAAAAACACTTTAGGGATACACAATAAAGAGCCAGTTACACCAAGCCTGTTCTGGTTACCCTGGAACAGCAGCATTTCCTACCACCTAAGTAAAATTAAGATAAATGTACCTTTGCTTGATGTGTTTAAAGATATAGTGCACCTCAGTAGACCTAAATGCTAACAGTAGCATGCTAACAAGTTCACATTACGAATACAAACATGCTGATTACAATCCAAGTACACAGTGAGCAGAGACCAGGAAATCTCAGTGGGGTTCTGCTATTTGTAGGGATGTGCTGATACCAGAAATTTAGCAGTCGAGGATCAAAAGAATTACACGATTCTTGATACCAAGGTCAACATGAAATCAAAATCATCATCCATTGTAATGAAAGATCCATTATTAAGAACCTTCTAAACGTTTAATAAAAATGTCATTTTGGCAAATAAAAGCAGCAACAGGGCAGAAACTGAAATATTTTCCCAACTGGTTGGATCTGCCGTAGGTTCCTGCCTGTTAAAAGGGAGTTTTTCCTTCCCACTGTTGCCACTGCACTTGTTCAGCGGGACTGTCATATGATTGTTGTGGATTTCTTTATTTTCTCTGTGTCATTGTAGGGTAAAACCCTACAATATAAAGCACCTTGGAACTAGTTGAATAAAACTGAATTGAATATTAGGATGGCTGCTGAGTAGCCTACTACAGGGTATAATGTTAGTTACGGGACTTTAGCTTAAGCATTTCTATAACAGAAAACATTTTAGCTAAAGTAATAAAACTGATTTCAGACCAGCTGTCCCAAACAAGATGGTCATGGAAATTTTAGGGTAACATCAGAAGGATAATTCATTCAGATCTGGATGCTAGCCTTTTAGGTGCTTCACTAAATTGGAAGTTTTTCCTTCCCTTTGTGTGAAAAGTACAGTAGCGCTTATAGCCACTTGTAGGTGTTGCCCCTGTCAGCTCTGGAACAACTGCAGTCTCATCACATAAGTTTCCTACAGTATGTACCTACAGCACTAAATGGAAAAAAAAAGGAAAAAAGAAACAAGTAACATCTCATTTTTAGAATTTTGGCATTAAAAGTGTCAATTCTTCTGACATCCCTGTAACAAAGTAGCCATCAGCAACACAAAAGTGCGCCAACTAAAACCACATTATCACCAAATGAAGTGAATATCAGCGTAAGATGGGGTGGCAAATGTTTAAGAGGGTTACATACGCCACAAAGTCTGGATCATCCAATAGCAACAACTGTCCCCTATTACACAACGAGTGACAAATAAAACCATTTCTATTTAAAGGTGGTTTATAGATTTTAACATTTTTGGACAGACAATGTTTCTATATAAGAAACTAGGGAGTTAAAAAGCATTCATAAATCATACTAGTATCATGTGTTAAACAGTTTACAAACACTTTATTGTAACGTGTCAAATTCCAGTCATGAGTCATCTTCTTCGGACAACGAATGTGTTTCAAATGGATCATCGGAGATATTTCAGTCTTTGCCCAGTTTCACAGAAACTGGTTAAATCGGTGGATTATCTGTTATTAATGGAACAACAATGTGTTTCTAAGAGAGCAAACTGCTGATGCATTTTTAAAACATGTTCAGAAACTAAATGCATTTACCACCACTGCATTTGGACAGCTGTGAACATCTGTGGCACAAAACCTGATTTCAGCACAGTGGGATTTGTGTGTGTGGGGTTTTTTTGTTTGGGTAATCCAGGCCTTAAACGGTGTAGAATAGAAAAGATGAATATTGTTGGATGCTACTTAAATAAACCTGGGAAAAGCTCAGTTTTCCAAAGCACAGCAATTTGAAATTCAGTCCTTCAATTACAATACCAACATCTTCCCCTTGGAGGCCTCTCTGCCCCAGGATGAAGAACAACACCTTGTATGGTTCAGAGAGCGTTTACTTAACATCAGTTTCTCTCGGTCCTTCCTGACTGTCATTAATATTCTAGGAAACAAATTGCCTTATTTTTCCTGCTGCGTCCGTGGGGGGATATTGATATGGACCTGGGGAGGCTGCATGTCAACTACTGCTGAATAATGTGACCCCTCGGTCTCATTTCCATAACAAACACACACAGATACTCATGACAAATACGAATAACTAAGTCCTCTATACTGCCATGTTATGATCATCTGTAAATCACAACACTGTGTGTATATCCAACGTGACCAGGCGGGCTTTGTGTGTGTGTGTGTGTGTGTGTGTGTGTGTGTGTGTGTGTGTGTGTGTGTGTGTGTGTGTGTGTGTGTGTGTGTGTGTGTGTTTTGCAGGGCCAAAGTGATTACCAAGAAATACATGAAAGCCATATATAAAACCATGTGTGAAGCATGGATATAGATAAATAATGTGTCTGTGTATGTACACACTGCCTGGGGCACAGAGTTATAAGATGTTGCCATATATGAAGCCTTCAGCAGACAAAGCACACAGATTTTTAAATTTAAAGATAGGTAGCGTACATCCTCCCACACACATCCTTCATCACAATAAGATATAATAAAGTAAAATAAATACACTTATTTATCTTTAATATTCTTTCTTTGCTGTGTTTGAATAGATTTAAATGACTACGCCAAAATAGAAATTGCATTTCTAAGAATTCAAAGGGTTGTGATCCCGCACATTTTGTTTGTTTTTAACACTGTAAGTTAAGATTTTCCATAAAACTTTCAAATCAACTTTGTCATATTCTTAAGGCACCTGTGATTTTTCTGCTTTCAGCTGTTTGAAAAAGGTATGTCTGTCATTATGACAAAATAGAAACACAACAAAGTGAGTGTCAGTAGGAGCTTTTCAGTATTAAAATACTTTTGATGTTTGTAAGGTCTATCTATTGTTTATTACACTACACACAAAATACTGTAGTTGCAGGAAGCGCACTCATAGCAAAGCAGGTTTTACCTGTATGAGAACTCAAAGACAGTTTTTTCATTAAAATGGCTGTTAGCTAGGAGCAGGCCACGGTTCAACACCACCTTGATAAAATATGACGTAGTCCCGCAGTTCAGTCCACTCAAGAACCTTGTCAAAAACAGCACCTCTGGTGTTCAGATATGTTCGGATCTGGCCTAATTTCAGCCTAATAGTTAAGATTTGCGATTACATTTAGCTTAAAAATGTACCAGTTTTGGTTAGCTAACTGTTTCCATGCATCTATAACTATCAGATTACAATTTAAGCATGTATCCACTTCTACATATCCATTTAATGTCACTAAACATTGGGGATAGCAAACTGTTTAACGGCTGTTTAGCTAACAATTTGTTAGCTAACGTTGGCTAAACTTGTTTGTCTTCAAACATTTTCACAATTTTAACTTCAAAAGTGGCAGCCATCTTGAATGTTTTCCCTCTTTCTCATTGTAGTATGACGACTTCAAATTGTTTAGAAACAGCCTTGTAACCTTATACATCATTACAGATTTTTTTAGTTCTCGTTGGTATTGTGTTAAAGCATGCTGAAACATTTCTGTACAGCAAATCGTCAAATCTTCTGCTTTTACACAGGGTGTGCTGGTAATCAGTAATCAGTGCATTTGATCACCAGCTACTCACCTTCTTAATGAATAAGGGTGTAGTTAATTAAATAAATAATGACATGTATTGCTGTTTATCTGAGGTTGCACTTAAACTATTTTAAGACCTGCTAAAGACCAGATTCAGATGGATGTATTGATTTTATTGGTTTGTGATTTTATTTTATTTTTTTACACTTTTTTTTTTTTAATACTACTTTGGGCTTTCTATACCTATTGGTCATCATTTAGTTAACTTTAACATGTTCTCAGTTGTTTAATTAAATTGTATTTTTGTGTCCAGATTAGTTGACCTACCTTCCTTCTACAGAGGTACCCTCTGAGGTACTGATCTTGGACAATGACTCCATTTGCTTTTCTAAAATGCCCAAGCCCAACCTTTGGCCTCCCTGACATGTGAGATCAAAACAAACAGGATTTCTTCATTGGGAATCAATACACTTAAAAATCACGACTATTACTATGACTGACATTTCTTTGACTCAAGCTGTATGTTAACGCCGACGACTGCGTGCATCCTATTTATCACTGCTGAATTTTTAAACAGCCGGGATATGAAATTATCCTGCTGATATTTTTACATGTTGCAACTCACAGATGGACCAGTTGGGTGTTTTAAATAATTTATGTACGTGCTAAAAATTAATTAGCCAAATGCAGCAAGTGCTTTATGGAACAGACAGGGAAGAGGATAGTATGATACGCACAGAGACACACTCGCAGAGAAGCTCACACACTTCATAATGGCATCATTGAAAAATACACACACACACACGTATATATGTATACACACACACACACACACACACACACACACACACACACACACACACACACACACACACATATATCTCTTAGACTATGTGCAGACACAATCTGAGACACACTACTTCACAGTTAGAGGGTCAACAGTGCCACCTTGCTTTAGTCAAAGGCTACTGCATGTGGATACAACTAACCTTTACATAAGCGTCACCAACACATGCACACAAAAACCTCACAAACAAACATACACACTTCCCCTTTCCATCCGCTGGTACTAATCAACCCATTTTTCTTCTCTCTCATCGCTGTCTAGCACTGCTGTGTGAGCGTGTGTGTGTGTGTGTGTACATGTGTGTGTGTGTGTGTGGTACCAGTCTATTGAGATGCTTTTGTGCTGTTGTCATTTATCTTACGACTGCCCCCTCTTCTCCGTTTTCTCTCTCTCACGCTATTCTTCATTCTTTCTTTGAACGAGAGATGCATAATTCAGAAGGAGTGCACAGCATCCTGACAGTAGTATGGTAACCCAATCATCTCTCTCTCTCACACACATATATATACCCCCACCCCCCCCCCCCCCCCACACACACACACACACACACACACACTTTCTTCTCTAAAGTACAGACGATTTTAGAGATCCACTTTAAAAAAAAAAAAAAAAACCACTTAAATCTGAATCAAAGAGTATAAGCCTCCCATGCTCAGTGTCTTGACTCGCCTGCAGAAAATGAAAGCCTGCACTACCTGACTCTGTGTATACATTTTCGGATCGCGCCGTAGCTGAAAGTATTCAAACTGCAGTTTTCGGTCAGCCGGCGGAACAAAAACAAACACTTTCTCCATATGGCTCCTACATGTAAGTGTGCATTTGTACATCTGCTGTTGTTTTTCGGGTTTCTGAATTTCAAGCAGCTGAGGTGTGAATATCCCTGTGTGAAAGTGTTTGCAAAACCATCATCTTCCCTCCATGTATGAATTAGAGGCTGTTCATCAAAGAGCGGAAGAGCACGTGTGGAGAATGAGTTTCTCCACAGCTGTAAAGCCTGATGAATATTGACAGAGCACAGGTACGGAGGGCTGAATGAGCACAAATTTGGCTCTCCATATCCACGACATCACGTTAGAAATGGCAATCAATCAGGAGCAAAGCGTGGAAAGTCATTTGCTCTTTTTTCAAATCAGCTAGCAGGTGAATGTAATTAGTAACAGTCTTAGCTATAAAGATCGGTAATGCTCAAGCTGGAGCGGCTGCTGGATAATCGGATATACAAACTGTACCGGTGGATATTATCAAGCAGTCATATTCAGCTGATTCCAGGAGGCATATTAGTAAAACACATAGAGAACTCACGCAGTTCTATTAGGTTCAGCTTTAAGGGAAAGAGCATTGTATGTATTATTAGAAATGCTGGATTATGGGGGATAATGCAGAGTAGTTTATGAGGCTGGCTGGCTGCAGGGCTGTGCATTAAAAACTGCTGAGTACTGAAAATTAAAAGTCATTTCACCCTTTACACTGATTACATCTTCATATTTTCTCATTTAAATTCAAGAAACTTCATAATTTGGCTGTTTTTTTGCTGCATATTTAATATTGAAGCATATTACATATACAAAAATGGTCAAAATATGATTCCAAAGTTAAGGTACAACACTAGCATCACCTTCCTAACTCTACAGGGGAACCAATCATTTGATTACTGTAGCTCTGTGTAGTTTTGGGCTAACCCACCACCTTTCTCATGATTATTTTGGATGGAGCACCAGACTGAGGGCGACTGATTTTACATTTCTGAATAATCACACCTGCATTTATCACCAATCTTCTTGCTGATGGTCTTCTGTGGACAGATGTACACATAAGGAGTTGAGATCAGGAGAATCTGTAATTGACTGGCTGATTGATTGTAATCTAGATGCCCATCGGTGGGAGCCAGAATTCTGGCTGGGTTGTAGAGGATCAAATATGTATTTCACTCCATTTCATCCCAATCTTATAGCTTGTTTTTTATGGATTGATGGTATATAATCCGTCTCTCAGGGCACAAACACACGATAGACTCCTTTGGGTCCTGTGCATTAAATGGTTCAGGCTTGTTCTGGTGGATCCCAGAGATTCTTAAATAGCTAGAATTTGGGCACCTTGGAGATCAGATGAAAAACGGCTTTTTGTCATTTTCTACAAGTTTCTCCTGTATGAGGTGGCCATGGCTTTTGCTGGTGTCACTGGTCTTCTGCAATGCTTAGATGACTGATGTGTGTCAGATATATGTATGTATAAAAACCATCAAGAACATTGCATTATAACAAGATGACCTGCCCTTGTGTTTTACACTTGTTACTCATCTGTCTATACAGACTACACAGGACATGCATACAATTAGGTCCATGACATGTTGGACAAAGAGAGTGCTGTTGCAGTGTTGTCTCAGTGCACCACCGCACTGGATTTTAAATCAAGCGATCCAAGATGTGATTGGTGTGCAGACTTTCAGATTCAGGGTCTTACAGTAAATCTGCATTAACTGTGCAGCCATTTTCAGAGACTTAAATTTAATGAGTGAAGAATTCTTGTTCTCTTGTTACTTCACGCACAAATAAAGAAAACAAAATATCAGAAGTTGATTCAAAGTGATGAATTTGTAATTTATAGCTTTTGAGTTTATTTTTAAATATGAGGCTCAAAGACGTTATGTACGTGAGGGTGGTATCATTAAAAAACTGAACTAACAGAGACGTAGAAAAACCTTTACAGAAGTGGCCACGTCAACAAATTGGTTCATTCTTTTGAAGGACTGGACTGGCCAGCGCAGAGGCCTGAGAGACCACAGAAGACAACTAAAGTGGATGATGACAGAACCATTTCCATGGTTAAGAAAAACAAATTCACAACATCTAACCAAGTCAAGGACATTCTCGAAGAAGGAGCTGTATATAATTATCCAAGTCTAAAATTAAGAGCCGCCTTCATGAAGAGAAATACAGAGGGTTTACAACAAGATACAAACCACTGTTGACAGTCTGAAACAAGGAGGTCACATCAAACTATCAGTGTGTGCAGACTGAGAGAAAGAAAAAGGTGATCCACAGCACTGATCATGACCAGCTAACATACAGTGGAGTGAGGTGTTTGCGCCTCCCCCGAATTCAGTCTTTTGCTTATTTATCACACTTACATGTTTTAGATCATCAAACAAATTTAAAGATTAGACAAAGATAACTTGTAAATACAAAACACAGTTTTTTAAATGATGATCTCATTGATTAAGGGAGAAAAGTTATCCAAACCTACCTGGTCCGGTGTGAAAAAGTAATTGTCCATCTTGTAAAATCATGAATTAACTGTGATTAACCACATTTTTTGAAAAGTTGAGTTCAGCTTCAATAAACACACAAAGGGAAGCAAGAAAGATCTCGAAGCATCACGACAGAACGTAAAGAAGCACCTGAGAAACAAATACACTGACATCTACCAGTCGGGAAAGGGTTACAAAGTCGTTTCTAAACCTTTGGGACTCCAATAAACCACAGTGAGAGTCATTATACACAAATGGAGAAAACTTTGAACAGTGGTGAACCTTCTCAGCAGTGACCGGCCGACCAAAATTACTCAAGATCACATCAGCGACTCATCCAGGTCACAAAAGACCCCAGAACAACATTAAAGAACCGTAGGCCTCACACGTCTCAGTCAAGGTCAGAGTTCATGACCCAACAATAAGAAAGAGAGCGGGCAAAAATGACGTCCATGGGAGAGTTCAAGGAGAAAACCACTGCTGACCAAAAAGAAAACAAAGGCTCATCTCACATTTGCCAGAAAACATCTTGATGATCTCCAAGACTTTTGGGAAAATACTCTGTGGACTGACGAGAGATCACTTTCCACAGAGGGCCATGTGGGTTTGGTGTTTTTTTTTTACCCTTTCTTTGTGTTATCTCTTTGTAATATTTAATCTGTTTGATGATCTGAAACATTTAAGTGTGACAAACATTGGAAATCAGGAAGGGGGGCAAGCACTTTTCGCACCACCGTATTATAGCCCCAAACAATACATTCTCAGATTTATTGTTTAACGCATGCTGTACTTTGATTGTGCAGCACTAATGGAAACTGATTGCATTTAAACTCCAATGAAACCATTTGGAAATATCTGTATGTGATGAAACACTTTTGCAGCCGGCTTTTTATGCAATGCACTGAATTACCAACCCCGAGACAACAAGCGATATGTGCATTAAACATAAGATAAATCTGTGTTTCCAGAGTTTGGAGTGCAGCTTTTCCCTTAAAATAACACCTAACATTAAGCAGGGATCACACACTCAGACTTGTCTCACGGAGATCTACTTAGTCACTCAGGCATATACCAAAGACTAACCCAACTGTTAAGTACTGTACACACTTCACCTGCACACAGCCTTTCAGGGGACTGCAGGGGCCATCAGAGGAATGTTTAGCCTGTGTTATTTAAACAAGTAGAAAATTGGTTGTATTACCAGTGAGAGCAGGGCTAATCCTGCTTCTATTCCAGCCTCAATCTATACAGCACATGTACCAGATGTGGGGGATTACCACTCAGATATACACACACCTGGCTATGGGCCTGCAGACACACACTCAGTGAGAAATGACTGCGCACACAAACAGCATGTAAGATTAGAAAAGAAACCATAAAGGCGGCCAAAGTGACGCATCCAGTCTCCCACTCACAAACAAAAGCGCTCGAGCAAACGCTTAATCGAAAGTGTCAGGCCTGTGGTAAAAGACTGCTTCTAAATAATGAATCATATACGGAGACATCACTACTTGACCCTCTAAATGTTTCTGTTTGAAGAGGTGCCAGCAGTTCCAAATGGCAGCTAGTACTTTCACATTAAACATAATGTCTCTTTGATGCCTCTGACAGACTGATCTAAATACTAACGCACCAAAGTAAATCCCTCCGTCTGTTGGTGCAACGATCTAAGCATCTGCATTCATGCAAATTTAGCAAATGCTGACCCAGTTCCCACACTTCAGACACTGCAATTCCACAATGTAAAAAACAAAACGAAAAAAAAAACCCAACAGGCAACAGGAACCTGTTTACAGTGTTAGAGAGGACACGACTCACCTCCAGTACTGGTTACAAGGTTTTTTTAAATACTTTGTGTGAGCCCTGATTTAAAAAAAAAGAAAGAAAAAAAAAGCAACTGAGGTTTAAAACTACTAATTAAACACATTTCTTACAGGAAGGAGCCACCCTTGTTCCCCAGATATTAAACAAGGAATTGTGGGACTCTTTATAAGGCACAGCAGGAAATGTGCACAGAAGTGTTGTTCAGGTTAGGTGGGCTTTCCCAACTACTTCAAAATGCTGTACTTTAACCCTCTCGAGGCAGGCGTTGCCGATTTGCAACAGTTATAAACTAACAACCTGATTACCCCACATACATATTTTATGAGTTTTTTTTACTCAGGACTACCACTGCAGGACTTGGTTGTGCATTAACAACAAAAAATTTAATTTGAGCCTGAGAGAGTTAAATATGAGGGGAAGAAAAGATTTATTGGATTAGAATATAAATTAAATGTGTTTCCTAAAACAACCCTTCTCTTTGCAAGAATTGTTTAAAAATGAAGCAAAAACCCCTCAAGCTTATTTGCTTCTAATGTGTTTTATCGTATTTGTGGTCGCCGTGCGTCTGGCAGGATCCTGTTTGTTGGTGGAGATGGTGGAATTTTAATCACAATGTGGCTTCACACAATTAAACATGATCAAGAAATATTGAAAGTGCGTGCTCCACCAGCAGAATTCAAAACCAAAGCAAATCAAGTGTTCTCTAAATGTCCCAATCACAGCTGTTCCCTGCACTGTGCAGTCTGAAGTTTAATCTGGACGAAAGACATTATGACCACTTACAGGGAAAGTCAATAACACTGATTAGCGCTTCATCATGCCACCTGTTAGTGGGTGGGATATATCAGGGGAGCAAGTGACATGGCTAAAACTGTGATGACTATAAGATGGGTCCAAAAAGGCAGCTCTTCTGGGGTGTTCCCAGTCTGCAGTGGTCAGTATCTATCAGAAATGGTCCAAGCAAGGAACGGTATGGAACCAGCGACAGGGTCATGATCAGCCAAGGCTCACTGGTGCACACAGCGAGTGAAGTCGGGTTAATAAACACCAGCTTTGTCTGCAAAGATGAACAAACAGGAATGCAGCACAATGTGAAAGCAGAACCTGGCTGCTTTCACTCTGAGCTGAGCTTCAGTACATGTTTTCATTTATATTTTTCTTCTAAGAGATGAACTGAATTTAGCTGAATGAGGTGGGACGATTTTATTTTAATGCAAAGATCTGAGAATTAACTATGGGAGCATAAAAAGGATGATCCTCAAGGAGGATCACTGTGCCATCGTTTCCAGTGAAGAGCTGGAACAAAAGGTGGAGCACTTCACAAAGCTAGCTAGCACTTTTTGGTTTGTGTTTTCGGGCTGTAAGAACAATAAACTGAATCATGTTTAGTCTTTCAGGAGACAGGTGTTTATGATTTTAAACCGCCCATCAGAGACGAAGGAGGTTTCCTTTGCAGGGAAACACAGAAAGGGATACGCCTGCACAGGCAGCATGAAATGCTTTGATTGTTAAGATGTGGGGCTCGGGCTGACTGCTCGTCCTCTCGGGCTCTCAGAGGGACGCCACAAAACAGGGGCCTGAACCCGAGGCGGGAGAGACTGAGTTGCAATTCGTCTTACGGGGACTCAATTTATGGTTTCCTTTATGGAACTTTGGGAAAATGAGTGTTTCCAGAGGCAGAACAACTGCGTTTAAATCATGATCATTTTAAAGACAAAATCATTCTTCTGTCTCAAATAAACACACAACTCCTTCTACAAAAGCAAAACAAAAAGCTTGAGGATAACAAAGAAACAGGTTAAAGTCATGATAAATGTGTCGCGGCGGGGGATTTTCATTTTCCTGCTTTATATCATCGCTCCCTCTTCAGTCTTATGCACAAGGTGGAGAGGATTCATCAGAAGAGGGTGGCTGTTTGAAAAACGTCACACAGACAGGTTGAAGGGCCAGTATACTCTGTCGCATGGAACTAATTTCTCTGCCGGTGGAGTCATTTTCTTCTCTCCAGGGCGTGATGTTAATACTTCCAGCGCAGAGAGCGACAGTCCACTTTAATGTCTCTGCTCTTAGTCAGAGCTCAAACAGCTTTGACTGAGCTCTTTCAGAAAATATAAGATTACTCAGAGCGGTGTGATCACAACGAGGCAGAAAGTCAGGACACTTGAGCTGTAAAACAAATGTTGCGTTAGCAAGAACAAGTGAGGAAACTTATTCACAACTTCTTTAATCGCAGGCGATTTCACAGATGTTTATTTTCCATCTTATGGCACAAGACTCACAACTCACAAGAGACAAGTGCACAAACCAGCCACCACATCTTGTGAGCGCAGATAAAAACTTGTCCTCTTATGATTGGCCGCTTTTAATGGACTCACATGCACACAGCATTGCTGACGAAAAGCTTGAGTAAAACTGAGGCACGCCGGATTTAATATCTTGCATTGGTGCCCATGTGCATGGCTCTAGAAAGCTCTGCGGAGCACTTACAGAGTGCCAACGCACGACTACACCAGGACAGTGTGGCAGCATCAACAGTGAGCGTGTTTTATTGGACTTGAGACGACGTGTCGAGGGTCAAACGGGAAGATTTTGGTGTTGTGTTCAGTCTGAAGTTAGAAAAAACCAAAACATAATGCCACAGTGTTTGTCTCTCTCCCCTAGCAGCTGTTGCAGTCATAGTGATGAAGCACGTGGGGTCCAACTGGGAGCGCAGTCGCTGCTAAACACACACGTACACAAGAGCGAGACACCAGCTGAGGCGCTGAGGTGCCGGCCACATTATTATATAAGCACACTCACAGGGACAGGGCAAACTCTTCATATATCACACATGCCAGAAAGGCTGAGAGAGGGAGACATGTGGAAGGGGAGGAGGAGGAAGGAGGCAGCAGGAGATGAGGGAGCAAAAGAGTGAGGGAGGTGGGTGACGAGGGAGCTCCGGGCCTCGTATTTCTTATGCTGGCAACACCAATATCACACCGGCTCGTTCATCATTCCCGCAGCATGAAACACATCAGCGGTGGTTACACTGGTGCTGTTTCACATGTGTGGACACGACACACTGACACAAAAACACACACACACAAACTCATAACCTCCCCCCGTCCTCATAAATGTTCATAAACACACATTCCCACACAAACGCAGGAAGAAAAATCACACATCCAGCTTTCTTCCCCAAAAGTCAGAGCCAGAGTCTAATAATCAGCTTTCTTCTCCCCGTGGCCATCGCAAGGCCAGCTGCTCCATCCGCCCTCCCTCCTTCCTCTCGGGATCTGACAGAGAAATAGAAGGAGTGATTAACTCTGAGCTGTGAGGCTGGCGCCCTCTCACCTGTGGCTCTCTGCTCCTCCCCCCGTTTCCATCTGCCCTCCCTCGACACTGAGCTTTCCTCCAATACGTCACCTCTTTCTTTCTGCCCGTCGCCCTCCTCCTTGTGCAAGCACAGCTTTGGAAACGCTCGGGATGATTTAAAGGAAAATCCGCACTCTTTGCTTTGTAAACACACGTCATTAAAAACGGATCTCGTTTTGGTTTCCATTTGCCTAAAAGTGTCGCTGCCCCCTGGATTGTTGAGGGGCTGTTTCACCACAGAGCTTGCTTATACAGATAATGAACTACACATTAATGACACTTTGCACTTCTCGTTTCCATGGAGAGCCAACATTGCTCACAGCCTGAAGGTGGTAGGAGGGGGGGGAGAAAGCCTCACCTGCAGTTTTGTTCCTATACACCCATCAGCATACGTGTTCCTACCATCAGGTCTTATTAGATAGTTATTGACTCAACATCAAAGCCTGGAGAGGAAAAAGTGAGATTTGTGCTGCATTACATCCCAAGTGCAACACACCAGCTGACAGCCCCCATCAAACCACATATAGCTGTAAGGAGGCTCGTGCTACACGGCCAAGACAGACTGCAAAAAAAAGACATCATGATGTGTTTAAACCAGCACTTCTCTCTCTCCTATTAACGCGCCGTCTATGAGCTGCTAATTAACTGTCCGTGCAAAACAGACTGCTGAAACAATGACTCGATTATCCATTTAAATCTTACATCATCTTTAATCAGTTCTTCTTTTTCATACCATAGGAACATAGGACTTTGTTTATGCAATACTTTATGATATGCATGTACTCCCACATTTGTATTATAAACAAATTGGATGTTTTGGGCAGCAAAAAGTAATCAGATTTTTCTGTGTTCAGTCACAGCTTTCAAGGCTTGTATACAAACCACAGTTGCCAAATTTGAATCTGGTAGATTTTACCTGTAAGACTCAGGCTTTAATGATTTTACCACCATCCGACATTGTTATCCTGAGTGAAGAGAAAAATCCTGAAATCCACAGCTGTTAACGGTGTTGTCAGCCAAACATTAACACAAAACTATCTTTGTAGAGGCTGAAGCCCGCTTCTCTGCCTATTGATGCCTGTTAATGCCAGAATTCTTTGTTCCCGCAGACAGAACGCCAATGAAAAAAAGAAATAGTTTGAAAGCAATTTATAAAAACAAATGTCGAACCATTTCAACTGCTGCAGTCATGTTTTTTACAGGTCTCTGTGCAGTACTGTGGAAAACTAAGTACACCCTTATTGTTAAAACCGGAATTAAGACGGCAAGTAGCAGCCATGAGTGGCTAATCATTGGTGTGAGCGCCTCGATAAAACCAGTAGTTTGGGCCTTTTAAAGGTCTGGAGCATTAAGTTGTGTGTTAGCACAGGGACACAGAGTGTGTCCCAAAAAATTAACTGAAAGGTCAGAGTATGCAACACTTGGAGAAACTGCAAAAAGCCCGAGGGCTACAGTGGTGTAAGTACAGTGGCCACTTTGGAGGGTTTTTAAAGATGAACCAACTTTTTAAGGTCATGTCACAGCATCCCAATCAGGACTTTGACAGGGCAATTCAGAGGTGGACTTGCTAGTGTGTTTTGGATCATCGTCCTGCTGCAGAATCAGAGTGTGCTTCAGCTTGAGGTCACGAAGAGACGGCTGGACATTTTCCTTCAGGTTGTTTTGGTAGACATGGTCATGAAAGTCTGTTCTTTTGCCACCTCCAGCTAAACGCATGTACAAAATTAGCTCGTGCAACAGGACAATAATACTACTCAAGGTGCTGCAATGGACCAGTCCATGTCCAAATAAATGCCTGCAAACCTCAGTATAAGCAACAGTAAAGCGACGTTGTGTACTAGAGCTGCCCAAAAATGTCTCCACAAGCTTATGAGAGACTGAAAACAATTAAAAAGTTAAAGGTGGTTCTACAAGCTACTGAATCATAGGGTGTACTTAAGCTTTTCCACAGCACTTTGTATAATCCTGTGAAAACTAAGTACCCCCCATGACACCCCCGTTTATTTTGCACGCCTGTAAACATATTGACTTCAAATAACTCAAACCTGTTCTTATCCACAGCAACTAAACCACACTCTTCTCCTGGGTAATAAGATTATGTTTCCTGACTCTTATCCTTCTGATTAAGGGGCATTTATATCCATTGAAAAGGTAATATTAGTGGAGAGATTCTCAAGCACAGTGACCTGACACTGGTTCCTCTATTTGTCATCTTCCTCTATTTTGTATCTGCGGGCCTCAAGGACATTCTCAGTGCTCATTATCAAATTTGAGAGATAGTACAGAAACTTACTGTGCTCGCTTATCTGGAAGTGAGAGCAGACACAGACGAGCAGATAAAAAGACTCTCTGTGGAAAGATATACTTCAGAAGTGGATGACCACAACTACTGTAACCTGTGCTTGTTTCTTTTCTCCTAGATAAGGTGCTTTTATAATAAATGTAGCTGTATTTTTTCACATCTGCGTTTCCTGAAAGATTATTATTTGCGTGAGGACATTAACAACAAACATAAGCTGTATTATGGCTTTTTTGTGAGCTATTTTTACTTAAAGAGGAATGATTAAGCTTTTCCTTAGTTTCTGTCATGCATCGATGCTGGATGCTTATGTCAAACATGGTCAAAGTTTCAAATGTAAGGTTGGAATTCATACAAATACCCTATATGAACCAAAAGCTCAGACATCAGGTAGTTTTTTCCTGCCCTTGGCTCTGGATGATGTCAGTGAGATCAACAGCAACAACAGAAACAAACTGCACTTTAAGTACTTTGTTTGCACTGAAAGTTCTATAAGGCATTTTGTTTTCATAACAGCAGATTCATTCTGCATGCAAAAGTCTTCATAAAACGATCTCGCCTTCATTCCATATGTCCTTCCCGTCTCAGACGTAGGCGGGCTAATAATTGGAGTGGCCCATTCAGGCACATTACAGCCCGCAGAGCTCCATTCATTAGGCCAATCAGTGAGGTGATGAGGTTGAGAGGCAGGAAAAATGAATGATAACAATAAGAGTGTGTGTTTCGTGCAGGAAAGTGTGATTTTGTGTGCATTACAGTGGACGCAGATGTGGTTTTAGCTGTGTAATTGAAGCATGAATCATTAAATATTTAACCTAAATGAGCTGGATTTGAGTATTTGCAAGCATTTATCCTCTAGTTGCTTCAGAAGTAGACACACACACACACACACACACACACATTCAACCTCAGACATACGAACGCACGTCCGGGAGTGTGACTTTGCGCTGATTTGAGTTATTAGCAGTTGGGAGAGAGCTAGGGGAAAAACACTCGGCGTGTTTTCCACACACCCTCAAACAGCATACACACATAATATACACTGCTCTGGGGCGGTGCCATCTAGGAAAACAGATGGCGAGAGGCTGGTAAGGTCAGAGAGCAGATTTGCTGTAAACAAGTTGATCTATAATAGATCATTAGCTGGATATGAGTAGCTGCTCTGCAGGCTGCTGTGCCAAAATCATCGCTAAGTGGTGAAGCCAATAACTGACAGCAAACACGGCGCAAGCTGCAGATTCACAACAACATCACTGCGACTGAATTTGAACATGTCTGTTTATTTTGTACCAGCTGAAATTTAAATATCAGGTCTGGATTACACACATCATTTGAAAGACATGATCATGGCACAGATCACCTCCTCAATCACAATGATTACATGCATGTGTCATTAGGGACAAAAAAAAAGAAAGAAAAAAAAAGAAGTCCAACAAGCAGTCCGCTCCCTCAGGCGCCTCCTGGTACGGGAGGTACGGGATAGTCAGATTACAGTCGGATCGCCTCGCTCCATTAGAAACTAATGGGTGGTGTGATGGTGACTTAAGAGGGCAACGTAGATCCTTATGATTAAGACCGGGAGGAGAGCCAAAGACGAAAAGATCTGACGCTCCTGATGACCGAGCGTATTCTTGATAGGTCGCGCAAACTTATGCAAAGAAGCAGAAATGGGCCTTATCCGAGCCGAATCCCACTCGCTTCGCTTCAGTGAACTGACAAATCACTTTGGAGAGGTGCCATTATTCAAAGTCGAAAGGTAGAGCTATGGATCATCTAAAGAAATTAAAATTCCAAAGTGCAACTTGCATGCAGTTAAATGAAAAGCAGACAGGCACAGCGAGAATTATTTCTCTTTAAGCCTTCATTGAGTTCCCTCGTGGTTAATTGCAATCAAACCAACTTTGGTAAAAAAGTGTGTGTGTCTTTCTGAGTGTGTGTGTGTGTGTGTGTGTGTGTGTGGGGGGGGGGGGGGGGGGGGGGTTATTGTTAATTGAATATAATCAGATGAAGAGCTGTTGTGGCGCTCACATGGGAGGGTTGAATCAAGGTCGCGGCTGATGAGATATGATCAAATCAGCTCAAGTGACCGAATCCCGTCGGGCAACTCGGCTAATGTCTGATCTGATCTGCAGGCAACAGTCTGTCGCAGAGATAATCTAATGTCATTCAATATTTTGTATGTTTACAGAATATCGAATAAATAAATTCATCACTGAAGTTCACAAGAATGCATAATAAGTATACAGTCGATAAAGTTAAAAAAAACGAAACAAAAAAACAAACAAAAAAAAAAAAGCATCTTCCCTCCATGGAACTCATTAGCTCTGCAGGAAATCCTATTTTCACAAAGCTTATAGTAGAGCTGGGCGATATGAGATTTTTTCATATCACGATATGTTTTTTTCATTTCAGGCGATAACGATATCTATCACGATATAAGCCAAATAACTATATTTGTAAGATTTAAATGTGCCGTTGCTCACAAGTAAAATGTGAAATAATCAGCAGCTTGTTTTTATTTAAATATTTATTTCCCATAATAAGTTCAACAGGGTAGATGTACTTAAGGAACATGAGACTTTTTCAGATAGATAAAGGCAAATATTGCAAACTACACAAAAGGCAGCCGCTAAAGCGTTTAAGTTTCAAAATAGAACAAACGAAACAGACTAAATTGTCAATTCCACTTAGAAACAAAATATTAATTCTAAAAATAAATCTTAGTTTGTTTTACAGAAGAACAGACAAAACTGACTAACTTTTGTCAATATCAAATAAACTGAGAACTAAAAGGAAATTCTCAATCTCTCCTTGTTGTATAGCTTAGCTTTTCAAACAGTTTTAACAGTTACTTTAGTCTGACAAAAGCCGAATGACGAATTAGCGCTTCCAGTCAGAGACTGAGGCTACGTCCACACGTACACGGGTATTTTTGAAAACGGAGATTTTCCGTTTTCGTTTTAAAAAATAATCCCGTCCACACATAAAGGCAGAAATGAAGGAAAACGCTGCTATGAACATGCCAAAGCAGCAGGTGGCGCTAGATTCCTAACCGTGCAGAAATGTTGGCCAATCAGAAGTCTAGAAGCCTCGGTGGGAAAAAGTAAACAAAGCTGGGGCACAGAAGCAGAACCGAGTCGTATGTGTGGAGGGACAGTAACTGTGTGTATATGTAAGCATTTAAACACTGCAGAGAGTAGAATTAACAGTAACAGTATTGTAGAAATTCATTTCACCGAAACAATAACGTGGCGCACAGTGTGACGCATGCACCAGTTTATTGTATTTCCAGACTTGCTTTCGGCACAATTTACAGTGCACGCTACTCTGTTTTTTGTCAGACTTGAAATAGCCGAAATACCTTCACACTACAGAACTTCTATGGCTCTTCCGTTCGACAATCTCTCCGGCATTGCAACCATCATCTGTTTTCTCTTCGGTCACGCTCGGTTGATTTTTCTAGTCGGCACACTCATTTCCTCCATTACCCGCTGGCTGCTTCCCAAACAAACACACGTGTGGCTTGGCACTTGTGCTGTACGTAACAAGCCACGCGACGTGACGCTGCGGCTGTGATTGGTTCGGCTCTGCGCTATTTAATTTGGATTGGCTGACCTTTTTTTTTTTTTTTTTTTTAAAGAGGACAAGAGCGGCGAGGTCTATCGCGATAGCTTAATTTCTCTATCGAGTAAAAGTTATATCGCGATACATATCGTTATCGTTCTATCGCCCAGCTCTAGCTTATAGTGAAAAAGCATCTCATCCTGCCTGTTTAAAGTGTAACTGAATGCAACAAAGGTGGGGAAAAGTTGTTAGCAGTCCAGGCCTTTTGGTCAAATGCTCAAAAAAATACTGACAAAGAAAAACATCTTAATTTCTTAGATTTCTTTAAGTATTAGACATATGCACACATAGTATAGTAGTTAACACATTTACTGGTTCAATTCAAGCCAGAGGAGCAAATCCACTTTGGGTTTGTATCAAGGAAGGCATCAGGGGTAAAACTGCCAAATCGAACATGCTGTGGTGGCAAAGGAGCAGCAAAAGGATCTTCTTACTTAAATATCAGGTACAATTCAGATAAAAGACTTAAAGCTTAACACAGTCATCAAGTAACACCCCTTTCCTTGAGAACAGTAGCATCGTTGCAGAGTGAGTTCTGCACTGGTACCTTCTGAATACAGGCCAACATTTCAGCATTTCTGAGAACTCATTATTGTGTTAAATCGGTTAAAAGATTAGTTAACATTCTTAAAGTAGCCTCTTACATAACTGTAACTTTGGGCCTGATAATTTAATGCCACATGTACTCACACTAATCTGTGTTTCAGTGGGTGGCTAAGGCAGGACTCTAGTTCAGTCTCCTCGGCAGAGCACACGCATCAAATGTCTGATCCTGAGATTCGTCTCAAATGAAAAAAAAAAAAACATTGCTATTGCCACCAAACATCATCAGCAGGGTGAAACCATCTAATCGAATGACAGTCTAACTCCTGCACACGTTCTCTGGTAATGCATAAAGGTTGCAGCTCTGAACTCAATCCTCAAGTCTAAACTCACAAGTTAAAGTCAAAATTGAGTTAGAAGTCATCATATCCAAGGGGCATCTCTGACAGAGTTCATTACGTGACTTTGAAGTAATGAATTGGGGTGATTATTCTCAGGAAATGGATAGATAATATTTAGAAAGAATGCATGATTAGTTCCCCCCCAGTATGCAATTTAGTTTAAGACAATCAAATTTAAAATGCTCAACATATTTGGAGTCCCCAGGCTCCATCCATGATGGAAACCCTAAGAAATGAAAGTTCTTTTTTTGGAAAAATAGGCAAAATCAATTAAGCAGACAACACAAGGAGCACAATGGCTACGACAGAACTCCAACTACACATGCATGACTTTTAATTAATATTCAAATGCGTGAGGCAGGCATGGTGTTGAACACACTCCATCTTCACAGGTAAGAATGTGTGGATCATGATTAGAGAGTGGAGGGGGTATAGATTATGATTAGGCAGGCACGTATGTGACATTTTCCAATCAGTGCACTTGAACCTCATGCTCCTGTTCATCACTGGCCATTCACACAGTGCGCAGAGTTATGTGACTTTTCAGATGCCAATCAAACGCGCCTCGCCGTGGCGGTGAATGAGGGGAATGGAGGTGAGGGAGCGAGATGTCACAGAGCGTCAAAGACTAATCAGTACGTCTGCACCTCGCAATCACGTCCTATTCACTAAAACTTTTTCTCCGGCGCGTTAGCACGTTTTAAGTAAAGCCTCATTGTCGCCTGTCAGAGGGGCTGACATCTGACATGTAATAAATGACTTCAGGCAAATCTCCCGACATCATTTACAAGGAGAGGTCTCCTGCAAATCAAATTTGCAGCGGTATTATTTAATTTCATTGCGAGTTTTGAGTTTTAAAGTTCAAAGGTCACAGCTCTATGTCCTCATTTAGCCTTTACGCTCATGCTTTATTGACTTTAATTTGCATACTGCAGGCCTTAGAAAAAAAAAAAAAAAAAAGAACTATCTAGGATCTTGGAGCATTTGCTTGTCGGTTCTTTTTGTGTCTTTGAGGTCTATCGTGTTAAACACATTTCATGACGGTATTCTGAAGGACTGTTTTAAACAGGTACCTGCAGCAGGTGGAGAGCTGATAAATACGCCCAGCTCAAGTATTAGAACGAGGACCACCAGCTGTATTCATGCCAGATACACTTTGCTAATAACCTTCTGCCTTCAGAACGGCCCCAATTCTCCGTGGTTGGGATAACTCTTCTGAGATTTCGGTCACTAATGATATCATGGGATCCATCTACAGGATCGATGCATGCTTTCACATTTACTCCACCAAACTATAGCCGCAGTTTCCAGTTCTTAGCTGACAGGAGTGCCACTCAGTGTGGCCTTCTGCTGCTGTAGTCCATGTGCTTCAAGGTTCAACATGCTTTATGTTTGCAGATGCTCTTCTGCAACACATTAGCTGTAACGAGTGGTTTCTGAGCTACTGTGTCTTCCCTATAAACGTAAAGTACTCTCCTCTGACATGAACAACGCATTTTGACCTAAAGAAGTGCCACTCACTGTCTGGCACAAACAACCATGCTGCGTTCAAAGTCACTTAAATCACCTTTCTTCCCCATTCTGGTGCTCTGTTTGAATCTCAGCGGGTCATTTTGACCATTTCTACATGCCTTAAAGCACTGATTAGATATTTGTAATGACAAGCAGTAGGACAAAGTTAGGCGTATGTCTGTAAGAGACACCCGAATAAGGATCTTCAGCACTCAAAAGGAATACATACTGCTTTAAACACATGCTGGTTTGCATATTAAATGCCAAACAAATTAATTGAGTAGTAGAGAAAACAAAAAGATTCAGCTATAAAAACATTGCTCAGTACACTTTTGGTAGAAAGAAATAATAATCAGACTTTCATCATAGCAAGATGCAACCATAACTGGCGGACTTCAGTGCACATCTGTTCAACTTCCAAAATAACACATATAAATCTTTCCTTGCGTGGTCCCCAGTTAAATAAGCTCATTATTCAAACATGTCATTTTGTCTTTAAAGCACATCGCTCATCACCACAGACATACTTTAACTATCATAACACATTTCCATGTGACTGAGTAATTTTTCTAGCTCTGGATCCTCCATGATGACATGCAAGCAGAAGAGATGGATGATGGGAAACGGTGCCGTAATCAAGCAGTTGACATCTCAGTGCGAGATCAGCTGGGATGTGCACCCTTACATTTACATTCAGGCAACCAGAGAGAGGTACTGAAGGTTCACTGATGCCTTGTAGGCGCAGTAATTAAAATGGGCTAATTAAAGAGAGATGGAGGAAATCGTTCCAGTTTTTTTTCTCTTTTTCTTTTTTTCCTTTTATTAAATTTCCCATGAAATTAGTTTTTTTTATTTGCTAGCATGAAATAGAAGAAGAAGAGTTTTTTTTTTTTTTCTCAATGTGTTTTTCCCTCAAAAGCGAGGCATGTGGGGATTAACGTGTCGGTGTGTGTACATGGAATGAGGAGTGACAGTCCACTTATGAGAAAATGTTATGCTCCCTGAGTTTAATTCCCACTCTGTGGGAGATCGGTGTGACAAGAAAGAATGCTCATACATGTCGAACATTCATATCTGAGCTGCTTGAGGGTGAAGGAGACGAATGATTGGAGATGGCTTTCTAATCATAGCAGCAAAAAATAAATAAAACAAATCTCACCAATGAACACATAATGGCATGTATACACGTGAGAGCTTGTATACAGCTTGCACTCTAATAGCATGCTGGCAGTGGACAGCCTGCCTGACAGCTCCTGTGCAGCACAGAGACATATAGGGCTAATGGTCACAACTAATGCAGGACCTCAAAGGACTGAATAGGGGAAAAAAGACAGTTCCAGGAGCAATGAATGGGCAAATGTGTAGTACCGTCAAGCATTATGTCTACAAATAAGTCTTTTTGAAAGGATAGAGGGACAATATAGAGCCAAACTTCGAAAGTCAAGGCAAAGAGAACTGGTTTTTCATGCACAGAGGAATTGTTGGTTTCAATAGCTCGAGGATAATAAACTGTTGCAAAAAACTAATAAGGTAGCACAGACTCATTGACTTTAGTTTATGTGGGAAGCTTATATTATACATGTTATTGCTTCTCAGACCTATATTTTAGGACTGATAGTGTCTGATTAAGCTGCATGCACAGTTATCTGACTGAAGCATTCTGATTCCCATTTTTAGTGCCCAACACTGCTGCACAGCACGGTATAGTTCACCATCAGAGGGTGACAAATTAAAGGGTTGAGATCTGGTGACTGTCAAAGCTACAGTATGTGATTAAAATCATTCTCATACTAATCAAACTATTCAGTGAACCCTTTTTTTGTCGTGTGGTATGAAAGCTTTTGGTATCTTATCCTTTATGGGTTTTGATTTTCTGTATTTGCCCATTTGACACGCAAAAAAGCTTCTGAAAATCAGATTGTTAAAGAGTTTAAAAACACCAAATAACACATAAAAAAAATATGCTTTTAACACAGTCGGCACATGAAAAATCATAGTACAGCATGTACACATGATTATGAATGCTGAAATATTTCTAGTGTTACAATGTAGCACGCAACACGTTTCAATCAATCTGAGTCAGTCTGCACCGATGAGAGCAACTCGTTTCTTTGCACCAGGGGACTCGGATCAACTGGTTGCCAGCTGGTTGTATTCTGGTTATACTCCTAAAGACAAGTTGCCAAGTATCCGTGTTATCAGCATTTGAATCGTCATCTTGCAGCAACCGTGTCGGTATTTGTGGAGGAATTTCTAAATTTCAGTTTCAGATCTATGAAGTTCTGACTGGACTTTGAATGTAAATAGTTAAAGTAACTTTCTGTGTATGAAGACAGCAACTTATGTGGATTTTCTGCTGATTTATCACAGTTTATGGCCATATTATCACAAAGAGATTGCATTTAATTGCCAACATGTCCCCATTCAATCACAATCTCATACACTACCTACATCTTACTGCCATTTTATCGCAGTTTCGATGCACTGAGGTCGGTTTGAAAACTGCAGCTGACTGGTCCCAGACCTGGTCCTGTCTGTGAAGCAACCATATCAAAAGGCAACACACAATTTCTTTTGTGTGATAGTCTCCAACCACTGTAGCATTAACGATGAGGAAATGGTACCAATAGGAAGTTGCTACGGTAAAGTCCATAAAGTCAGAGGTTAATGACTTGCACACTATCAGCTAACTGCAAATGGGTTGGTTGTAATAATGCTACTGAGAAGTTCTTTATCTCAGTAGACAAAGCTGTGATAACATTAATCTTTAATGGAACTAATGTACTTTTAAATGTAGCATTAACCAACGCTGTATATTTCAGTGCATCACATGCAAGCTCACTCCGTGTGTGTTTAGCTACATGACTGAAAAACACTCAAAAATCGACTGTTATGCGTTAAAAGGGGGACAAACTAGTTTCTAAACAGTGATTTTGCCAAAACAGCTTGACCAGATATGACTTGTGTCTGCCCACTTCTCCTTAACATTAACAAAACAGAGGGGCATTAGACAGGTCAGTGACTAACCCCACCCACCACGCTTCCAGCTGTCATCTGAGAACTGAATGGCGCAGATCCCCCCCTTCATTTTACACCGCCACAGTAAAAGGTCAAAGAAGAGGAGAGTATAATTGACTGAACCGTGACCTCTTTATACTGTGGTCTTTTGTCTCGGCGAGTGTGTACTGTGTATAGGTGGTCACACCTAAGCAAACACCCCGTGGCCTCCCCCACATTCATCAGATTGGTATTAATATTCATGAGGAGGCTGGTGGCCGGTATCTCGAGTCGGGGGGCTAATGAACACAGAGTGTTCTCATGCTTGTATGTATGTGTGCGCGGGCATGTCGCAGATGCAGGGGGGCAGGAGTGTAATCAAATCACAGCCGACCCCTCGTCTCCGCCCTCATCAACCACCGGCGGCACTCCTCCCATAAATGCTAACATGCTACGTTACGTGTTCGCCTGTGGTTCGGCCCAGGCGGTGGGGACGTCGAAGATGTGTGTGAAAGTGTGGATGAATAATAGTCAGGGGCGCTCAAACAGATAAAGAGGTCTAGACTCGCAGCTAAGCTAACCACTAGGCGTACAAATAGCAAACCATTATCTCTCATTAGCATCCGCAGCTAACACAGGGCCCATGCTGTGCAGTGGAGGGCCCTCACAATGGGTCCACTCATGTATGATTGATGGTGAAACAGCACCGGCCACAATAACAGAACAAAAAAATAATAATAAAGCACTAAAGATAGAATCTGCCGGCTGCAGCGAGGTAATAAAAATGTAGACAAACAAAAGGAAGTCAGACTAATCAAGAATGCCAGGCACGGCTCATTAATCTGTGAGAGCCGACGCTGCTTGGGAGCCCGGAGATAAGTCGGATGACTGGCACGTTGTGAAGATCACGCACGCTCGTCCTATTCCGGTTGCTATCTTTTCATCAGCAGCAAAAAACCCCAGAAAAAACAAAAGGATGAAATGAGAAGTGAGATGAGAGGAGGAAGGGCGTTTAGAGAATTGGTTGAAAGCTGGGAGCGTAAAGTAACAAAGGTAAATAGGACAGTTCCTGCACGGTGCAGGTTGGAGTGAAGCATTTGCTCAGCACGCTCGGAAAACGAGAGCGCCGATGTCGGGGTTAACGTGTTGTTGGGAGAGTTTGATCAAACGCCAGATTTCAATTATGACACTTCATCGCCGCTTTGACGACGCTGACAAAAGGCAGGCTCGGGGTTGGAAAATGAGTCATTAAAATCTATGACTCACCGTATGCGCCGATCTTATGATTAGAATTCCATCTGCCTGGAAAATGAAGTTTTTGTTCTCTGATTGCTAAAAAATATTTCTCCCTCCACTAAAGGTTCTCACTGAGTTTACACATCTCTTATTTAGCTCCGTCCCCCTTTTTCACAAAGAGTACTTTGCCAAACGTGCAACACACACACACACACACACACACACACACACACACACACACACACACACACACACACACACACACACACACACACAGCTTAAAACACCAACTCTTATTGCACTGTAAAAGGTCGGCTGAATATTCCAATTCCATTTCATTTGGCCTTTTTTGCTGACTAAGTGTTGGTAATTCATCATGCATCTGGACCAAGGGCTTATGAATATGGATTTTGGGTGGTTTATTAGCACAATTTAGGAATGCATTATGGGAAATTAGCAGGGGGAATAAAATTTTCTCTTTGCTGGAAATTGGGCCACCGTGTGTCTTTTTTTGTGCATGTGTGTGAATGCAGAACAACTGCCAACCAGCGCTCTGTTCGGGCGAACTTCCCTCTGCATGAGGCTGATTTCTTTAAATCTGAAATGGTGCCCTTTCAGTACAAATGAAGATGACTCCTATAATGTTTAGCGTGCTAAAGAACCACAGGGAAGAGGAGAAATTAAGTTCGCTTTCACACCACGCAGAAGTAAACTACGACGCAATCCACTCCAGAGCAGAAAACTCATTTTGTCACGTCTTCTTTAGCTGGTTTAGACTCTCATAACCAGTGGATTCGCTAATACTTTGTTTATTGAGCATTCTGTCATCCTGCCGGGCTGGAGACTTTAGCAGGGAGTCCAAACAAATCCTCCGCAAGGCGCTCAGAATGACAGATTCTCTGCTGTAATAGACTGTCTCTCCTGGCAGGTAAGAACAATCAAGAAACAGCTTAATATTAGTGCCAAGGCTCATTTTGTCATGCTTTGCTGTCCAACTGTGAGAAACTGCTGTCAATCACATGTCACGAAGAGCGGATGAAAAGGATAGCACAAAACAGCAGACAGATAAACACAATGCAAAAAAATAACTAAGAAATCTTTTTGCTGGAGTGTCAGGGTTTGAGTTCGAGTCTGTCTGCTTCTTTCTCACCTTGTCTCTGTCTTCCACTAGATCGCTCAGCAGGTCATCCATGTCCAGGATGCCTCCCTCCATATACTCCAAGTGGTGGGTCTGCATGGCAGTCTCTCCACGCTGGAAACAAAAGACACAAGTTGGAAAACATTAGAACTAGACAATCAAGATATCAGCATCAAACTCCCCTCACTGATCTACATCTAACACCCAATGGCAACCCAATCCTGAACTGGATAAGCAGAAGAGGAATGATGGATGGATGGATAGATTTAGGACAGAGCCCATACTGCAATCCATCACCTTCATCTTTCATAGTTAAGCCAAAAGCACACAACACCGATCCAATCAGACATCGACAAAGAACCAATTAGCTCACAATCCAGTTCTTACTTTTCGTTGCTCATACTTTAATTATTAGCAACAAAACTGATCAAAGTCTTAAATCCAAACAAATTACACTGGCTGATGCCAGGAAACCCTAAAAGGCAATTAATAGTCGCTGTTGTGCAACAGCTTTACCACTACCACAGCATATTTGCCATTTATGTAGCCTGTGAGAAGCATGAGAAACTGGCATTTACGGTATTACAGAAGAGTCATAACAAATATTCCCCGCCAAAGTGATGGAGAAACACTCCAATCAACTACAACATTTAAAACCATGACAGGTGACTATCAGCAGCAGCGACTAACAACGATGGGCCCTGACGTTCGAGTGAAAGTTGTTTTGATGTGTACCACCCATCTGAACTATGTTTCAAACCAGTACATACTTAAACGGTAACGCCGTCCCTGACAGCAACTGTTTCTGAATGGCCTGAGTAACACAACAAAGAGCCTATCGTTTTGATCTGGCCTCTTGAGTTCGCCATGTTCGAGATAAGAGACCTCAAGTTCAAAACAACTTTTCAGTGACCAAACTGGGAAACAGCATCACCATTCCTGTCTACATCTGTGACTGAGCACTTTTAACCAAACATTAACACGCACACATACTTCCATGGATGTACAGGGGGAAACTCGGTTCAGTATCTTCCCCGAGGACACTTCGACATGCTGACTTGGAGAGCTGAAGATCGAACTACTGACCTTCAGGACAACTGGCTCTACCCCCGGAACCGCAGCTGCGGCTCAGGAGGTCAAAACTCATAAATATTTTAATAATAGTGGTGTGATGCTGAAGTCTATTAACACTTAGAGAGTTGGTATATTAGCTTTCAATAGATTAGTCTACTTTTCCAATCAAAACATGTAGATCACACCAAAATTCATACAATTCTTTACTTCCATTAGGAAATAAAGCTCACATGGTGTTCATCCCTCTGCTTTGGATTTTTCTAGCATGATCTGTTGCTGTTTCTTTGCAAAGAACATGGCGCTCTGCTAACAGTGAACCTGTCCACAGTGCCGAGGCGATGTCTCAACAGTTCAGGGCTGCTTTGGCAGCATCAGACTGACCTACATAGCATCAGTCAGGTGCATATGTATTTTTAGGCAGCATGTGAAAAAGTTCCACAGCTAAGTCAGAACAAGATACCTGTAAGTAAGAATGTTTGCATTATGCTACAAAACTGTAACAAGCCTTTAAACTTTATGTAGCCCTCGTGGCTCTACTACCTTCAGTCTGTCTTCATAAAACATGCGTTCATGCTTTATTCAGTTGAAAGTTCTAGCTTTAAAAATGTTAGTTGTAGCTCCGTTTTGGCCAACTTACTATAAGTGCTATGTTTTTAGCAACTAATGTAACATAGTAGCCAAAAATCTGGACTCCACAGTAGGTTTTCCTGTTTGTTGGGTAAGTATATGATTGTACATACGTGTCACCGTGTTATCGGTACAGTTTGTGCAGAAGTATGTGAGAGCCCGATGAGAGCGAGACATTTTTCCAGTTTTGCTGCTCCGTGGGGAGCGGTGGGCACATTCCGGGCCAGTTTTGCAATCCCGATGAGCAAGTTAGATTGAACACACCCTCAGACAGGAAACTACACGCAGCTCATCAACAAACAACAGGGACTTTTGACAAAGCCACAATCTGCTGTTTACACAACATAATCAATGGAGAAGTACACGAACAATGACACCTTCCCCTTTTTGCGACCCTGCAGACACGCACACAGCCTGCTGTGGTCTAGCTCTGCTTTGGACCAAGTTTTTGTTTTGTTTTTTCCTGTAGGAAGATGGTAAATTGGACACATTTAAAAAACTATACAATTCCATCCTTGTTGATGGGTTAAATTTAGCTCATATTTGGAGTTTGTTTTGCACAATTTATATTAGAAGAAATTTGTAGAAGTCTTTGACGAGCCTTATCGTTCCTAACAATGCACGGAGTAGGAAATGGCTTATTAGGAAGCGCCCATACCAATAAGCAATCTGTCCTAAACAACACAAGACTGCATTACCAGCAAAAGTATCGACTATAAGCGAGAAGCCTCGGAGGCTGGAATGAGTTTGGCTGAGACCCAGTGAGCGGCTTCCGCTGTATCACCGTGCCCTGTTGTGAATGAGCTCCTTCTTGCTCGGCTGCACTCGAATGTGAATTACGGAGCGCAGGGGAAAAAGAAAAAAAAACAAAAACAAAACAGAGCGTCTTCCTTTCACAGTGGGCCAAGACTATTCTCTTAAACAAATGACAGGGAGAGCCTGGGATATCAATCACAGCAATAACGCCAGAACCTCTCTCCACTCAGAAGTGTCATTAAAGTAAGTGTCACTTCTGAGAGATAAGCGCAGAAAATAACTACGACAAGCACAGTTTTTCAAAATCTTTATCATTATGTCGTTTTTAAAAGTTCAACTCAATTTTACTTATATGGCACGAAATCATAACAAAAGTTGCCTTAAAAGTCTTTATATTATAAGGTAGAGACCCTACAATAATAACGAGGAAACTGCAAAAATCAAAGGATTGATTGTTGAGGAAGCACTTGGTGACATTGGGAAAGGAAAAAAAACAAAAAAAAACAATTTAACAGGAAAAAACCTCCGGCAGAGGTCTACATGCTAAGATTGAAATAAAAAGCTGCACAGCCTTTACTTAGGACTGTCCCGAGTTGGTGGTTTGGCACACAGTGAACTGGATCCTAAATAGTGCCTGAACTTTCCCTATTTAGCTACATGTTCTCAAAGATGGTCGTGCCACGTGTTACACAATATGTAAGGGTCTGCTGTGGAGCAGAGGCTGCACACAAAGCTGAATGCAGGCGTTTGTGCCACTGTACTACAGAGACACGGCGAACACGTGAACATGGAGTCATCTGAAAAGAAGTTCAGATGGCGCTTTCAGGAACACCTGCACATGAATGGAATGTGACTACAAGCCGACAGGAAAGTCGCACAACAAAGAACAAGCAGACATGAGAGATGTCCGTGGCTGTGAGCGCAGGTTTCCCACACAGATTGCTTTCAGATAAGAGGCAAATACACACGACACGTTAAAACACGCAGTGAGCTTGGGTTACAAGCTGTTAACTGACGACTCCTCAAAGTATACCGCGCCATACAAAGCACGAATCTGATCATTTTTTTAAAAAAAATTATTACTACAAAAAAACAAAACAAAAAAAGAAAAGACATCAGTATGGACCGAGAATGCCACGCCAGAAAAACCGGTTGAACCTGAAAAACTGACGGCATTCTTCTACTGCTGTGTGTGTGTGTGTGTTTGTGCACAGGCCAGCCACAGCAAAGGATGGGAAGGGCGGTCATTGGTGCTTTTGTGACGACATAACATCGGCACACACCTTAGTGAAATCAGAGGCGCGAGCGTGGTTTTTAAGGGAAAAGAACTCATTCAAATCACTGGATTAGTGCGCGGGAACGTCCATGTGTTAATGAGCATCGCAGTCAGCGAAGCTTAAGCACACCTGGCACACGCGGGAGGCCCCGAGAAGCTTTTTCCTCTCTACCCAGTGATGAAAAGGGATGAACGGATGACACTTCACAGGGAAAGTAATCTTTAGGGAGGAAAGAGGGCAATAAAGAGAAGTTCTTCTGAAGTCCCTCATTGTCAATCCCTGGTAATTCCACTCACTTTTCCCAAGAAATAAATAACAAAAGGAATCGGGAGTCAGTCAGTCAACGGCAGAGGGGAATTACCGTGACAGTTAGAAGAGTAAATTCCCCGCAAATTACACCATTAAGTCCCCCCATCATTTAAAGAGATACCTCCTCCCCCCGCCTTCTCCACCTTCACTCTGGTGAGCAAATACGACACCACTCGAGAGCGCTGAAGCACTGGGCCGATTAGTGAAGCTAAACTCGGCGAGGAGGCGGCGGCGGCGGAGGAGGAGAGGGAGCGAAGGGGAGGCTATTTCACACTTTGATCCTCAGAAGAATGTGCAATTACAAAGCTGCAGGAGCAAGGCGTGGATTTAGCCATGACCAAAAAAAAAAAAATGTTTTAATGAACACGTCGATGAGGAGCGTCCGCCAAGGCACGAGGGTAGAGAGAAAAGCTGGAGGGAGTTATAGTCAGGGGGTTAGGGTTAGGTGTGATGCCTTTCCACCTTGCAAAACTATGACATCACAATAATGTGATTGCTCACTTGGGAAGGTGAACCTGGACCAGCATTAGTTTTGAAGATCCAGGAGCAAAACCGACAAAACACTGCGTCTGTGGCTTTTTAAGGATTATGCATTAAATTCAGTTATTATCGAAGAGCTGATGCTTTTTAAATGATTTCACATTTTATTTCGTTATTTTTAATACCTCTGAACAACGGTGAGATTAAACCTTGTTTGTTTTTGTCAAGCCATTTACCAAAAAATGGTTCTGCCATTTCAATCCTGCATGTTTTCTAAAACTGAGGCACTTGCGTTCAAATGTATCCAAATTGCCACCACTTTTAACGAATTTTGGGTTTGCTTGTTTAGATGTTGCTTATAAATGCTCGTTTTTTGGTGGCATTTTGATCCTTGTTTTGTTTTTTTAACACTTTCATCTTTCGGTAAGTGGCAAGTGTCATAGGATCACATCTGCTTTTTAATACCTTTTTAATGGCTGGGCTATCAGAGTTTAAAGTCTCGTGCATCAGCCTGCACCTGTCCTGCTTCAGTGCCCTAAAGGCAGAAATACAGCCTCATCTCTAGGGCGGGATGGTTTTCCTTCAGGGATCAGGTGCGCCGAATGATTTCCCCTAAAACGCAATTGCAGCAGTCTGATGAATGCAGCTGACAGTCTGCGTGTACTTAAATCCAATGTCACAAATGACCTGAGCTGCTCGCAACTTTTAAAAAGAAATGCATTTTACACAGGGCAGAGCCTTGACGCACACACCAACCCGCACCGGACAAGTCCTCTCCCACCTGCTTACTTACACAAGGAGGACAGAGCGCTTTCAGCTTGCTTAGAGAGCTGTCAGCACATACGAGGTATACGGGCTGTAATCAGAACTGAAGCTGCACAGACAGGGCTTGAGACAGAGCGAGACAGCTACAGTACCTGGCTCTTTCCCCTGAGAATTTGCAAGACGTGGAGTCTTCACACAGGTCCCCCAGGCTAAAGCACATACACTACTCAGCCCTGCAACTATGGGGGTTTTACATCATCACAGTTTACAGGAATTGACTTTAATAAATGATCGCAGGATTTCCCACAGATTCAGATTCTATTAGAGGATGTCAGGCCTGTAAATTGGGTATGTGGACACATAGGTGTGGCACATGCTGCGATAGGAGACACACATACAATCTGAACAACTAAATCACGCCATTTATACGTTTCCTTTCTGCAAATTATTTTATCTGCCAAATACTTTGTGACAAATAACTCGTGATTACAACCAGTTGCTTCTCACGTGAGTCTCCAACTTCACCATCTTGACCGTAGCCCTTAGTCTGCACTGAATCAACTTCTCCAGCTCGCAATGGATCAGGGGGAAGATATACCATCGCCAGCCGGAACTCAAAAAGGGAAAGTTGGAGGAAAATCCCACAGTGGAATAAGATCTTATCTGGGGAAGGAGCTGTATGATAATGAGGACTGCCCAGACAGTGACCGGCCCAGCGAGCCACTTTTTGAATTTGTACTGCCAATCATGCAAAAATATGTTACTTGAGATGTCCTAATGGAAAAATTGTTGTGTGCAGATGCACGCCATCTAACCATCTAATCAAATTTTTGCAATCTTTACATAACACCCCCCCAGAAATCATGTGTTTTAGTCACACCATAGCTGAGATTAAAGTCAGAAAACTACTGTGTCCTTTACTTTTAATGTTTCATCAGTATACTGGTGCTTTGCACGCTCCAATTTTAGAGATCACACTGCATAATGAGCAGAAATCTTCTCTATACAGACACATTTTGTCAGGAGACATAGCCGTTTTCGCCACGATAACAGATAAAAGCAGCTGGAAACTGCTAATTGGTGAGGTCTACATGCCATTATGGCAATGCACAGAGGGCCTGTGCAGACTCCACAGTTTACCCTGCACATGGTCATAAACAAACACACACACACGCACACACAAACAGTGATTAAACTCAGGTTTTTGACACTGTCCCTGCTGTCAGCGGCCACGGACAAGTGGAGAAATGTGCGGTTAAGTGGAGAAATGTGCGGATAATGTGGGTGCTAAGTGGATTCTCCTGGCAGGAGCAACCGCCTCATCTGGTCAGATCTGCTCGGCCCTCTCTGGCAGCTCCAGAGCTGGACTGTCCTCGCAATGAGCTGCCTCTATTAAGAGGAAGGCCACAGACCGCTAAGTCAGCGTCTCGTAGCGGCTCCTAATTAACATGCTTTGTGAAAAGCAATCAAGGCCCAGGCGTGTTTTTAATAGCAGGCTCACATTTTAACCCGGTGCAGCTTGTGCACCCGCGGCGCGCCGCTGGGAGAATCGGCCATGACTGCTGGGCAGAGCGGGCACGGCTGTGGCTGTCAGTGAAGCAGACAGCTCAGGGGACACTGAGTGAGATGAGCTCCCCCGCCTGTTCGTGTGGCTGTGGAAATGTTTGTGTGCGCCTCTTCACTAAGAGGAAGCAATCCATCGAGCCATCCAAGACACCTAATCTGTCCTTCCATCCCTGCCACCACGGCTCCTCGAATCCCCACATGGCAGCCTCTTGCCTCGCCTTGTGGAGGGGAGAGGGAGGGAGGGTGCCTGGGCAGAAGGCTGAAGGAGGGGGAACCGATAAGAACAGGGCCCGTCACCAATCCTAATCCCCAATCACTCACAGGACAAAGCCTCCTGTCCACCACGCACCTCCCCAACTGCAGCCACATTGAGGACATAAAGCAGTAAACTTCCACCTGCCCACTGAGATACCAGAGCTTAAACAGGGCGCTATTGTACAGGTAGACAGCCACGGCTGCAGCCGGCACCACTCACACCCATCCTTGCTGAGATGAAACACACATAAGGTGCGCTATCACACAAGGACAGCACAATCGCACGCTGCTGATTAATAAAAAGGTCAGTTCGGCAGAATGATTAATGCTCAAGTGATTGCAGCAGGGAGCAGAACGCTGCTGTGTGTACGTGAACACTGGAAAGAAAAACTCCAGTCACAAGAAAACAATACTCCTCGCATTCTTACCCATTAGCTACCTAGTGATGGGGCCAGTAGAGCATTATATGTATTATATAAAAATGCATAAACTTTAACAGAGCAGCATTAAATTGGTTGGACTATTTTTGACCCACCTGAACTGGCAGATCGCTGGATAGTTTCAGAAGATGCCTAGCACAGTGGACTCCCTGAACCCTATGACAGCAATAATCTGAGTGGCCCTGCAGGACGCTTAACTAGGCCAGGCCTTTTTACTAAAGTTGATCATGCTGAAATGGAAGAAGACAACCCCACCTTTCCACAAACTCCTGGGTGGAGGACATACTTTAAATTGAAACAACTGAGACAGAGAACTGAGGGCTGGCAGCAGCTTGAGAACCCCTGTTGGATAGTGATGAGGGAAATTTTATTTTTTATATATTCCTCCGCTAAGGAGGCACGTAATCAGTGTTGTTAGCCAATGAGAATACAAAACACAAACCTCATGAAACGGAAGACCTGAGTGGTGAAGACTGGAAAAAAATGGGACAAAAGCCATTATATTATACTTTCCTTGAAACTGCTTTAATGGAGGATGCACTCTTATGATTATATTTATTTATTAATCATAGGGGAGCAGGTTGTTCTTTTCTCTCTGATGGTGTGCAGCAATGTTTGGGTGCTATGTGTCAAAGTAACATCCACAAGAATGCCAGCATCCACAGTGTATCAGCAAAACACTGCATTGTTGTTACTCTCTTCACCTGATACCCAGATGTAATGTGGTGGCTGAGAGGTGCACTTAAAAACTTTTTAAAAAATAAATAAATAAATTATGTAAGAATCACACAGTGCGTGATTCTTTCAGTAAAACTCATTAATAGGACAGAAACTCTCTTAATTAAAAAAAAAACTCGAATATATTTAAAAGTTTTTAACTTTCAACAACACTTTGACTTGCTTGGCATAAATAAGTGCCATAAAGTGAATTCGGCTCAATTTTAGCTGCAAAATTAATTGTCTGTAAGCAATAAATAGCTTTTTTCTCCGTCTTATTTAAGCTAGCTGCTAACGTTAGCTCCGATAGTGAAGACGTCATAACCTGTAAATTAGCCGTGTCACGTGATCCACACCCCAGCCCAAGTTATGAGCGCTACCCCTCACAAAATGCGAAGAATGACTGGAATGAAATGTTGTGTCATGTTGGTTCTGTATTCATGGAGAATAGCGTGAAGTAGCGCAAAGACGGCGCTTACCTGCTCCAAAATCCTGCGGTACCTCCGCGTAGCTTGTTCGATTAAATCCCGGACTGTCCACCCAGCTTTGCAGGGAACCACCACAGAGGTGTCCCCGAAAGTTACCGTAACTTTCATTATAGCAACAAGTTCAGAAAAAAAAATTGTTTAAAATAGTTAAGGAAGTAATCCAAGTTTCGGTGATCTCTCGACCCGGAGCTTCTCCCGGTGTTGGTGACGGACAAAGTGGCACCTGTCTGTCGAAACTGCCGCAACAGGTGTCTCAGGTCTGGATGAAATCACCTTAAAGTCACTAATCAGAGGTTACCGAAATACAGCGACGTATAAAACTCCAGAAGACATCTTATTTTGTGGGAAAAGTGGAAGAAAAAGCGGTTATCACAGTCGCCGAGAGTGACTTTCTGTCATGTTGCGCTGTCCGCCGATACACCCAAACAAAACAAACCGAGACAGGAACCCGGAAGAAATCACGGTGACTCTGGCACTCCAGGGAATTACATTCCCACTGACATACACCACCCACACTTTATGGGTTATTTCTACAGGCTTCATTAATGCGCATGACAATAGTTAAACAGGTTATGTTTCATATAACGCTAATACAGGCACAAAAAGAAGTACCTGTATGTAAATGTGTATTATTCAAATTTCATGGGCTGTTGCATAAAGATTATGAATAGAGTCAAAAACAAAAGCATCAGGGTGGAGTCAACTGTAACATTGATGTAAATGTAAATTTACATCAATTTTTATATATTATTACCTGATTAAAACCTCAGCTGGGCTGTAAAAGGAAGCAGAAAAAGAAGCACAAAGAAAATGTGGCAGCACAGACTCTGTGAAGTAACAGAGACATTTTTTTTTACCCAGACATCTTAAAAGCAGCAACTAAACAACAAATATACCTCGAAGAAAGTAGAAACTCTGATAGAACTCGGGTGGAAAGATCCAGTCGTGAATGATCACAGCAGATTTGTACCTTTGTTTTTTTCAGTATTGTTTCACTGCACTTACTTTCATTTACAATTACATTTCCAAATGATCATTTTTCCTTATTATTAATATAATCATTATTAAGATTATTGTAAGCGGTGGTGTTGTACTGGCCTTCATTGTATTAGGAAGTGTTCCTAATATTATGCCCACCCCATTAACATTTATTTCCTACCTGTCAGATTTTCTGGCACGTAGAAACTATGACATAAACTCTCTACGTGTGTTTGCTGAGAACTATATTAGCTCCTTCCCTACTCTAGCCCCCATACACCACCTCACCTCCACTCACACACTTTTTCCCTAACCGTTATTGTCTGTCATTTTATGTCATTAGGTGTGCTGTGAAATTGCCTTTATGGATATTAATGGCCACTGACACACTCATGTGCCTTATTCCCCCCGCATTGTTTGGTTCTGCTCTGGGGAATTTTCTCCACATCAAGTCTGAAAGCCACGGCAGCAGATGAATTCATAATTGGGACAAGCAATTATTTCCACTGCCAGTGTAATTCATCCGAAATGTACGGAACGGAACAGCCTCTTTTTGCTTCTTGTTTCATCTCAGTCCATGGTAAACAAGGTGAATTTGGAGGGGGAGTCCAGAGAATGAGAGTCCAAAGGATAGAAGGCAGACTGAAAAAAACAGGAAGAAAGAGAGAATCTCCAATTAGCAAATCCCACAATAGCTGCACATGTCCGTAATCCCTGGGCTCTGATTTTCGAGGCTGAGCATAATTTCACGCCTGGTTTAACACTCTGTTTTCACAGGTACTGAGAGTATATGATGCTGGTTATGTTCCCCCAGCTGCTGACTCACCAGTCAGAGAAACTTGAAAACACATGTTCCACTGCTAACTGCAGTCAACCTCATCCAGGCCAGGGGTGTTTCCATACAGCAATGATAAAAACTGAGAGCGGAGAGAGATTAAACTGTATGGTGTAAGTGCTTTAGCTGTCTTTAAATCCTCATTTCAGTCTGGCCCACTATCATAAAAAGAGGGTTGTTAATTCTAAACATCCGATCTAATAAACAACACCAGACGGGATTCAGTAGCAGATTAAACCGTCTGACATTGGCAGGGAAGATTTTGAAGTCTTTAATAGGCGCAAACGACATACATAACTCTGCTGCTCAACCCACAAATGCATTTTCCTTAGAAATATGTCACCATTTAAGGCATTCCAACGGTATAAGGTTTATTGCCAAGAAGCATTGTCACATTGTTACAACAAAGAAATAATCAGCCAAACACTAATTTTTTCTACTTTTTTTGTTTTGTTCATATTCTCGATCTATTTTCTGAAAGCTGGACTTCTATTGGGACGACATCAGCAAGGTCGACAGATATGACAACACATATAACATTGACCAAATTAGAAACAGCATAAAAACAAGCACATGGAGCAATGTGAGTGGGTTGCAAAGTGGCTTGCAGGTGAACCGCAACTGTAGGTAGACTTAGAGTTGGATGTCTTGAGAACTTTTACGTGGTCTTGGTCTTGTCTTGGTCTCGACGGGCTTTTGACTTGGTCTCGCTGTCTCGGTCTTGCTGTCTCAGATCGACATAGTGGTCGGGAGACTTGGAGTCAACAGTATCCATGACACACAACGTAACATTTGATAATGTGTCATGCGCAAAAGCATCAGCTCTAAGAGCCGTACTTAGAGAGTGCTTTGTGGTGAATCAGAAGAGTCGACTCCCATTGAGCGAGAGCCGGCTCATCACTTAATTTCCTTTCGTTGCTCAGCTCTCACACAGTGGCTCAGCTATGCTCCAATCCCTCCATATCATGGCCAATCACATGCGAGGATATAGGATAATGTCATTATGTGAAAAACAGAGAGGGTGAGAGACGCGACAGTCAAGTGGAGCGTGAGTCTGTCCTCTCAGTAAGTGAGACAGTAGACAGCGGTGAGGAGGGCTGTGCGAGTGCATCGCAAAAACACATAAATATGCCTGACACCCGTAAACGAAGCAGCATCTGGCTGCAGTTTAAAGACTTTTTGTGTCGGTCTCGTCTCGACTTTGTCTTGGTCTTGTCTTGGTCTCGATACCCTCTGGTCTTGGTCTTGTCTTGGTCTCGATACCCTCTGGTCTTGGTCTTGTCTTGGTCTCGATACCCTCTGGTCTTGGTATTGTCTTGGTCTTGGTTTAGGCGGTCTTGACTTCAAGTCTAGGTAGACTTAAAGCAGCCTAGATGATGTGTGATACATAATATGTGTGAGCTGGATGTTTAGCAGTGCATAACCTGATCCAAAGCTGATATGGGCTGGCATTTAGATGTTATCCCAGGATTGTGGCTAAGCTTGACTTTGTGGCCTGTTTCAACTCACACGGCTCTCAGTTTGTTCAAGGAAGACACATAACTTCACGGTGACACAATGACTTTCCTATAGTCAGACTGTCAGTTAATATCAGGCCACTGCTGCGTACAACGGAGAATTTGTAGCTGGCAATGAGAGACTGTGCTATGAAATCTACTAAGAAGGCACAATCATATATTGTTTAATTAGTGCGCTTTATTGCGCTTCCCCTAATCGAAGACGACATAGACACTCTTGTAGCTCCATATGCCAGTCAACTGAACTTGAACTGAACTTGAACATGACCATAATATAGTTCTTCTTCCCTAAAATGTTCCAAAAACAGTGGATGACCGTGACACTGCAATGAAAATTAAAAAACCCCACCATAACCCACTTATTATAAACAGACGGCGTAGAAAAGCTTCCCTCTTTGTTCAACTTGTTCCTGTTTTCTGCACACTTCCTCTATATTTATAAAGAAGAAGAAGATGGTGTACACGCTACAGAGGCCTCAAATACCTTCTCACACTCTAACATGTGAAAAAACCGGATGACAAGATGCCATTGTCAGAAATGCAGTGTCGTAATAAAACAAGCCGACAGTGAGAACCTGCAAAAAAATTTGATCTATTCCCACGTGAGGACGATAGGAGCTGCAGCGTGACCTGAGACGAAGACGAGTTTGACAGCAATATCACGCTGGAGTGTTTGCACAGCATCAGCGCTGTCACTTCTCTGCTCTGTGATGTCACTTCCTCTATAAATAGAGTAGTAGCTTCTGAGCACGCCCTCACCTGTAGCGTTTTTGAGCGAGATGCCAAAAGCAGGCAGTAATTTAAAAGAGCTGAAAGTCTGTTACAAGCTCATATCGAGCATCTCTGAATGTTCTATCAAACCTTTTTCTTTTTCTTTTTTTTTGTCTTTTCAATCTTTTCCTCATCTGGAAGTAAGGCTTGCTTAGCCAGAGTGCTGGTCATCAATAAAAGCCAAGTGATGGTTTTTGTTGTTTTGCTCGTTTCTCTGAGTGCAATTTACAGGGTTGGGTTGTTCGGGTCGATACACGTGTTGATTTGCTTTCAGTCTTCAAGCAGTGCCCCTTTTCTAAAGAGCAAAATTGACATGTTCTCAGCGGCAGTGCCACCACCCCTGTGTTTTAGCTCAGTGTGAGACTGGAGCCGGTCAATAGTTGAGACTTGCTTCACTTCCTGCTGCGCTGCTTACAATTACAGGCCCTGAATCATTGGCGAGGATTACTCATAAAAACCTGCTCTGGCTCTCTGATTGTGTGCGTATGTGTGCCGTAGCTGCACAAGTCGGGCATGAGAGATAGTGTTCGCAATCACAAAATATGACTTTCATTCAGCATGAGGATTTCATTTCAGACCGCAGGTATAATATTCATGATGCAAAATTGCATTTCTTTTGTGTGCCGCTGCTGAAAGGCTACAGCCCAATAGCTAAAGGTGCACGCCTGTGAATTACAAGTGTTACAGGATTGTTGTCTAGAGTAATCACAGTTATTCAAAGCAAAAAGCAAAAAGATATCACCATTCACCGTGATCTGTGGACACACAGAGATGTATATTGTACTTTGGCGCTTATATGCTTACAATTTGGGAGGATCTTTGTGGCGCACTGCTGGCGGCCGACTTCCCGCCCGGTACAGTGTGTAGTGTACGGTGTGTACTGAAGGTGATGAGACGTTTGCAGAATTTTAAATCCGAGAGGAAGTTGGAGGCTTTGATATTCTTCAGTCCTGAAGCGGCGTAGTTAATATATAACATACCATACTTCCAGCTCGGGTATTCACGGCGTTGAAGTACAAATGAGGGGAAATTGAAGAAAAAAGTATTTGTTCTTTCTGTCATAGCCTCGCACGTCTCATCACCATCAGGGGAATTTTCCCAAAGCGAGCCGGATGTGATCTCTTTAACCTCTTTCATAAGTGACCCAGACAACATGATTTCAGGCGAATTATCATTTGAGCTGAGCGTCTGGGGCCATGTGTCACCCACCATGTTAAACACAGGGTATAAACATGAAGAAACGTCCAAGTCTTTATCTTTTGATTTATATTAATATTTCACAGCAAAAGAAAAGGATAGAAACGCACATTAAAAAGAGACAGAAGCCTAAATGGTCCCGAGACACGCCTCCTAGCAATCCAAACACTGCATGAGTAGTTCCACGCTGATATCACACTCAGAGACATATGGTTAGTTTACAATAATAATACAAGTATCAATGAACATATTGCAGGAGAAATGTATTTGATATTAACTGCTGATGAAAAAATATTAATACCTGTTAAAAACAGAGATAGATAATGACATTTTGCATTGTTGTCGATCTCATCCCACACCTGCAAATCCCTCCAAAAATTGTACATTTATTTAAAAAAATATTTTTTACCCGTGTGTGTGGGAAAGCATATTATAATTAAATAATCTCACACAGTCTGTCATTTATGAAACGAATAACACTTTATGCATACTGCAAACACTGGGGAAAAAAGTCAGTAACAAAGAAAGTCCAAAAAGTTCAGGAATTTCTTAATATTAACTTTTAAAGATGTTTATCTGTATTTTTTTAACCACGCATCAAATTTTATTGTTTACTATTAAAACTTTTTTTTTTATTTTAAATCAGTTTTCTTTGTGTTTATTTACAGTAATCACTGAGAAAAGTATTACGTTCAGTAAGCTTCAGGAAAAAAGCTCCAGTTAAAAAGCATCTAAATAAAAAACCTTCCATTTGTTTTCAGTTTCCTGTATTAGCTGCACTATGCTAATCGACATTCAAGCTCATCCTGTCAGACTTCTTGTAAGCAGGTCTGCTGGATTTCTTAGAAAACCTTTCCTCAAAGTTTTCTGCTCTATAAATACTCCCCAGAGATGAACTCGCACATTTGTGGAGTACAGTTGGACACAATCACATCCAAATGAAATGATATGAATGGTCATTGTAGCTCAAGCTTTGTTTTCCTTCAATGGAACCAAACCAGGAAGTCCTAGCCTGAGCTGACTTCCCAAAATGTGGTTGAGTGTACGTTGCACTTGTGGCTGACACCAGGCACGTGTGATCTGAGTGTAAAACACATCTGAAGAAGTGCACTCCGGGGAGGCTGTTGCCAGTGACTGACTCACTGTAAGGTGTTATGCAAGCAGTCAAGCAAGGTTTTTGTTAATCATTAACTTTTGAAGCATCTCCATTGGCAAGAAGCCAGGAGTTATTCCATCATAAAACACACACTCACAAAAACTCCATAGAGCAGGTGTATAAGGAAGAAACAAGGCTGCAGGTGATCACAGCCGGAGGTAGGATGTGGATTTGTCGATTATACCGACGCATCTGCGCGTATTTTCACACAATTTCTGAAGAGGAAACATATTTTCTCACTTTTCTCTGCAAGGAAGCCACACAGGAGTAGTCATTCCATCTTTGACTGTTGCACACACCTAATTAGGCTAATTAGAATTTTCTCAGCTGAAGCCTGGAGTTTAACAAGACACGACTCTCGCCCTTTGCACCGTGCTCATTGATGGGTGAGAATGGGACTTTATATTCACCAGGCAGGTAGCACATCACACACTCTCTCTCACTCTCTCTCGCAAACACACATCCCTTAATGGATCGAATTAGTGCTTTGGCACATAAACCCTGTTTTTCACCCATTCTTTCACCCGCTTTCTTGTTCTCTCGCCGTTTTCTTCTCATTTCCTTCCTCGTTCCTTCTGTCAGAGACAGTCGCCGGGTAATTAAAATCTACACTGAGACAAAAGTAGCTTTAATATAAGTTCATTATACCATGCCAGTCTCTGGATTCGCGGGAGATCTTTTTTAGAAATTTGCTGCCTCGAAACCATGGCAACTGCCACATAACCTCATTTTCCGCCTAATCACAGCGAGAGAGACTGCTGAGCATTGATTTGGGCAATTATGGGGGCACACGTTGGCAACAAAAGCAAACAAGGCAAAAGCAGTGCTAGGGAAAGGTGAGGTTGGAGGTTGGGTGATGTGGCTGGGGGTGGAGGCTGGTGACTTAAGTGCTTAAAGGGGGGGGGGGGGGTGCACGATGGGGCCACATATTTAAATAGTTTAATGGCTCTGAAAGGGCACATTTTTTTTCCGTCTGCAGTTTAGAAAGGTTCCGGTGATGTCATCCTTACACCTCATGCACGATGGTTTTTCTCCTGTGCTCGATCGGCCTGGTGATTTGACCCTAACCCTCACAGCAAGCACCTGCACACATGGGTTATTTCCACGTTCACCTGTATCAAGTTTATGTGTTTGTGATATTAAAGTTTTTAAAATGTCATAAAATCAGTTTCTGCTTTATTTCCTAGAGTTGTTATGAATCCACCACTGATTAAACGTGGCAAAAGTATAGCTTTGCTGGGTCTACTGTTCACTGATGTGAACCAAAGCTTGGCCCAAAGAGTAGCATTGCTTGTTTCTCACGACTGCCATTAAATGTAACTATACATAATGTAAAACATGCATCCACTGAAAGACGAGAAAAAATGCAGTTGGCTTGACTGCAGTATGTGGTCTAGTTAAGTTGCATAGCCTTTGGATAAGCACATTTCCATAAATCTATATGCATAAATGATCTATGCAAAGCTAATTTATGTACATGCATTATATAAATAATTTCTACCCTTAGAGCAATACTTCCTGCACTGTATTCAAACTGCAAATTGCTACATGTACAACACAAGACATGGTTTGAATAAAGCTGGTTTAGAGGAGCATTTTTTGGGCATTTTCTTTATGCCTTCATTGAGATTGATGGGCTGAGCAGAAAATATGAGAAATAGGAGGGGACTGGCATCAAAGATCCAATCAAAAATGAAACCCAGTGCTCTTTGCCCAAAATAGTGTCACCACAAAGTTAATTAAACAGATGGTTAAAAAGTTTTAAGAAGTTGAAGAAACTGAAATATAGTTTTGGGATATTTTCTAAAAACTCATCTTTTTAAAATTGCTTTTAATGAACTATTTCAAAGTGCTGATGTCTAATGTTTTTTGTTTTCTTTTGCACAGCACTTTATTGATATAGCCATTTCAACATATTGATCACAAAGTTTTACTTACTAGCTACTCCTGGCCTGTCTAATTCAAATGTATGTAATACATGTTGTTAGTTTATAGTGTATAATCTCAGAGTGTTGTTAGATGATGAATGCTTTCCTTTTCTACCTTAAAGTTTATTCCATTTCTTATAGCAATGGAGCAATATATGGACATTACCTGCACCTACACTGTACCTGTGAAATGGAAACATGAATGATTGGACTGTGTGATTGCACTTAATAAATGGAATTTTTGAAGAATTAATCAAAAACCTTAAGTATTTGTCCTTTTAGATTTTTTAAGAGGCTACGAGGTAATGAACACTTAAAATAACCTTTAATCAAAAATAGCTGAATTTTGATTTATTTATTTATTTCGTCATTTGGTTTATTAATTAATTTCCTTTTTGGGTTGCATTTACTTTTGTGGGTTTATGCTGCACCTTTTTTAATGTATTTTTGCTTAAGAGTAGCTGAATTACTTCAAGTCCCCGAAATTGAATTCAGTTTGGTTGATTTGTAATTAGAGAAGCCTTCATATTGCGAGAGGCAAAGAAAATGTCTATTTTTCTGATTTTCCAAACTCTCCTTTGTTTCCCATCAAGCTTCAGTCACTGCATGCAAACAAGCCGGATCCTATTACAGGCTGGAAGGGTCATCTAATTGGCTGTGGCCCCTGAGGTCAAAGGCCAGAAAGGCAGAAAGTTGAGAGAGGCTTTACTGTAATAACACCACCTCATTATGGGGTTTCATTACTTTTCCAGCAGGTCAGATGTTTGTTTTGACTGACATGACTTCAAAGGGACGTGACTGGGTTTTGTTGCCGTTATATGATCCTGGTCAATTTGTGGGAATTCTGCACGAGGGTGATTATGACTGGGCTCATATAGAGAAGAACACAGTGAGGTTAGGTCAGAGGAGCAGAGCGACAGAGAGAGAGAAAAAGAAACATGGAACCGCTGTCTCGTGTTTGTGCACGTGGAGTTCTTTCTTGCGGGCATAAAGGTTTGCGAAGTGGCCGTCAACCCAGCTCTCCTGCGTGTGATGGGAGAACTAATGACAAAACATCCAGCAAACACTCTCAATTAAGTTATGCAAATGCTCTAATTGCAAATGCATGACAGTCCGGCCTCACCACTTAACCCTCAGCAACCTGTTTAAAGGCTCCCTATCTTACAGTTTAGCTTGCAAGATGGATTTGTCTCTGGGATTCAATAGAGGAGGAATAGAGGGTGGGTTAGAAGAGAGGAGAGAAAGCGAGTGTGTGTGTGCGTGTTTGTGTGGGTGTGTGCGGTGGGCCAAAGGGGGAAAAAAGAGGGAGATCAAAATTGCCCCCCTGCCAATCAAAAAACCTAATTATCATTCTCAATCAGCACGGGAAAGACACAAAGAGTCCCTCTCATACAATGGATCACTGGTCTAGACCAGAACAATTACTGCATAATTAGTTCATCAGACAATCCCAGATTAATCCAACTTTGATTTGCATGCAGAATTGGGTCGGAGAAAACCCTGAGTTTAAGTATCAACAAGATGTTCCTATTATGCTGGCTGAGAGTCAGGCTGGCAACTGAGAAATGGGTGTACAGAAGGAGCCGGGGAGACGAGCAGTTCAACAAGGCAAAAATGACGCAGTGAGAAAAAGGTCTTGGCCGAAAACTCGAGTTCAATCACCCTGTTACACAGGTTATTGGAACTTTAGCACAGGCTGGTTCCTCAGAAGAGGACGGAGGATCAGGGAGTGCCGAGATTACTTTTGTATCCCTTCAGCTAGCACAGTACAGAGTGATGAAGCTCTTTTAACCTAAATGGCCCCAATTTGAATCTTCCTCCGTAAGTGAAGATTTTGGTGATGAGGGTGTCTCTTCTGTCATTACAGAGCAGACTCTCCGCGGCGCATGATTGCGCGTCTGGAGGTTGTTATTCACTTGACCAGCCTGGACCTGATTCTGCGGGGAGGAGGCGCTCGGTGTGGTTGAAAGGAGCCCTGATCAATGACAAGGAGGAGGTGGAAAGAGGAGAAAGTGGTCTGAACTTGTCACAGGGAAAGCGCCACGCTGGGTTTCTTTCAAAATCGAGCCTCGATCACTTTCTGGGAGAGAAAAGGCACCCTGCTTTCTGCAGACTGTGAATAGACTGTGATTGCCTGTGATACAAAGGGATGGGGGTACAGGTAATGACTGTGTGGTTTGACAGACACCACCCAGCAGCAGCTACATAGCTAGCTGCTCCACCATTTGATTTGAGAGAACCGTTTCTATGGAGACAGCACTATTTGATTGGCGCCATGCTTTTGGGGGCGAGGTGACTTACATACAGCATTTTAGGCAAATTATTATTTAACCCAAAAAGAGGCCTGCACACAATACACACAAGAAATTTCAATTTACAGGTGTATTTCTGTAAAAGTCAGCTATATCATAGACATCATGCAGAAGCTGTGCTTGAGGTAAGAAACAGTCATAGAAATATGGAAATCTCTGGGATCATGTCATGTGCAGGCAAAGTGGAGGCTCCTTACATTCTTTGTTATGTTTAGAAGGATTTTGCTAAATTTGAAAATATGTACATATCCTGTCAACGCAGGAGCAGATGCAGGGCAGCTGTGGCTCAGGGGGTAGAACATAGTCCTTTACTGCTGCTAACTCAAAGATCGGTGGATCGATCCTCAAGTTATTGAACCCTGAGTTTCCCCCCGATGCATCCATCAGACTGTGTGTGTGATTGGGTGAATGACACTTTGAGTGCTAAAACAGGGTTGAGGTCAAGTTCTTTCACACCAAAATTGCTCATCCATGTCTTTGTGTACCTTGTTTTGTGTCATGTTGGAACATGAAGGGGCCATCCCCAAACTGTTGCCACAAAAGTTGGAAGTATGAAATTGCTACAAAATATCTTGCAGATATGCAGAAATCATTAAGAGTACCTTTCTCTGGGACTAAGGATCTGAGCTCAATGTCTGAAAATGCCTGAGTCCAGTGGTGACATGCTTTAAACCAGCGGTCCACAACCTTTTTTGCGCCACGGACCGGTTTATGCCCGACAATATTTTCACGGACCGGCCTTTAAGGTGTCGCGGAAAAATACAACAAAATAAAACTAGTACCGGTACTGAAAAATAGAAGAGTTATTCATAACACACGTGAAAAGACCCAGGAAAACCGAGTTAACGATAAAAACACTAACAAAATAACGCTGAAAACCGATAAAAACCCTGAAAACCATACATTTCACACCTGAGCCTCAACTCTCGCGGCCCGGTACCAAACGGTCCGAGGCCCGGGGGTTGGGGACCGCTGCTTTAAACCACTGCATTTAACCCTTTGCATTGCACTTGCATTGCTTCCTTTCATGAAGCTCTCTATACACTGTGCATTAGATAATCTGAAAGCTACATAAAGTTTGGAGGTCTGTAAGAGTCTGGAGAAAGTTGACCACATCTGTACACATCTGCTTTCCAACTTGTGGCTGTTGTGCTGTTGCTCCTGCTCTTCTTCCACTTTGTAATTATACAACTAATAAATGACTGTGGAATATTTAATATAAAGGAAATTTAACAACTTAACATGTTGCGCAGGTAGCATCCTATCAAGGATTCATGCTGGAATTCACTGAGCTCCCAAGAGCGACCCATTCACTGCTTGTAGAAGCAGTGAATGGGTTGTGGAATAAGTTGTGGAATGATCTACCCTTGTATGTTAGGCAGGCCTCTTCTCTCTCTGAATTTAAAAGTCTTCTTAAAACATATTTATTCGCTGAAGCCTTTGGCATTGATTAGAGGGGTTGACTCAATTTGTTTTGACATGTTTCAATTTATTTTAGTTTTTTAGTTATTTATTTGATCTTATCTCATTTTAATTTTCTTTACTTATGCTTTTAGCATGTACAGCACTTTGTGAATTCTGGTTTTATGTTAAAGTGCTTTATAAATAAAGGTGGTATGGTATGGTATGGTCTGTGTTTGATTTTATACACCTGTGGCCATGGAAGTGATTGGGACACCTGAATTCATTGATTTGGATGAGTGAGTGAATACTTTTGGCAATATAGTAAAGGCTCTCATATTTAAAGCTGCAACTGTGTTTCATTCCTGGTAGAAAATAAAATTGCAGTAGAAAAATAAATTAATAAATTGTGAGAAATCCAAATAATTTAAAAAGACTGAGGATGTCATCCACTCAAACCCCCGATTTGAGATCTAAAAGAAACTGATACATGGGTTTTCCAAAGCTATCCGACTATTTAACAAGCAGTCTGGACAAAGCTTAAAGCCGGTTTCAAGTATCCCTGAAGTCCCGAGTGCAGCCCCGCCTCGTGTAAAGCCAAGGCCGCGTCTTTCCTTGCGACTATCAATTTTTCTCTAATCTCAAGCCCATGTATCCCCATTAATTCAATCATATTCTGTCTTGTATCTGCTTTTTTCATCTCTGTAAATCCCAACTACACTTTCCCAAGGAAGACTATAAATATGGATGGAGCAGAGCAGTCAGGAAATAAACTTTTGGCCCTTTCTCTCGTCTTCCAGGTCGATCGCTGGGTTAAGTCCAGGCTTACAGCTGCTTCATCTAGACTACTCCAAGGTTGGGGATGAAAGGAAAAGCTATTTCTGCCCGGCTCTCCTTTGTAATTAGAGCGGAATCCATAGAGTGTAGTTTCTCAACCAAGTCTACAATTCTGCTGAGCCATAATTTACTTAATTACTCAGAGACGCCTCTTTGATTCAGTCAATATCAAAAAGAGCTTTTCTGGAAGAGAGGTAGGGAATGATAGTAATTTTGAAGCTGTTTGGTTTCCATTCGCTGCTGTCACTGCCCCCCCTCTCCCCTCCCCTCCGTGAGCAATAAACTCATTATGGATGAGAGGTTGTCAGATATGTCTGTTGTGCCTTTTTCACCAACTGAAAGAGTAATTTAAAAGTAAGGACTTCGCTAAAAGTATAGTTTAAATCCCTTAATAGCAGAAATAGCTAATATTGATCCCATCTTGCTGCCTGTCCAACATCTCTCAGCCATTGTGTAGACCTAAGATGAATGCAATTTCACTTTAAATCCATTTGGTTTTAAAAGCTACACTGGAAATGAAATTCAGACTAAAGCGACACAGATTTACGCACTCTTACACCTGGAATATGGTAATGCTTTTACAGAAAAAGTACATCAGGTTCCTGATTTCTAAAGAAAACAAGCTCAAGATGGAAGTTAATTTGATGCAACCTTGCAGTGAAAAAATTATATGTAAAGCATCGCTGCGCTTAAGTGAACTTCAGGGACTTGATAGGATCCTTGAGGCGACAAAAAGCAGGGTGCCACTTACCTGGTGAAAAGTATTATTTTTACCTCTAACCAGAGGAGGAAAACTCCAGGCCTAACTTAAAAGCCCCTCTCTGCAGGACTGAGATTAGAGGACATTCTTCTCTGTTTCCACTCGCGTGAACGAACGCGTCAATGGCCACCACAGCCCTGATGTAATGTGCAGTCTGCAGTGTCTTTGAAGTGGCTTGATAAGCCGGCCTTGGACACAGACAAGTTCAAAAAGACCCATTGAGGGATTTTCAAAACAGAGGAAGAATCCAGCCTATTTTCCCCACCGTGTCAGTGAACGCTCTGAGATCAGGTGGGGTGGGTGGGGAATCCTCGAAGGTTTGTGGGAAAGTGGCTCAGAAGTGTCAGTCTCTTCTTTCTAGGAGGGCATGCCAGAAAGATCAGCGTAGGAGTTTTTTTTCAAAATTTGGATCGTTGTGTTTCCTTGATTGAGGAAAACTGAATGTTTACAGCTTTGATTTAGCTTAGTGACATTTGCTAAAAAGAAAAAAAAAAAGAAACAATGAACAGCGGCGGGTGATAAAAATCATATTAGTCTAGCAGGTACACATCATTACTGAACTCATGAATATCATACAATATTTTGTGCTAATGTACCTTGTTAATTTGGTACTATTTTATTTAATATTTTTATCTGCTGAACATTTAAGCACCAATATGGAAAAAACCATGAACTGTGTATGAAAGATGGATCTGCCATTAATAATTTGGGGGGGGGGGGGGCTTGTTTTGTTTTTTTGCTGAGGCCACGCCCATGTTATGCATGATCTGTGTGATGTTCCTAAATCATACTAAAAATGTTAGTTCAGGACAAAGTATTTTATCTAAGCATACAATTATCATTAGTTAATTAACAGAGAAAACACTTGAAATATTTAACATTTTTTCCAGAAGGTAAACAACATATAAACCCTTTAGCTTAGCACCTATCCCAAGCTTAGCTGGTAGTCCATGGGTGTTAGTTGTTCTTTGCTGACAACCTTAAACCACTGGGAATTGCTGGCAAACACCAGGAACAGTCTTCAAAATGCTCCCTGAACATTTTCTGGCAGACATGGGAAATATTTGTGGGTACAGTGCTAGGTTATCAGCTAATGCTAGTAGGAGAAATTAGCTAAAATAGACACCAAAACCTGCTAATTACTATAGGTAACAGACAAATAAAATACTAACATTTCACACACTGAAACTTCTTGGACAGACTATTGGTATAATAAACTGCACAGAAAATCATACTACTTGTAAGATGATTGCATTAAAATTGGTCAAAAAGGAACCAACACTTCAAACACAGTCAAGCGGTCTGCACATTCAAAGCAGCCACACCGCTAAGAATGTATAACGTCAGTCCTTGACGCTATTTAAATCCATGATATAAAAAGAATAAATCACCAAAAGGGACCTTAGGTTTTTGGCTACAAAGTTGTGCATTTTAACATGAGAGTCTATAGGGACTCACCCTCTTTTGAAACAGCCTCAAGTGGCCAGTTGAGGAACTGCAGTTTATGGCACTTTCATGGTAGCTTAATTTTTCAGCCCAAGACGCTGCAGCTTGGCTAAAACAAAGACATTTTATTTCAGGCAGTGCTTATTTCTTCCCATATCATGCCCCTCTGCTTGCTGCAAGCCAAATCATGCCTCTGTCATCATTTATCTCCCTCAGTAACAGCAGAAAGTGCTGACAGTCGAAGAACCAGTGGAACCAAAGCAGTTCTCCCACAGGTCTGAGGCTGCCAAGACCGAAAAGGACAAATATGACTCTGACCGTGACCTCCGGGAGCCAAGAAGTCACCATGCTGAGCTGTGCTTCCAGCGGCAAACAGGCTTGCCAGGGTCTGGATATGCTTAACGGGTTTTTGATTTTGGATTAAAAATACTCCTTTCAAAGTTCGAAAAAACAGATTGTGTATGTACTGAATATCACAAGAAAGTTAGTGAAACATCAAAACCCTGGAGACCAATGCACACATGCCCGCCAAAAGAGAAAACAAGACTTGCCTTGGGGATCACTGAACCCACATTTCAAAGTAATTCAGCCTGATGTGTTTGGTATCTTTGGAAACTTCAGAATCTTGACCAGAATTCAAAATGAAGGTCAGCAAGTTTAAACAAAGCTTGGCTGTGCACCATATGTTTGATCAGGACACCCACTGGTGAAACTGTGTGGGCTGAAGAGGTTAAGCCACAGCCAGGCTGGCAGATTTTCTCTGCTGGAAACAAAAACATTACAATGACCACATAAGTTATTTTTGGGAAAGGTTTAAGCACATGAATAATGCGTGAGACCGGGCTAAGGCGCTGCTTCAAACCGAAGGTAGGACGGTGATCGTATCTGCGATGAAGAATGGGCTGCTGCTAAACTGTTCAGGTACTGTCTCACTCACAGGAGCATGGACTATTACTCAAAGACGCAACCTTCCAATAAAACAGAGATACAGCACTTTCTACAGAACAAGAGGAGCTGATACTTATCATTCTTTAACTGTATATAAATATGACCACCCTTGATACTCAAGCATGCCTAAAGTCAGATCCACCAAAGGACAAGAAGTACTCAATATATATTCTGACATTGCAACACGTTCTCACTCCCAGCATAACATTTTACGCTAGGTGAATTGTCGGTATGTTATGCTTCCGGGCATCCAATACATCCCTATATTATGAGATCAGAAAAATTCCGTTTGGAATGAATCTACACATGTACGTTTATTTTACTTAAATCGCTTTGGAAAACAACAACGTCATTAAAGTGGTGGTTAAGGTTAGGCCCTAACCCTAACCTTATCCCTAACCGTTAGGGATAAGGTTATGGTTAGGGCTGGAATACATGGCTGGAACGTCTATCACCGCAGGACAGTCGTTCTACGCGGAAGGTCACCTTTCGTGTTCCCGTGGAACGCCTTGGGATGCGGCAAACCGTCGGTATATTACGTCTCGGGAGTGAGAACGGTCTAGACAGTATTTGATACAGCTGTTCGACTGTTTGTTAACACGTTCAAACTCTGCATCAGAATAGAGAAAAAAGATCATTTAAGCAACTTTGAACGTGTTATTGTTGCTGCTGCCTGGTGGACTGGTCTGAGTAGCCTCTGAAACTGCAGATCTGCTGGGATCAAAAACCATTTGTGGGGGGTTCGCTGCTAAGATTAGCACTAGCTAACTTGGAAACCATTTGTTACAATCAACGTATGCAGAAGACCGTCTCTGAATGTGAAATAAAGCAGAAGAGCAACACCAGCAGAAGACCACACCAGGAACCCCTAATACTAGTTAAAAAATGGAAACAGATGGTACATTTCACACAGACAGAAGACTGTAAAAATGTTGCCAGGTCTGATGAGTCTCAATTTGAACCGAAACATTCAGAGTTGCAGGGTCAGAATTTGGTGTAAACAAATATAAGCATGGATCCATCCTCCCATGTACCATCAAAGTGCTTACAGCATTAAAAAAAGATTACCTGTTAAAAAAAATTAACAAGATCACTTTCCAAGTTCTCCATGCTAGACAATAATCACTTCATTATAGTAACTATGACAATGAATGGTCATCACTTATGTTAACTCCTGATGATATTTTCCTAGATCTGATGATGCTAATGTGAGTTTGGAAGGCACGGGCAAATTCTGTCACCAACTCAATGATCTTTCATACTTTTAAGAGTGTTTTTTAAATACATTTGTTGGTCAGTTATGTTTATTAGTGCAGTTATGTGCAGGGTGCACCAGATGATGTGCATTTTCACAACCTGGTGTTGTCATTTAGTAGAGACAGGCCGAGTTGAATTATCAACTTAGCCTGAATGATGTAAAAATGGATTTTGTGTCATATTGTAGCAAGTTATCAAAAAATACTGCAAGAGTCTATATCTGACACCTCAGCACTGAGAGCAGTGCACTGCAGAAGTGAAATGCTTACAACAAAGAAGAAGTCGGGCCGTAGGGAGAAGTGGTGAGTGACATTAGGTTCCTCTTGCTGCTTTCACTAGCTGCACCGCTGTGGTCATCAGGTTGCAAATCCGAGTTGCCCTGAGCTAGCTGCCCTTAAGCAAAAATCTGCTCCAGGTGAGGTCTCATCCCTCAGTGCAGCTTGACTGGCTACCAAACCACACACTGACTACCTGCACCACTGGAGCTTGTACTTGTGCTTTTATGCATTTGATACGGCATATATTTCCTCCTCTCCACAGCATCCCCACGCCTCTCTTCACTGGCCTGTCAAATTGCCCGTTGGAGAAAAAGATGGTGGAGCCTGAGATTTATTTATTTTTTCCACAGACAAAAAAGAACCCACAGGTTGTCTGTCCATGTCTAAGTGACAGGTGTCCAAGGCTGAGTGTGCGCGCGAGCAAGAGTGAGCATGTGTGTCTGGTTGGACGACAGATCCTGCTAATCCTGTCCGTCCCAGAGGACAGGCAGTGTGACTGGGTAATTGGCCACTGACTGAGCAAGATCACTCTGGAGGCACTGCTTATTGAACCACTGTCAGAGAGAGGAGAAAGGGAGAGAGGGGAGACGGAGGCATAACAAGACTGGAGAGGAAGACGGGGAGAGAAAAAGTGAGGACAAAATCAAAAAGAAAGAGAAAGGGGTAGAGCGTGCAAAGACGATGGCTGCAGAGATAAATAAATAAATAAGGAAAACAGGAGCGAACGAGCAAGAGGGAGGGCAATAAAGAGATGGAAAGAGCACAGGTGGGTGGAAGCGACTGCGGAGAAAAAAAAAAGAAAAGAAGTGAGAGTGAAGAGTGGAGAATTTCAGAGTTGACCCCGAAGCCACCGTTTCCTCTTCTGTCAGCTGAAATATGACACTTTCATGATTACACTAGACCCCCACCCTTTCCTTCTTTTTTTTTTTTAAGGGGGCGGCTTAATCTTAAAAGGATGAGCGGGCAAGGGGATGCAGGGGCTGGGGGGGAGTAAGAGAGAAAGTGGTTGTTGGGGAGGGAGGGAGGGGGCATGGTAATGGAAGTCTAGGTTAATACTTGCCTCCTCCAGCTGGCCACCTAACAAATTGCCTTGTAAACGCAGAAGCAATGGATAAATAAAGAATGAAATAAAAAAAAGTATATCCCTCCAGCAAATTGGCTGTCATTGGATTATCCCCTATAAAGCGGGATTTGTGCGTGCGTGTGCGTAGGTAAACTTTGGGGTAGGTGTGTGACCACCATCTCGCATCACATAGATGTTGTGTGTGTGTGTGTGTGTGTTGAGAGATTGTGGCAAATATCAGGCCCAGGCGAAGAGGGTATAAGGAGAGAAAGGATTGGATGAGCGATCATTGCTTCATCAGCTCCATTAAACACACCAGTGGGCTGTAAATTGGGCTGTCATAGCTACACTCGTCCAACACACGCACATAAAAACACACACACACACACCACAAGGTTAAGAGATACTATTTTGATATACATTTGGTACCTTTCTAGTTCTGTGCTGGAGCTCCTTTTATCTTCAACACCGCCTTGATTCTTCATCACATAGTTTCAACAAGGTGCTGGAAACATCCCTCACAGATTTTGGGTCATACTGACATGACAGCATCACACAGCACATCCACGATGTGAATCTCCTGTTCCACCACATCCCAAAGCTGCTCAATCTGGTTGTTAAGTCTGATGTCACTAGCCGTGTCTGGGCCTAAACTCCGCTGCAGGTCCATATATCAAACGATCACTATGGCATTACTGAGAGTTGAAAAACTGTCTAAAGTCTTTCATCTTTAATAAAACAATCAGCGTTCTGCTCTACCAGGTGTAACAAGTGAGTTTAACATCCAGGCATCCATGAAAACGGACATTTATGACATTTAACGGAGTTAGAAGTTAGCAGGGAGTTAGCTCGCTAGCTTCCATCTAAATACAATATACACTGAACAAAAATATAAACGCAACACCTTTGTTACTGCTCCCATTCCCCATGGGATGGACGTAGAGACCTAAAATTCATTCCAGATACACAATATAACCATCCCTCCCAAACAGTGGTCACAAATCAGTCCAAATGTGTGGTAGTGGGCACATCTGCTATATTGAGATAATCCATCCCACCTCACAGGTGTGCCACATCAGGATGCTGATCTGACATCATGAGTAGTGCACAGGTGTACCTCAGACTGCCCACAACAAAAGGCCACCCTGGAATGTGCAGTTTTTTGCGCTATTGGGGGTCAGTATCTGGTGTGACCACCATTTGCCTCATGCAGTGCAACACATCGTCGCATGGAGTCTATCAGATTGTCAATTGTGGCCTGTGGAATGTTGGTCCACTCCACTTCAATGGCTGTGCGAGGTTGTTGGATATTCGTGGGAACTGGTACACGCTGTCGTATACGCCGGTCAAGCACATCCCGAACATGCTCAATGGGTGACATGTCCGGTGAGTATGCTGGCCATGCAAGAACTGGGACATTCTCAGCTGCCATCTGCCCTGAACAATGTGAACCATGATTCATCCGTGAAGCGCACACCTCTCCAACGTGCCAGACGCCATCGAATGTGAGCATTTGCCCACACAAGTCTGTTACGGCGACGAGCTGGAGTCAGGTCAAGACCCCGATGAGGACAACGGGCATGCAGTTGAGCGTCCCTGAGACGGTTTCTGACAGTTTGTGCAGAAATTGTTTGGTTGTGCAAACCAATTGTTCCAGCAGCTGTCTGGGTGGCTGGTCTCAGACGATCTTGGAGGTGAACCTGCTGGATGTGGAGGTCCTGGGCTGGTGTGGTTACACGAGGTCTGTGGTTGTGAGGCCGGTTGGATGTGCTGCCATATTCTCTGAAACGCCTGTGGAGACGGCTTATGGTTGAGAAATGAACATTCAATGCACGGGCGACAGATCTGGTTGACATTCCTGATGTCAGCATGCCAATTGCACGCTCCCTCATTGCTTGTGGCATCTGTGGCATTTTGCTGTGAGACAAAACTGCACATTCCAGGGTGGCCTTTTGTTGTGGGCAGTCTGAGGTACACCTGTGCACTACTCATGATGTCAGATCAGCATCCTGATGTGGCACACCTGTGAGGTGGGATGGATTATCTCAATATAGCAGATGTGCCCACTACCACACATTTGGACTGATTTGTGACCACTGTTTGGGAGGGATGGTTATATTGTGTATCTGGGATGAATTTTAGGTCTCTACGTCCATCCCATGGGGAATGGGAGCAAAAACAAAAGTGTTGCGTTTATATTTTTGTTGAGTGTAGCATGTCCTGACTGCGGGGTTTTGGAAACAAATTAAAACGTACAGCTCTGTTATCACTTCCAACATAAATGAAGACAGAAAACTAAACAGCAGTGACGTTTGTAGGGTTACTGAAGTTTGGCTAGCTGGTATATAATGATGTGCTACATGACCGCTAGTGACACAGCTATGTTAGCATAATATAAACAAGCTAACTTTTTTTCCACTCGATAAAAGTTAGCGTGAGTGTTCTCGGTGGTCAGGAACAAATGTAATCGCATGGCAGGATGCTGTAAAAGGACCAAACTTCAGCCAGGAGAACAAGTGAGATAATCCATCCACAATACGAGGTTAGTCATTCATATACTGCTGCATGGGCTGTAGTTACATCCTAAGGTTTTAAAAACTGAGCTTAAATAAATGATTAGCGGTAATAAAAGCCGAGGGAGGTCAACAGTGATCACTGACTGTTTTAGGAGCTTTTTGAGATTAAATAGAAGAAAATACATAACATTAAACATGTTAACAACACAAAAGCCATATTAAACGCAGACTACTTTAGGCCCGGAAGTAGGATTCGTCACGTCATCACTTAACGACCGGATTGGACTGGTGACTGTGGAAGACATTTGAGTACTAAGCGGCCGAATCAATAACCTCCACACTGTTATGCTAATGCTAGTAGCAGCCTGAATAGTGGGTCCAAGGAAGGATGGATCTATGCTTTCATGTTGTTTACAGCCAATTTTACCCTCTCATCTCAATGTAACAGCAGAAAGTGAGACTCATCGGACCAGGCAATGGTTCACTTTTGGCAAACCCATGTGAGTAGTTGCCTGATTATCCTGCATCAGTTGTGCTCTTCTACTACTACCGACTTCAAGGTTTTATGGGTTCAGAGATGCTCTTCTGCATAATGTTGTTGTAAAGAGTGGTTATTTGAGTTATTGCTGCTTCCTGTCAGATCACTGTAATATTCTGTCTCAAACTTATGAATAACGTGTTCATAATCTGCTTCGTGAGCCACCATTATCTTTATTGCCGCTCGTCCATTTCAACATAAAACACACCCACTTTCGTGACAGCAAACACTCCCCGTTGCCACTACGGTGGACCACAAGGGACAGTAAGCACGGAGTGCAAACATTATCAGCAATACAACATCTCCCTTTTTTTTTAGATGCCCACCAGTGACACAGCTGGTATACATTTCAAAATAGAACATCCCGAACCTGAGGATAAGGAACAGTTTTTCAACATTGCCATGTGTAAAATTACTGCGGCCTAAACTAACAACAACAATGCGATGTGGGATATGCACTCATTAGTACATGGACATTTGACATGTTTCCTTTTTGTTTTTTGTTAGGGCAGCGATCCGCCTACACCCTTTACATCACAGGTCAAGAATAACCCTCGGTTTGACCACTCGTCCTGATCTGGTGGTCAGTGCAGGGCTAGTGTCCATGGTTGGTGTTGTAGTGTCTCTAGATAGTGACAGGGGCTCTGCTTGTTGTTGAGCCGCACTATCTGGCTGGGTTACCAGATCGGATGTTGGTGCTGAAGGTGCCGGTGACGCCTTGGCGCCTCTCAGGTGCCGTCGGTTACGCCGTATAGTCTGTCCCTCGCCAGTGCGGATCACGAAAGAGCGGGCAGTCTCTGCAGGTCGGATGATGACAGCCGGTTTCCAGGCTCCGGACTCGTGCTGAAAGCGAATGTGGTCCCCCTGCTGCAGCCTCGGTAGTGGTGTGGCGCTGCGATTGTAGTAACGCCTCTGATGCTCTTGTCTTTCCATCCGTGTTTTTTGCACAACCGTCGGGCTTATGATGCGAGGTACCAGGTGGCATCCGGTAACAGGAAGCACTGAGCGTAGACGTCGACTCATGAGGAGCTGCGCGGGTGACCTGAAGCTGTCGACTGGCGTGTTCCTTTGCTCCAATAGGGACAGGTAGGGATCTACTCCCTGAGCATGAGCTTTATCCAGAACTGATTTGGCCGTCTTGACTGTTCTTTCGGCAAGGCCGTTGCTTTGCGGGTACAAAGGACTTGAGGTCGTGTGGACAAAGTCCCATGTGACTGCAAAATCCTTGAACTCTCGAGAGCTGTATTGTGGGCCGTTATCTGAGATAAGCGTCTCTGGTATACCATGTCTGGCGAATATGGCCTTGAGCTTTTTGATGACGGACCCTGCAGTGGTAGAGAATAGCCTTTCGACCTCAAAGTAGCGGCTGTAGTAGTCCACAACTACCAAGTAGTCCCGTCCACGCCATGTGAAGAGATCTGAGGCCACTGCCTGCCATGGCCTCTCAGGGATCTGGTGTGGGATGAGAGGTTCTTTGGGATTCGCCGCGCGCCTCTCCTGACATATGGAACAGTTTTCCACCGTGGCAGCTATGTCCTTGCCCATGCCTGGCCAGAAGAGGGCGTCCCTTGCTCTCTGCTTACTCCTCTCAATCCCCATGTGCCCAGTGTGGATTCTCTCCAGCATGTTGTTTCTTAGGGCTGTTGGCACTATAATTTTGTCACCTTTGAAGATGATGCCATGGGAGTGTGAAATTTCATCTCTGAAAGTCCAGAAGTCCAAAAGGGTTTTGGGGCATTTTTTTCTGTCCTCAGGCCAGCCATCCTGCACAGTTTGCTTCAGCAGGGTGAGCTGCGGGTTGCATCCTGTTGCAGCCTGTATCTCTGAGAGTTTTTTGTCACTTACTGGGAGGCTGTTTATCACCGAGTGGATCTGGTCCTCCATGCCTTCACTCAGCGTGCTGTCTTGGTCGGGCAATGGTTTCCTGGACAGTGTGTCGGCCACAGGTATGTCTTTTCCGGGCCGGTGCACGATCTCTATGTCGTATCTCTGCAGCTGTAACAGCATGCGCTGCAGACGAGCAGGGGCTACAGAGATTGGTTTCTTCAGTATGTGCTCCAACGGCTTGTGGTCCGACTCTACGATGACTCTCCTGCCGTATATGTACGTGTGGAAACGCTTGCATCCAAACAGCACTGCAAAGAGCTCTTTTTCGATCTGTGCATAGTTGACTTCTGTTAGGGTCAGTGTCTTTGAAGCATATGCTATTGGATGTCCGTCCTGCATTAACACAGCTCCCAAACCATACTTTGATGCATCTACCTGTAGCCGTAGCTCCTTGGTCGTGTCGTAGTATGCCAGTATGGGGCCTGGTTCTCTGGTTATGAGATCTTTCATTTGCTGGAAGACTCTGTCGTGGGTCTGATCCCAGATGAACTCTGAGTCTTGTTTGAGCAGCTGACGCAGCGGTGCGTTCACCTCTGATAGTCGTGGTGCGAATCTGGACAGGTAGTTCGCCATTCCAAGGATTGTCTCAAGCTCATTCTTATTCTCAGGAGGTGGCATGTCCTTTATGGCCTGCAGTTTCTTTGGGTCTGGCTGGATGCCCTCCCGGGTGAGTTTGTGTCCAAAGTAGCTCACTTCTGTGGCGCCTATGACACATTTCTCTGGATTGAGACGTACTCCTCGCTCCCGTGTGCGCTCAAGCATGGCACGGAGGTTCTCGTCGTGTTCCTCCTTTGTCCTGCCAAACACGAGGATGTCATCCACGATGGCTGCCACTCCATTGAGCCCTTCATACGTCTCATCGATTTTTCTTTGGAAAATGTCCTGTGCTGATATTATCCCAAAAGGAAGGCGCAGAAAACGGTACCTGCCAAAGGTCGTGTTGAAGGTGGTGAGGAGCGATGACTTGGTGGTTAGTTGGATGGCCCAATAGCCTGAGCGAGCATCCATGACACTGAAGTACTGTGCTCCTGCCAGCTTTGGTGTGATGTCATCCAATGTTGGAAGCGGGTAATGAGGTCTTTTGATGGCTTTGTTTAATTCGCGAGGATCGAGGCATACTCTGAGCTTCCCAGTACGCTTCTCTGCGACCACCAGTCCGTTTACCCATTCTGTGGGTTCTTTTACTTTGATGATTATGCCGTTTTTCTCCATGTCATCCAACTCCCGTTTCAGTCGTTCCCGCAGTGTGAAAGGGATCCTCCGGGGGGGGGACACAATGGGCATGGCGTCTGGGTCAATGTGTAAGTCGCATTCTCCTGGGAATTTCCCTATGCCCTCGAACACATCGGCAAACTCCTCCATGACATTTGTGATCTGTACTGACATGACCAGCTTGACTAGGTTTAGATCCAGGCATGCTCTCAACCCTAGGATGGGGGGTGCTGTAGTGTCTACTATGTCAAATGTCAGCATCTTGTGAATGCCTTTCCACCTGCACTTCAACTGGCATGTGCCCTTGATGTTGAGTTTTTCTCCTCCATAGCCAGATAGTGTGCGTGTGGGCGGTGCCAAGCTAACCTGCTTAAAACACTTCTTAAACAATCGGGCAGGGATGACGTTAGCAGTGGCTCCTGTGTCAAGCTTAAAACTCACGGTGTGATGCAGTGAGCCTACTTCTACGTCGGCGTAAGCCTGTTCATCGGCCTCCCCTTCGTTGCACTTTGTTATGGAATCTATGAATAGCTCCGCTTCATCGCTTGGAGTGTCAGGGTTAATAGAGTACACTGGGTTGGGTTGGTGTGGTGCTTGTGAACGGCATGCTTTGGCAAAGTGGTTCATTTTATTGCACTTTTTGCACCTCTTCCCTTTTGCAGGACACTCCTCCTTCTGGCTGTGTGCTCGTGCACATCTTCCACACACTTTTCCCATCTTATTATAATGAGGTGCCCTCCTATCTTTTTGCTGCGTACTCTGGCGCTTAGCGGATACTGCATGCGCGGGCGCTGCTCCCTGCAGGCTCGTGTGTGGGTCAACCATGGCTTTCAATTGCTCTCGTGCGATCTCATAGGAGCGTGCAATGTCTATGGCTTTTTCTAGAGTCAAATCTGACCCTTGGCTCAGCAGCTTTTCTCTGACTTGTGGTAAACTGGTTGCAAAGACAATCCTGTCTCGGACCATTTCATCACTGTTAACGTAGCCACACTGCTTGACGAGTAACTTTAACTCGGTCACAAAGTGTTCAAATGACTCCCCTTCACCTTGGAGTCTTTCATTAAACTTGTATCTGGCGAAAATGGTGTTCGTTTTCGGCATGAGGTACTGTTCAAACCTGTCGAGATATGTGGTCAGCTTTTTAGCTTCTTCATCAGACAGCTGCCATGTGTTATAAATGTCCCTGCCTCTTTCTCCTACCCACAGAAGAAGATAGCTGCACTGGGTCTCCTCGGGCTTGCCGCTTAGCGGGCCGCTAAACATTAGCTTCACATGTTGCACGAACCTCCGCCAGGCATCGGGAAGATTGGCTGAATCCCAGTCCATCCGTGGTGCAGGAACTCCCGACGAATCCATTTCGCTCTGTCGGTGGGCGTTTAGTTCGATTTACTCTGACACCATGTAATATTCTGTCTCAAACTTATGAATAACGTGTTCATAATCTGCTTCGTGAGCCACCATTATCTTTATTGCCGCTCGTCCATTTCAACATAAAACACACCCACTTTCGTGACAGCAAACACTCCCCGTTGCCACTACGGTGGACCACAAGGGACAGTAAGCACGGAGTGCAAACATTATCAGCAATACAACAATCACTACATAATCTTTTTCAAACCATAAACCCTTGACATGGTCTTGTGGGGATCCAAGCAGCCTGTCTGACACCAACAACCATGTCACATTCAGAATCACTAAAATCAGTGTGAGTGTTTTAACAAAAAGTTGAATTGTACTGTGTTCATTTCGGCACAACAAAAGCCACCTAAAAGTATAAAATCATAATAAAAACGATTTGCTTGTAAAGGAATAGGTGGATGTGGGGGGTTCGCTGCTAAGATAAGCATTAGCTAACTTGGTTATCAAGGTGTATCTTAAACAACTGCAATGCTACTTGTGGGAACAGGTTTGAAATATTTTCCAGCTAACCAGACGAACTGAACAGCTGGCTCTTTGGAGTGCCTGAATATGAGACGCACCTACCTGTCACTCAAAGCAGGCATGTCCTGAATTAACCCCAAATATAAATGGATGAGCTATATAAGAATTCACACCCATATAGCTGTCACAAAGGAGGAACTGAGGTATACACACACCCTGTTTTTGGTTCCAGGCTGTAAACATCCTCACTTCTGCTGTATGCATTTTTTATGAGATTGACTTGCTTTTGTTGCCCCTAATGGCTTTATTTTTTAGCCCCAGAGGTTAGCTGCTACAACCAGGTTAGCAAATATTAGCACACGTTCACATTTCTTTAAAAGCTTCAGACAGCACGTTGAATTTCAATTAACAAAAGCAACACTTTTGGTTAAACAGTGCAACTTTAAATAAATTAATTTTCAATTAGTTATCGAAGAACCATTTTAAAGCAAATCAGTATTTCACTCATGAAATTTGAACGCTCACGTGGCAGAGCTAGAAGTAGTGAAGTACAAATACTTTGTTACTATTGTTAAGTAGAGCTTTCAAGTATCTGTACTTTACTTGAGTATTTACTTTCCCCCACATTTTTACACAAATAACTACAATTTATACTCTTTACATTTTCAAAACAGGCTTAGCATTAAAGCTAAAGTAACAAACTTTAGCTTTATCGCATTTGAGGTTTTTCATCACTGCGCTCCCTTAAACATCAAAGCGATTTGAGCCTAAATGGAAGGAACAATAGCACATAAAAGAAAATTCTATTGATGTATGCATCATTGATACTTATTGCACATAAAGACATATAATGTATGCATTGTTAATTGAGCTATACTCAGGGGTTCAAGTGGGCTAGAATGGATGTAGATGTGTGTAAGTTGTGGTTGCAGTACTTTTCTTTCTTTAAGTGGCTGCTAATATCAAATACAAAGATTTTATCAGCTCAACAAATATGAGCATAAGTAAAACACACATAAACTGTTTCCGTGCAGTTTGCCACACAGCATGTCTGCTAGCTAAAGGCACAGCTGCTGCATTTCCCAGAGAGAATAGAAAGTGTGATAACTTCACTCAGAGATGGATAAGGCTGTAAGAATAACAAATTCGTCATCTGTGTGATCATTTAAGCTATACTTTTTTTTATTTTGTGAAAGGCTCTGCAGAAGAAAGTGAGAAATACTAACTTCGTGTTATTCGAATACTCGGCACTTTGCAGGTGAAACAAGTTAGCCTGCCGTACTGAGATAAATTTACAATAAACTGTTTTTTACTGTGTTGCTTTCAGGTCCTGACCTCTGAGGTCCACCCATCCTTACCACTGGTTTCTGAGGACCTCATTTTTCACGTCACTGGCTGAGATCTGAGTCCTGCAGCTAATGGATGCCCTCCAGTGCCCATGTAAGTTGGCTGAAGCTGCACTTTTTTGGTTGTCACATTATCATGTGTTTTGATGTCTTTGATTCTCTGAAAAAAAAAAACTACCAACGCTTTCAGTAGTAATTATTGTTAGTTGTGACACTTATCCTCAAGCTGAGCCACTACAGCTGATCGTAGGGTTCCCCCACCTGCTGAATCCTACTTCCACCCCTAACTGTACTCATGCTTCTGTTTACCTGTGGATGCAAAGTCAAAAAAAGTGTGTATTCTGACATACTAATAATTTATCATTATATTAATATAGCATGAGGTTCTCTTAGCACCAAAAGAGCTGCTTGAAATGTCCTTCAAAGAACAACTTTTAACTTTCTTACTCAAAATACATTTCAAAGCTTGCACTTTTTCACTTTAGAAGCTGAATCAGTAATTCACCTTTTACTGGAGTATTTTTAAACGTGCTGTGCAATACTGCAAGTTTTGGTATTGATCCGATACCAAGTCAATGCAAGTATTGCCAGTACCAATACTGATACCAATACTTTTTAACTTATGAAGGCAGCTTAGAAGAGAACAGTGTGTCATGATTTCCACAGTAATTAATTAACACAACAAAACACACCTTAAAGCTTCTTGTGTATTTTTTAAACTGGGTTTCACAATTCTTGGAAAGTAATTGTGCCGGTTTCTAAAGCACGTTGGGTTAATGTCTGTTGTTCTAATGTGCTATTAGCTATAAATAAAGTAGACGAGACAGTCAACAGAAAAAGGTTTTTTCATTGTGCATGCATGAGGTACAATTTATCTCACACAATTCAGTAGGATAATGCTGAACTTAGAGGATAGAAACAAAGTATCAATCCTGTCACGCTAGTATCAATTAGATACCAATACCAGAGTTGGTATCGACACTATCTATATTTGGATCGATCCACACACCTCTAATTTTTAACAAAAGTATCTGTACTTCTACTTTTGCCATCTCAGCAAGACTTTTAGTTGAAAGTGCTCAACTGAGTGATCAGCTGCGATGAAGTTAAAGAGACGTAGCTGCAAAATGTAACCATATACAACAAAGAGGGAGCTATCCTGCCCTTTGCAGGCTTTTTAGAACTGCAAAGTGTTGTCCACTGAACAGCTCTAAGGGACACATAATTCCCACATTTCGCTGGAGGTCAGAGTTCAGAGAGTGGAACAGTCAGTGATATGCCTGATTACTTCTGCAGCACTGCGGTAAGACCGGCCGCCCTCCAAGTGATCCCAGATTGAACGCAGCGTTGTTGCCAAGGACTGAATCAGCAGCTTTTTTTTTTTTTTTTTGTTATCTGATATCCTCTCTAACTCCGGGGAGTCACGTCCTCAGCGAGAGTAGAATTCAAGAAATCAAAGAGCCGTCATGTTTGAAAAAGTTTCTAGCTGAAACAGAGAAAGAAAAGGTCAGTGAAAACATTAAAAGATAAGAGAAAGATCAAGAAAAAGATGAGTATGGAAGGTCGTTGAGTGGGCAGAGGAGGAACAGCTTGTCTGAGCCAAAAAATCAATAAGTGCTTGAGAGTCAACAGCGCGTGGGTGGTCAATGGCATGATTCAAGCTCATTAGCACAGCGTTTGACTTGAGTGTTTGACCTTATACCCGATCATCCCACTCTCACAGATTTTAGCCTGGATTGTGGAACTTTTGACTGATAATGAGCTGTGGAGAAATTGTTCAGTTGAGCAGGCTCATCTGTTAATTAAGGCACTTTTTGACACCTTTACATGCGCTGCAGCAAATCAAACTTGGCAATATCTCAGAGAAAACAGGAATATAAACCCCATTACATTACATTACAGTGAATAAACCAAAGCTGAAGCTCACTCATTACTGGGGTTTATTCAGTATTGCTTCAGGGGGGAAATTTACTCGGTTTTCCATAGCACATGCTTAAAATCCTTCGGTAGAAAAGCAATAAGCTGTCAAACAAAGAAATGTCCCCGTCAGATTTTCATCCTTACAGTCATTCAGAATTAAATTAAAATGACTGATAGCAACCAATCAATGGTGGTAATTTCAGCAAATGATGCAGCACTGTTTCAAACTGTAGTAAAGTATTGATTCAGCTGCAGCCTGCAGTAAGCCATTTATCTTCCATTAAAAACAATCTCTTCTAATTACCTTAAACTGGTTTTTAGTATCATGGAAGGAGAAATTATCCAGAGCTACTGTGTGCAACAAATTACATGTCATTAAAATAAAATATATTAATACATGCACTCATCGTGAACTCCTGGAGGTTTTGAATAAAACCGAATAATGTATGCGCTCGTTCTGAATTCCCCGAGGTTCTTCTTGATCGCAGCAATCATAAAGATTAGCACTTACAGCAGTGGTTCTCACTTCAAACAGCAGGAGTACGGCCTCTTTCAGTTCTTTATGCCACCAGGTTCTCGAAAATATACTTTCCCCTCTACCCCCGTGAAATTCAGAAGGATTTCACTTTTTATCGGAAAAGTCTGTTTTTAAAAAGTTTGCATGTTCAGGTCTGTGCTTGCAGGCTTGACAGTGTGAACAGTTATCTTCCAGCCTGTTTTGCAAGTTTGCACAATCAGTCATGTCTTTGTTAGACAAGCTGTCAAAAATAATAGTTCCACAGAACCAGGTAAAATGACCGCATCGCTCTAGGTCTGACAACGGCAGGTTTACAGACAAAAATATCTTAAAAGTTGTTGGATGGATTTTGTCAAAGGGCAAACTTCTGGCGAGTTAACTTTTTATGCAGACTTGTCCAAGCTTTTTTGTTCTGGGTGGCACAAGCTCTAAAGAGACTAGAGATGGGACACACTTAAAGTGGGAAAAATCTAGCACAGGTAGAGCTAATGAAAGCAGGTCAGACAGACAAGGAAGGAAAACAACAAAAGCAGGAAGTGATATAAACCAAAACCAGACACACGAGAACTAACCTTCAGAGTAAAACAGGAAGTAACCAAAAAGTATAACTAGCAGTGAATCATAACAACACTAAACACATGGAGACTGACATTAAAAATGATAGCAGTGACAGACAAACACAGGCAGAAGAAGAAGAAGAAAAAAAGATACCTCAGGGAATCATGAAAATTGCATTAGCACATCACTCAGCTGCACTTTGTGTTAAGTGCTTTAGCACAAATGCAAAACTGGGCCCTGTGTGCATGGTACATAGAGCATAGACTGTATCTAAAAGATGAATGCAGTCACTGTGACTTCATCCACTGGTAAGTGAAGTCCTGTGTTGAAGACTGCTGCCATCTTGGTGCTATGAAATCAGATGTGACAAGAATGGGATAAATGTGACTGGATGCATGCTCGTGCATCTGCATGCTCACGTGCTAGTGGCTTAACAGTAACAGGGTACTTCACTTTATCAGCCTCTCATGGGTAAAATAATTTACACAATAAATATGTTGAATCCAATGAGAAACTAGCAATTAAAGCAACGAGGTTATAGGTCGAGTGAGCTGAAAAAAATTAAATTTTAATTTCATGTAAATTGTCCATGTAATGTTGTAAGTACAATATAAAATGTTACATTTAATGGGATTTGGTAAAAGAAATTTTTACTTGATTGTTACACATTCAGGCAGAGCTGTTTGAGCCTGCCTGCAATCTGATGACTTACAACAGATTTGTACATGCCAGTGCAACAGCACTATCTGATCTGTCCTGTTAGCAAACTGGTATATGCAAGGACGTTAAGAAAAGCTAAAAAAAACAACCAGGGGCTGCAGGGTTATTTTAGCTTGCTTTCAGTGGTTGCTAAGCATAAATTATTTAACTTTGGATGTTATTGTCATGAAATTAAAATAATAGTATCCTTTCATAAACTATTGTAGCTATATGACGGGTAATTTTAGACCGTTGCTGGGCGGTTACCATACAACTTTATGACATCATAATAGCTGATATAGATAAGAACCTTCAGAGGCCTAAGATGACCCAAAGTGACAAGTTTGGTTGCACAACACTTGATGATTGCATAGAAAACTAACAAACCCACACAGATTTCAAAATTTTTTGTTGTTATTGTCATATTTGCTGTAAGATTGCAGTCTTCACTATATTCACTATATTATATAAGTATTTTCAAGGTCTTACTGTATTTGTTCTTTTCTAGGCTTCATCATAAAATGTACAAATACACCGGATCTCAGTTAAACTAATTTCAGAAACAAATCCCATTGAGATAATTTCCTATAAAAAATTTTGATCTGCAGACATTTGCTTTGGTCCGCTAACTGCAACATAAAACGACCACACAGGAAGTATATGTCAATAACTTCTGTAAGCATAAGAAATCATTTTTCTTACTGCAATAATAAAACGTGTGTTGTTTGGCTCAAATGGCCTTTAGAGTGGATGACGCGTGCAGACAAGGGCACCACTGCAAATTTCTTTGAAAAGATTTGAGTCACCTAGTTCCCTGTATCACAGCAATACTGACATCCGTCCATCGACCGGGCTTCTGACATCGTCAGCCTGAGCTGAGAATTACGCTTTAGGCTGGATTTTTGCTTTGATAAGAAAATCACAGAGGCTGTGATGACCACCAAGGATGCCCCTGGCCAGCGTGAGGCAGCGGGCGAGGTCTTTTGACAAGGTTAATAGACGATCAGTAAAAAGTGGCTCCCCATGGTCCTCCCATGGCTCAGCTCCTTCCTTCCTTCCCCCTCGGTATCAATCAATACCTGTTAACAAAAGCTCTGCAGGGCTCCTATCCACTCTTTGCACTCTTATTCATATTTCAGAGTGTTATTAGAGCGCGCAGCAAAATGTCAAGATCTTTACAAGGTAAATATCTCCCCGAATGTCACAGGGAGAGTCGAGGGTGTGGGGGTGAAAGTACTTCCCTTTGCCTCTCTGTTTTTCATTGTCAGAACTGCGAGCAGCCAACATTAGGGCAAGAATGATTTCTCCGCCGGCGGCTATTCCACAAAGTCGTTTGTTTCTGCCACGTTTCCAATGATCAAATTGGCGTGGGTGTTTTAATAGCTCGCTGCAAAGGAGGAGCCGCCACGTTTTGATGCTAAAGGAACCCTTAAGATAAAACGCAGCAGCAAATATCAGGGCCAGCTCTGGGTAACAACAAGCATAACTGGGTGCACATGGCCAAAGATGCCCGAGGACAAGTTCCTCCTTGCAGCGCCTTTGCAGAAGCACAAACGCACCGACAAACAGACGAGACAGCGAGGCCGCATTTCTCCCCATCTGCGCACGAGGCTTTTTCATCTACACGGTGGGTAAATCAAGTCGTGTCTGGAAAGCTGTAGATCTGATCAAAGGACTGTGATCAACATGGCCAGCATGCAGGTAGGAAGCACTCATACGGTGGTGGGTTCAGAGGCTGGGTAAGAGCTCATTTCAAGTCGTGTGAGGTGGGCTCAGCTGCACCACAAGCCTGTTGATCAGAGGAGATTAAGAGTTGGACTGTGGCAAGACATGCCTCCACCTTCTCTTCTCTTCTGTTCTCATCAGCCACAAAAACAGCCTCAGCCTGGGACGTGAATTGTGTGTTTCTGACAGGGATCATGTCTATTTTTGAGTTGTTTGTTTAGTTTAGTTTTTTTTTGTACCAACATCTGTGTGATGGTCCCGAGCGACAGCCTGATCATCGAAGCAGAAAGACATGCAGGGTGGAGAAGGAGGAAGATGGAGGGAGAGACGGAGGGAGAGAGAGAGAGAGATGGTAGCGACTGAGGTAATGACAACATCGTCGTGAAACCTCTGGGATTGTGGGTAATGAGGCTCTCGTGGGAAAGCCGGGCGCCTCCGCCCCAGTGATGTCACAGAATGAACAAGCACAATCAAAGATTCATTTTACAGGAAGCGAGGCCGCTTCTCACATCTCTCTCCCCCCCTTGCCTTCTTCTTTTTCTTCTTCTTTGGTAACAATGCGAGTGACAGCAGCTCCTGACCATTCTCTGAGAGGAAGATGTCTGTTTTCTGGAAATGACAATCTCTTGTCTTTACCAGCTGCTTTTCACTCCTTGCACACACACACACACATGCACGCACACACGTGGCACATCTGGATAATTACAGCTGACAAAGCTACCTCTCTCTTTTTATTTACCAGTCAGCTTGTTGACAGCACTGACAAGTCCTGTCCACGTGTCTGCGAGCAGTCACGAGCTTTGAGCACCTACACTCTCGCAGATGAATGCGTTTTTTTTCTTCTTCCCTCGTGCATAATCACTGTCTTATATTGTAACTGCTCTCGTTTCAATTAAAGCACCTGGCGAGTCAAAGGATGCAATTGTCCAAGATAATTGCAAGAACCTTGCAAGAAATTGCCAGAGTGAAGTCTCCCAATTATTCTGTCCATTTAACATCTTACCTCAGATCCTAAATTGATCATTGTGGCATCTCCAAGGCATTTATTTGCAAGCCTGATGGCTGGAATGAACCATATAATTCTGACTGTAAGGATGTAGGATGAATACAACTTTAAGAACCTTAACACCATTTTACCTGCCACCCAGCACTTACCGGGTTGTGCTTGTGCTCAGCTCCTCTCTGAGTCGGTGCTGCCTCAACCAGGTGCTTAGAAATGAACTTTTGGTCCCACAGTGCCACCTACTGGCCAACACAAGTTCAGCAATCATACAGGAAGCGGCACAATGGGTTGTTTTAAGCTGGAATTGCTTATTTTTTAAGCATTTGAATAATATTATAACTAAATCCTTCCATGATTTCTCCTTTAGAAGAAAGAAAAAAACGTTAGAATTGAGGTTTAATTAGGATTAAACCATCCAAAAAATATGTCCTTCCTAAATGTCCCATTTTACTGCAAAATATCAGAATTAAGTTATTCAGCCCAAAAATCCCTAACAAAAAAACACAAACCGATTTGTCGGTGCTTAAATTGTTCAAATGTCGGCAAGGTCGCCAGAGAGGGGGACATAAACGGTTAAATAAAAACTAAAAAACAGGTAGCAGAGTTTGAGGAAAGCAGAACAAAACTATTAAATCTTTCATCATCTACCACTCTCTTATAACCTTGTTGCACCGCTAGAGCTGAGGTCTAGACATTGTGGAAGAGGCAACAGCCATCCATCATGTCTGATTATGCCGTTTAGATGTAATTGCAAACCCTTAAGGATTGCTCTTCCATCCTCATCCCTGCGCGCAAAGAGACACAGGCTGAAAATGCACCACGAGCACGGACCTGTACGCTGGGAGGGGGGGGGGGGGGGCTGGTTCTGCAGACAGGGAGAGAGAGAGAGGAGGAAGAGAGCAGGCAGCCACCTCCATACACATTTCACAGACAATCAAATTAGAGCTGGAGTTCGATACATCACTGACAAATTGTTTATTAAACAAAAGGCTTGAATTGCAGCATAGCTGAGAGAGAGAGAGAGATTCAGGAGACAGTAGTGGAGTTAGGGGTGGGGGCGGGGGGGCCTGCGAGACTTTTATGTGAGCATGTGCGCGCCACAAATATGCCCATGTAAGGAAGGCAGGTTTTTAGCTTCCTTTTCTTCTCTCAAAAACGCACCATTTAAGTCCCTTTCCACAACAGAAGCTGTGGCGATCGTTGCGAGCCGTTCTGCGAGCGTAAACACTGGGATAAAAACAGTGAGGTCATGAGTGCGGCACGGTCCGCGGGCTCTTAACACTTTCGACGTTTGATTCCCAGTGGGGCCACCCACGTTCTTACGGCACTTTGGTTAAAAGCCTTCTCACGTGTTTTGTTAATATGTTCAGATCATTTGTTTCCTGTCGTCTCCTGGCTTTAAAAGTGAGGAAACCTTACAGGTGACGTAGACGGGTAATCTTCGTCTATCGTTAATATTTAAGAAATCTTATAGTTGGGGTTAGATCAGGTGACCCTGAACCCTCGTTTAGTTATGCTGCAAAAGCCCTAGGGTGGCAGGGACTTCCCATGATGCACTGTGATTGCATTTAATCATTAGTTATTATTAATCGCTGGCTCTCTTCCACAGTGTGTCTTTTCTCCTGTCTCCATCCACTCAGTCACCGTAGATTGCTCACCCTGCCCTGAGCCTGGTTCTGCTGGAGGTTTCTTCCTGTTAAAAGGGAGTTTTTCCTTCCCACTGTCTCCAAGTGCTTGCTCACAGGGAGTCGTTGGGGCATTCTCGTTTTTTATTGGAGGGCAAAGACCCTACAACGCAAAGTGGCTGCTTTTAGTGATTTGGTTTTTAATTGAAACAAAGTTAGTTTTCATATTCCTCTAGTTTCTGTAGACAGGATTAGGGTTAGTGTTCCACCTCAAAGTGTGAACTGTGAAATTAGAAAGTGTGAAATTAGAGACTGGACAAAGTTAATGAAGGCATTTGTGCATAAATCAGATCGTAAAACAGGAAAGTTTCTGAGAGCACTCGCGATGTAGGACCGAGTGGAGGCTTAAGGTCAGCGCATTGTTCCTCTGCATGGGGGTGATGACACCTGTCAATCAGCCAGCGCCGAAGACCTTTACAGCGTGACAAAGGCCGCTCGCAGGCCATTGAGGGAGACGCTGCCGGCTTCATGAGAAACGTCACGGATGTTGTGTTTAAAATACGAGGTTAGGTTGTGTGGAGCGCGGGCAGCGGTGTCTGCTGTCAGAGTTAGGAGTGTGTCTGTGTCACTGTCACCTCGCCGTGTCACTTCCAGCTCTCTGCTAAATGATACATCAGCTGTTATTGCTGTGCTGGGAGATTGTTATCCCACTAGTGTGTGTGTGTGCATTGCAGCAATGTGCAGATGTGTGGAGGGCTTTGCGTGTGGTCAGTAGGTGACGCAGTGTGATGCATGTCTTTAATAACAGTCCATTAGCTCCCTGCATGCGTGCGTGTGTGTGTGTGTGCCTGTGCACGAACCCTATGTGCGAGTTTGTACCCGAGACTGTGTGAAAGCAGAATGTGCGTCCTTGTGTGGAGATGTGTTGGATATGGCCGCTGATGGGCCGTGAATCAGAGCCCAGCGTGCTGTTATTTCACGTTGCGCCCACCGGGACCCACAGAGCTGCTTGTCTGTTATCCCCAACCCCAAGGTTCACTGACCCCAGCCACATTTTTCTCCTCTCCCTCCTTTGTTTTGACTTTCTCCCTCCCTTCCCCCGGTCTTTCTACTCCCAGGCCTTTCTCACTTTCTCTTCTTACTCTCACACTTACTTCCTTGGTTCTTTTCCCCTCGCGTGCTTCAGTTTCAACCTTTTCAACTATCTTGGCAGATTGTCAGACTTATATAAGTCTGACAATCTACCAAGATAGTTTGAAGCAGTGGCCCCATAAATGATGCCAGTGCCTTAAAAGCACATGGCAGTACGTGTTGGAAGGCAAAATATCCCTCAGAAATATCTCCCCTATCCCACGCAAAACCTATTCACCGCCACATGAGCGCTGACAAAACGCACAGAAATCCGCTGATCTTGAAGCGCTGTTCGCCCACCACAACAGCAGGCTATAACTAATCCATCTCCCACTACATGTTTTTAATGAGCCTCCATAACCGTAATCCGTATGGCGCAGTGCAGCGAGGGCCAAATCGAGCTGTTTCCATGACTTTGTGCTGTCAGCAAAATGTGACAGGGGACACGTGTGTTTTCCTGCATGTATGTGTGTGTGTGTGTGTGCGTGCGTGCGCGTGTTGCTCTCTCTGAGCATCTGTGTTGTCGGTGTGCCATGGCGTTTGATGATTTTCCATCTGGTAGAAGTGAGTGGGAGAACGCGTGTGTGTGTTTATTGTCTTAGCAGAGAATCGGCCTGTTTTACCTGCATCATCCTGTCCTTGTTGTTTCAAAAATGCATCAGGAATATTGGAAACAGAAGCTGATGGGAGTGGCAGCTGTGTGTGTGTGTGTGTGTGTGTGTGTGCTTAGGGGTAGAAGCTGCCAGGCCCTTTCACAAACCCCCACAGGGAACCACATTAGGGCCCTCCGGGGGCCAAATTAGAGGGAGCTAACCAAGTTAGAGATTGGTGGCAGCGGGGGTCTGACTGGCAGGGATGGACTGATTTCACTCCCCCCCCCAAACTAGCACACACATACACACACCTCTCTTTGTTTTGCCAGTGATCAGCAAAAGATAAAAGCCAGTTCCTGACAATAGCAGCCTCTCTGTTGGGTAGTCTGCAGGGAGATCCTGAGAGAGAAAAAGAGCTATAATGTATTCCTGTAGGTCAGCAAGGATTAGTGTGTCTGTATCAAGGGGAAGCTATTTAAACTCATTTAGCTTTTAAAGCAGGATTTTTCCCCCCCAAGAAGATCTTATTATGGTTTTTGTTTGAGGTAATGTTATAGTTTTGCATAAATAGAGTTTATTTCCTCAGATATATCGAAATTACAGGTGCCAGTGGTTGCTTTTTATGCCATACGCTTTAAAAAGCCAAAAAAAAAAACCCCAACTAATGTGACATGTGCACTCTCTCCTACAGCACTCTGTAGAAGACGTTTACTGACTTCTTTAGCCTGAAATAATTCAAAAGGTTAAATATTAGTGTTTTGGTCGCACGGTGACAATCCCAACCCCTTCCTTGAACCGAGTGAGGATCTGAAAATGAAATCCGTGCCAACAGACAATATATTTCACTGTCTTCAGCTTGCTTCTGTCTGAAACTGCATTAGGAAAGTTCAGTTATGGACCAAACAAGATCTGAAAGAGCTGCACATCTGTTGGCCAGAAGGGCAAAGCAAAAAACCCCGAAACAAAACCCATATGACGGCAAAAAAGCTGCGGAAAGGTTCAGTGGGCGAAAAACATCTGGTTAAACCAGACTTGTTTTTGGAAACAAGTGAAATTGTATTTGGACTGAAAAAGGAACACCTTGGATGAAAAGAGCACCACGCTCACTTTTAGCACTGGGGTAGATACCCTGTGCAGGTTTGGGGGCCAGGATATATTACATGTACATGTTAATCTACCCAATACATGAAGTTAGCCAACATTTTTTGAAGTAAAATAACGATTTAATAGTACATACAGTACATTTAATATGTACTGTATGCATGCACTTTGTGGGGATAGGTTAACTGAAAAATCTAAATTGCCCATAAGAGTGAATGTGAGTGTGAATGGTTGTCTGTCCCGGTGTGTTAGCCCTGCGACAGACTGGCGACCTGTCCAGGGTGTACCCCGCCTCTCGCCCTATGACAGCTGGGATAGGCTCCAGCACCCCCTGCAACCCTGAAAAAGGATAAGTGGAAGTGAATGGATGGATGGATGGATGGATGGATGGATGGATGAATGGATGGATGGATGGATGAATGCATTCACATTATCTGTCCAACATATGGGATGGTATTGGAACTTTAGTAGCATTAAATTCCATCCATCCATTTACTCAAAGGCAGAAAATTCCCAACATCCCAATCTGGAATAAGGTGATAACTTCTAGTTTTCCTTAGAACCTTCTTGATAGTGCCAACCACTGCACCACTGTGTAACCCCACTAAAGGTAGTCACCACAGTAGATCCACATGCTTGATTTGGCACAGCTTTTTACACCAGGTGCAATTCATGACTCAATGCTCCCATTTATCCAGGCTTGGGACCTGGATAGTGTATCTGGGATCAGCACTAGCAGTACACTAGCTTGTGACTCCCTGAGGCTGGGTTTGTGTCTCTGCCCACTCTTTACCCAAAGATCTCACATACGTAAGGCGAATGTTGAAACCACTACTCCAAGGAGCTGCTGCTGATTGCCCTCAGGATTGTGTTTTATCTCTGTTTTTGTTTATTTTGTATACCAACTCTTTTCCTAACAGACATTTATTAAGCATGCAGATGATCCAGATTTAGCAAGCCTCTTATATGATGGAGAGGAAAGACATGCGCCACTGAACATTTTATTAAATGGTGTGAGAGTGCAAATCTCATCCTCAACACCGCAAAGACAAAGGAAATGTCAGTTGATTTTAGGAGGAAACCATCAACCCAGCCCACTTTCATTACCAGAAAACTGATCCACACTGTGAACAAATACAAGCATCTTGGAGGTGTGCATAGACTGAAATACACTCATGGACTGACTGCCTGTGCAGCAAGGCACAGCAAAAAACATATTTTTCTGAGGAAAACGTTATCCTTCAAGGTGTATTCCAAAATACTTCACATTTTCTGTTGCGTTGTTATTGAAAATGTTTTGACTTTATATTGTTTGTTGGTTTGGAAATGCCTCTGAGGCACAGAAAATGCAATTAGAAAGACAGTAACAAGTTGTTGGGTTTGCATTGCATTACCAAGTTTAGAAAGATTTTAAAGGGACCATAAATGATATGGAGCAAGGCAATCTATCTATCAAACTTTAGATCTTAAACAGACCATAAACCATTGATGATATTTATGACAGGTCGAATGAAAACAGGTGAAGAAGAAAGCAGGGCATCTGCAAGACTGACATGCCTGCTGGCACAGCCTCAAGACACACCCCATGCTTCCTGTTACGCGTCATACACGCCGCTGACCAGCACACACACACTCATACATTTGGTAGCGGCGGTGGTGACATTTGTGAAATCTCTCAGTGGATGATCATAAATCTCAGTTTTATGAGCATCTCTGCTGAACTCTGCTAACTGCTGACCGCATCGCCTTGACATTCAAGATCATGCAGCATCAAAACACGAGGGATGGCGGGGGGCTCAAACTCCATGAGAGCGTAGATTGATTTGCCTCACGAGGGCCGTGAAAGCCACTTACTGTTAGGGGGTCAGGCTTGTTTCTGTTTATAAAAGTCTTTGTTCATTGCTGGACATTTAGCAGATGGCAGCATTTGCCCTTTTGGGATTTGGCTAAAAGTGTCACTGGTGCTAACGTTTAACCAATTTTGTGTAGTGCAGCTAAAGTAGAAAAGCAAAAAGATGAACACAAACCCCGCCTTTTTCCCCACAATACAAATATACACATTATTGTGCTGCCTCCCCCTCACCCCAACCTGTCATGGCAGATGGTTTTGCCAGAGGTTACTTCCTGTTAATAGGGTGTTTTTCCTTCCCACTTTCACCAACTGCTTGTTCATAGAGAGTTATCTGATATTTGGAGTGTTCTTTGTTTTATTGTAGGATCTTTATCTTACAGTAAAGCACCTTGAGGTGCTGCTGTTGTGATTTGGTGCTGTATAATGGAGCAAGCGCAGCAATCAATACTGAAATACTCCAGGCTGGAATCCAATCAAGTCATTAGGAGTAGGTGGAGCCAGTGCCAAGTTCCTATACCTGATTTCTGGTGAAGAGACAAGCACAGCAGTGCTGTTTTGTTTTGTGAAAACTTCTAATGGAGCTGGGGTTTGTGTTCAGCTTTCTGCTTTTCTTCTTAGCTGGAAACTTCTGCTTCGCTACACAAAATTGGTTAAACGTCAGCACCAATGACACTTTTAGCCAAATCCCAAAAGAACAAGTGACAACAAGCTCGCAGCTGCCAAGATCACTGCAGACAGCCGGACGTCACTCGAGCGAGATGGAACAAAAGGATCCGGCCGGCTTTCCTGTCAGCTACCGGGTCAGGAGCCACCAGCTCAGGAAGCAAAAACCTTCCCAGCTGGAGCAGGGGGAGACCGTCCAAACTCAAGAGTTGTCACAATTGCAGGAACAAGACCCAGATCTAAACCTAGCAGTCAAGCAGAAATCAAAGGTAGTGTAAAAAAAAAAAATTATTATTTTTGGACAGCTACATAGCAATTATTGAATTCTCTGAACTATATAATCCATTCGGATGATATTCCAGGTTCCAGTGAAGTTTGAGGAGCAGGTTCCTGTGCCAGCTGACAGTGTAGTGGTGCACTGTGGCGAAGTAAAGGTCACCATTGAGGTCAAGCGAAACTTCCTAGGTAATGGCTGCCCATTATTTGTTTAAATTGATCGGATTTGCAGGGGGGTTTTTTTATCCGCAGTGGCACCGGCACAGGTCCACTTAACATACCTTCTGCTCTGATGTCTAAAAAGGAAAGGTTTAGATTAGAGGCCCAAATTGGAAAATTGAATGGAACAGTGAAGATGGGATACTCACTGCTGATTACTGCAAATGGCACAGACAATGGTCTCGGTGATCAATATTACGTTTCCTCTTATTTCTTCACTCTGTGAAGGGGCATTCGGCTTGTCTGTCGGGTGCTCGAATGCTGATTTTACAGCAGTGCATTAAGAAACTTTTCTGTTTGTCCTGTGGCTGAACCTCCACTCCTCGTGAGTGTTATTGACTGAAGAATAAAATGGCCTCAGGTAATGGTCTCGATTTAAGCTGCGCCTTCTCCGCTTTGTTCTTAGGAAACGGTCAGTTGATCCGTCCGAGTGATCTGACCTTAGGAGACTGCGCTGCGGTAGACACTGAGAAACTCGTCCTGGGGTTTCAAACAGAGCTGGAGGGCTGCGGCAGCACAGTGACGGTGTGTGGCGCTCCGTTTTCTCAGGCCTATTTACTATTGTGCATTTCACTTCACTCTTAACTGTTTAATACTTTCTTCAGATGACTGAAGAAGCCATCATCTACACATTTACTCTGATGTACTCTCCGACTCCGATTAGCAACACTTTCATTTTAAAGACCAACCCTGTTGAAGTGGTAATTCAGTGCCACTACAAAAGGTAACGCCTTGTGGTTTACCCCCATGCTCGTTAGAGATTCATTCTAAATGTCTGTAAAAGGATAAATGTAATCAATGTGATGTCAGAAGCTATGAGTTCAGCATTTTGCCTTCTCTCTGTTGCTGGAGGGGATGGATGGATAGGAGAGACCAAACCTAAGGCAGCTATGCACAAGTGCCATTTTTTTTTTCTCTAAATATTCAGTTTAATTCATTTTTATTTGTATAGCAGCAAATGACAACACCAAGATGCTTTATATTGTCAGGTAAAGACCATGCAGTAATGGAGAGAAAACAACAATTAGGCAACCCTCTATGCGCAAGCACTTTGCTACAGTGGGAAGGAAAACTCCCTTTTACCAGGAAGTAACCTCCAGAAGTACTAGCTTTAAGGAAGGGCAGCCATCTGTAGCAACCGGTTCGGGGTGAGGGGAAAGAGGCAGGAATCATATTATATTCAATAAAAGTTGTACCACATGATTGAAACATAAAGATATTTATCTTTTTCAACTGACATTTATGCAATCATTAGACCTTTTGTACCAAGAGGAATTCACCCTCCTTTCTCATTACTTTCACTTCCCTGAGCCTGATGGTCGTCCAAATTTCCTAGAGTATACAAATCTAGCTGTTAGCACAGGTTGTACAGAGTTACCTCCAGGGCTTATGAATCTGTAGCACCGTGTCAGTATTACCATCTATAGGTGTCAGGATGCATGATGTCTCACACCAGTAACGGAGAACTGTAGCTTAAACTGGTTTAAAGTTCATCCTACAGTATATAGTACTAAAAATGCCCCTAAACTCGCCTTGGTGAGCCATGCACAAACCCCTTTTTTATAGGTATGTTTACCTGCAGATGTTTAACTCCTATCTTTCTGTCCGTGGCGTGAATATTCTTCATCCTTGATGGGGCTCTCTTGAGTGAAACGCCCCTCCTTCCTGTAATTGTCTTCACAGGAGGCATTACGTAAACAGCGATGCCTTGAGACCCACCTCGAAGCCGTTTGCGTCCCTCATGCAAGTGGAACAGCGGCTGCACTTCTCCCTGCATCTCATGACAGGTGAGGGCAGGTCAGAAATGACAAACTTGGAGCTTATGTTCTGAGGGGAAGAGAAACTTTTGATGTGCACCAGCCGGTCTGGCTAATTTCCCCGGCGACAGGCGTAATTGCAATCACTTGAGGCCTCGCGGTCTTCGTCGCGACTGTTAAAGATGCTAAACACCGGCTTGATAAACAGGAGTGAAACTTTTGCATGGTGATGAGCTGAAATTATATGCCTCGTAGTTCGCAGCTGACCCGACGGGGTCACTCGCACAATGGAGTGATCAATATACTGCTGATTGTGTGTTTTCTAATTAATTCTAAGCTATGCGCTGCAGACAGGCACCGCACCACACTGGTGTTCATCATCGTCATCATATGAGCAGAACCGTACTCCAGCTCTGATTTACTTACTATAACCCTGTTTGGACTGGATGCAGTTATAAAGGAAATTATGAAAGTTTTAAACTAGTTTTTAAAGGCACAGACCTCATTTGTGTTTCCTACTCAGGTTAATGATTCATTTATTGTCCTCTTTAAAGTATTTTTCTCTTACTGTTCCAGTACCGATATCCTACTGTCTGCTGAAACAGTGCCACACTCTCTCCCACGGGCATCATTTTAGTTTCATCTAATCGGATTGATGGCCCCAGCATTACACTCATACTTTTTTCCTCTGTATTTGATTAGAGGACTGGCAGTCGCAGAGGCCTTCCAGCGTTTATTTCCTGAATGACGTGATGCACATTGAGGCGGCGGTCCTCAGGGGTAACCACGTACCTCTGAGGGTCTACGTGGACAGCTGCGTGGCCACTGCGAACCCAGATCCATACTCACAACTCAGATACAGCCTCATTAACAACCACGGGTGAGAAGCTGTGGATCGTCTGTGGAATACTGTACCTTAAAGTGACACTAAATACGTCACTGCCTGTCTTTGTTTCAAAGAGTCCGCTAGACATAATAATCAAGACTTACTGTTAGGGTTACAGTTGTGTAACAAATGGTGCATATAATCAGCAGATTTATGCATGTAAAACTCACACCTGTTCTTTTTTTCCAAACATGAGATGTTTAACTGACACTAAGCTGACGGGATCCAAGTCTTACTTCATGCCGAGGAGCCACGAGGATAAACTCCACTTCCAGCTGAAGGCCTTCAGGTTCCACCAAGACGACAGGAAGACTGTAAGTAGTATAAAGATGTTTATGCAGTTTTGAAACTACTGATCACGTATCCTGAAGCTACTATAGAGAGGTGCGATTTGCAGCACCTGAGGTGTTAGTTTAACCACTTTACTTTTTTCTCCTTGCCTTCTGTTAGTTTTTATATATAGCAAGCCGACACCTAATATATGTGTTTTGAAAGTGTTGTTTCAAGGCTACAGTATCCTCAGAAGCTTTGTGTGGAAATGGAGGAAATGAATGCCCTTTGTGGTAACCATTGATAACCATTTTATAGGTTTAGGATCCCTGCCATAAATATGAGCCAGTATCAACTCCAGAAAAGCTTTTCTTGTGTGCCTTTTACGTCAGCGTTGGATTGTAACATTACATTAAGTTTGATCAGTTTGCCATTTAGAAACCGTTACCTCCCAAATGCAGCAAGCCACTTTGAATCCATAAGAGCCTAAAAACGTTGCTATTGATGTGCTAATGTGAAACGGGCTAACGTTGTTTGTGAAAACACCGGGCTGTGGAGGACAGAGTGCCAAAATTAAAAGGTTATAAAGAAATTATTCGTTATGAAATGCACCACAGTGTTGGAGGAAAGCTTATATGAATTATGTTTCGTATTTATTTGTATTTGCTTTAATTTTATGAATTTTAAATCAAGTTTTCATTTTATTTACCCGTCTCTTCCTTTTTGTATCTTTAGAATTTTCCATTTATATTTAAATAATTACAGTTTTATTTTGTTAGACAGGAAATGCAATAGGAAGTAATTATAATTATATTATTTTTAATTGTTTTGAAGGTTTATTTCAGAATTCTCGTTTCCTACATTTCTTCCTTCTACATTTCTCATGTGCTTCTGTATACACGGGCTCTTCTGGGGGAACGATGAGGTATTCCCAAGTAATTCTAGAGATATAATCTGTCCAGCAGGTCCTGGGTCTGCCACGGGGCCTGATCCCAGGGTTACAAACTCAAAACGCCTCATCTGGGTAGTTTCCAGATGCCTGAACTTTTTTGAACTAGCTCCTTTTTGATATGGAGAAGTATAAACTCTACCCTAATCTCCTCCTGAATGACAAAACTCATCAAATGTCTAAAGGAGAGACCTGACCACCCTTTTAGAACAAGTTTATTTCTGCAATTTGTATCCATAGTCTCCTTCTTTTGGTTACTACCCAGATCCCGTTATCATAAGTGAAGGTAGGAATGTACAGTGGCTTGCAAAAGTATTCGGCCCCCTTGAACTTTTCCACATTTTGTCACATTACAGCCACAAACATGAATCAATTTTATTGGAATTCCACGTGAAAGACCAACACAAAGTGGTGTACAGAAGTGGAACGAAAATCATACATGACTCCAAACATTTATTTATTTATTTATTTTTTACAAATAAATAACTGCAAAGTGGGGTGTGCGTAATTATTCAGCCCCCTGAGTCAATACTTTGTAGAACCACCTTTTGCTGCAATTACAGCTGCCAGTCCTTTAGGGTCTGTCTCTACCAGCTTTGCACATCTACAGACTGAAATTCTTGCCCATTCTTCTTTGCAAAACAGCTCCAGCTCAGTCAGATTAGATGAACAGCAGTTTTCAGATCTTGCCACAGATCCTCGATTGGATTTAGATCTGGACTTTGACGGGGCCATTCTAACACATGGATATGTTTTGTTTTAAACCATGCCATTGTTGCCCTGGCTTTATGTTTAGGGTCGTTGTCCTGCTGGAAGGTGAACCTCCGCCCCAGTCTCAAGTCTTTTGCAGACTCAAAGAGGTTTTCTTCCAAGATTGCCCTGTATTTAGCTCCATCCATCTTCCCATCAACTCTGACCAGCTTCCTGTCCCTGCTGAAGAGAAGCCCCCCCAGAGCATGATGCTGGCATCCCCATATTTGACAGTGGGGATGGTGTGTTCAGAGTGATGTGCAGTGTTAGTTTTCTGCCACACATAGCGTTTTGCATTTTGAACAAAAAGTTCCATTTTGGTCTCATCTGACCAGAGCACCTTCTTCCACATGTTTGCTGTGTTCCCCACATGGCTTGTGGCAAACTGCAAACGGGACTTCTTATGGTTTTCTGTTAACAATGGCTTTCTTCTTGCCACTCTTCCATAAAGGCCAACTTTGTGCAGTGCACGACTAATAGTTGTCCTATGGAAAGATTCCCCACCTGAGCTGTAGATCTCTGCAGCTCGTCCAGAGTCACCATGGGCCTCTTGGCTGCATTTCTGATCAGCGCTCTCCTTGTTCGGCCTGTGAGTTTAGGTGGACGGCCTTGTCTTGGTAGGTTTACACTTGTGCCATACTCCTTCCATCTCTGAATGATCGCTTGAACAGTGCTCCGTGGGATGTTCAAGGCTTGGGAAATCTTTTTGCAGCCTAAGCCTGCTTTAAATTTCTCAATAACTTTATGACTTCATGGTGTTGTTGCTCCCAATATTCTCTTAGACAACCTCTGAGGCCGTCACAGAGCAGCTGTATTTCTACTGATATTAGATTACACACAGGTGCACTCTATTTAGTCTATAACACTCATCAGGCAATGTCTATGTGCAACTGACTGCACTCAGACCAAAGGGGGCTGAATAATTATGCACACCCCACTTTGCAGTTATTTGTAAAAAAATGTTTGGAATCATGTATGATTTTCGTTCCAACTCTCACGTGTGCACCACTTTTTGTTAGTCTTTAACGTGGAATTCCAATAAAATTGATTCATGTTTGTGGCTGTAATGTGACAAAATGTGGAAAAGTTCAAGGGGGCCGAATACTTTTGCAAGCTACTGTATATTGCCCACGAGTACTGAAGTAAATAAATCACTAAATTGTGTGATTAAAGGGGTTTTTGTTTAATTTCTTGGTCCATTTAATGGCATATTTGTTTTGAGTCAAATAGTTTTTTTTTTTTTTTTTGTTTTTTTTAAATTATGGCAGTTTTGGCTCTCCATACCTGTCAGGATTACTGATGCAGTTTGTCATATTTTGCACAGCAATAGCACATCCATTCTGAACACTAATACATTTCCATGTCGTTTAACTTTCTCATAGCTCTACATCACATGTCAGCTGAAAGCAACGCCAGTCTCTGCACCCGTCGACTCGGAGCACAAAGCCTGCTCATTCCTGTCTGAAGCCAAGAGGTCAGTTTACACAAAGATTGCTCTACTGTACAGGTGTTTGCCTTCAGATTCGTTGCCATGGCTCTAATGCTAATGCAAAGCTTTGCTGCGCTTCCTCCTAACAATGCATTTTCGGCTCTGGACAGATGGGTGGCATCAGGTGGAGACAATAAGGTGTGTAGCTGCTGTGAGACCAGCTGCGGCACGCAGAGATGGAAAAGAAGCCTTGCAGCAAATGATGGTACAGTTTGCAGAAGCGACGCTACATGACAACCTGGGACAGGTCCTGAACATGTGATGCCGGCCCAGTGGGGGGGAATTATGCTATTCTAACCACTTTCATTATGAAAAGCATTTGCATATGCACAATCTGTTGATTTAATTTTGGCAAACATTATTTTAAAAAGGTGTTTTTTGTTAAGGGGCTGTGACTAGCTGATACAAGGCTGTCTAAAATGCCATAAAAGTAGCAAACATACATATTTTAGAAGTACTTTTTTGTATTTAGTTTAAATGCATTCATATGGAGTATAATGCAATCAGCCACAAACCTACACAAGCAGTGGTTCCACCCGTGTTTAGATGAGCTTGCTTGCACTCATTTGGCACACATGCCATTTATGTGGTGGATTGATTTTGAGTTAATCCCTTTAATTGTCCAACCAATCAGTCGTGTCGGGAATGGTTTACTCAGCTGGCTAAATGCACTAAGAAGATTGTTGTTTCCCTTCCAGCCCATATTGGATTTGCTTATTTTTATGCAGCTCTGCGGTGGGAGGGGACTGCTGCTCTTGGCCCCATCCTGCTGGAGGAGAACGTTCTGGAAGAGGGGTCGACTGAGCCGCTTGAGCTTCCTCCAGAACCAGTTTCTCTGCAGCAGACACAAGAAGTCACTCGAGCTGGTTAGACACCCACAAAACAACTCAAGGGGTTTTTAAAAAAAACACTGACTTGACTTTGTTCCCACTCCCTTGAGTTTTCTCTCAACTGCTAATAGAAGTGGTAATATTTGTCTTCTGTCCTCATCCTCCCTTTTTCAGCCTTGTTTTCAGCAGTAGCCCTGCTGTGTGGAGTCTGGATGGCGCTTGCTGTGGTGTTAGTTTTCACCAGCACTGTGATTTGCAGCAGCCCTTGCAAACCCACTGGATACTCTGTTTGCACCTGATTTAAGAAAATAAAGCATTCATACCCATGCCTCGATCTTTGTTTTCCTCCCTTTAAGTATAGATCAAGGACCAGAGGTCTATTTAACCAAAGTTCATTATGCAATGGATATAAATTCCAAATTCGAACATGGGGGTTATCAAGGTTCTCCACAGCTGAACTTTTTCTGCTTTCACTTCTGCTTGGTGGCATCCACAGTGATGCTTGCATGCTTAGGTACTCTTGTGGTTAAGGGGCTGTGCTGGAGTGGCCAGCCTTGCGAGAAAATGACTTGGCCATAAAATGTACACTGTTAACACAACATGTTTTATATTACTCTATCAATCAGTATCCTTTAATACCAGGCAGGGTCTTACATTGAGCCTGCTTCAAGGTGTGAACACATTACTGTATGTGATTCAGAGTTTTCATATGGCGCAGGGCGGGTGTGGCCACTGCACGACCTTTATTGTAAATCCAATATGATTTTGAACAAACTAGAATGTAAAAGCGCACCAAAGGAAAAGTACTCGAGGTATAAAATGAGCCTGGGTGCAGACTCTTTTTGCTAAATTCATGCAGGGATGATTTGGTTGGTTAATTTATTATTTTTTTCCCTCCAAGCTTGTCCAGCCGCTGCCCTGTTCTCTGGGAGCTAATTTAATACACGCCATTACTACCAAGCTGCCATGCAATTCACTTGAGCTGCTTGAGATTTTTCCATCTTTGTAATAATCCACATCTAAAACAAAGAACTCCGGAGGGGGAAAAAAATGGTAAAAGTAGCTGCACTGACAACACACTGCGAGGTAAAATAAAAAGTACCATTCCAGGAGCAATAGTCATATTTTCAGACTCGGGCCATTTTCATGTTTTTTGTTTTGTGTGTGTGTGTGTCCCCTTTAATTCACCCCCCTCCAGCTTTCTGCCAGTGGTGGAGTATTCATGAAATGGGGCTCATCATGAACTGTTGCTCACAAGCCCGGGAAGACGAATAGACATAATTAAAAAGCCCATAAAGGCGAGAGCAGGGGCTTTTATTACAGTAATATGTGAAGGCCTTGGTTTAATGGGGTGTTTGTTCCTATGTGCAGGGCTGACGGCTGTGCTAGTTTACTGCCAGAGCGATGCTGACCGCCCCCACCCTCCCCATCTCCAGCACACCAGAGGCTAATAAAAAGCCATACCTAACGATGCACCAGCAGGACGCATGACAGCGACAAGCATGCACACTCTGAGGCACAGTGATGGACACTAACACACTAGACACGAACCTCTTTCTGCAAAAAGCTAGAGAACAAAGAGGCGAGAACAGGAAACCAGTGGCCACATGTTCCAACAGAATGGCTTACTTTTGCAGTCTGAGGACGCACAATTGGCTTTGCATTCACTGGTAAACATATTTGCCTTTTTCATAATGGAAATAGCAACTAATACTTTTGCCCATTTGGAGGGAATGTGAAAAGTGAGATTGACATTTTCTTAGCAGCTCGCATCCAGAAGACACATTAGCTTTATTTTAATATTCACTCTACTTTTTAGTCTCTGCCAGCGTGAGAGAAAAACACTCTTCTTTAAGTCATAAATGCTGATTGCATTCTGTTGTTTAGTCCATTTAGAGCTAGACTAAACTTAAACCACGGGTGCTGAAATAAGCTAAAACACTTTGTAGAGTTGGGTTTGTCTCTACTTAAAGTCTCAGGTACAGGCATAGATTTTGGATGTATGTGAAATGTAATCTGAGCCTACATATTCACTGTTAAATCTAAACTTTTATTCTTAAATGCGTTCATTTTTGACTTTGATAACAGAATTGTGTTTTTAAAGAATTTCCTTCTGAGCTGAACCACCTCTTTTTCTTTTTTTTAAAACAACACTGTGTGCTAAAAGTTTTTTTAGGACTGCAGACACAACAGATTTGCACCTGGAATTTCTATTGAGCCTTACTGGTGTGATACCTGTGGAATGTAGCTTGGCCTCAAAAAGCAAGGCATTGCAATCACCAGCCACCTTATTAGTCAGAGAGTGCAAATCAGAATTGCCTTAATTCTTTTGTGGTATAGACTGAGCAAGGTGATGGAAACATTTTTCAGAGATTTGGGTCACATCAACAAGATTGCATCACACAGCTGCTTCAGATTGGTTGCCTTCATATCGATGATGAGAATCTCCCGTTCCACCACAGCCCAGAGGTTCTCTGTTGGATTGAGATCTGGTGACTGTGGAGGCCAGTTAAGTACAGCCAACTCATGAAACCAATTTGAGATGTGACCTTTGTGACATGGTGTGTTAGTCTGTTGCTATCATTAGATGGGCACTCTGTGGACATAGACATGGTCAGCAACAGTTCTCAGGTAGGCTGTGGTGATTAAATGTATCCCCACACCATTATACCACCAGCAGCCTGATCCATTTATACGAGGCAGGACGGATTCAGAGTGTTTATGCCAAATTCTGTCTCTACCAGAAGCAGAACTCCAGACTCATTAGACCAGGGAATTATTTCTTTCCTCTTTCTTCCCCAATTTGATCTTCAGTTCAAACTTCAGAAGATCGCCTTGACCACGTCTACATACCTAAATGCATTGAGCTGGTGCCGTGTGATTGGCTGATCACATATCAATGGTTAGTTAGTGCCTAACGTGTGTGTGAACGAGTGTGTGCAGCTTCACAGACGCTGGATTGTGATTTTAATGTTATCTTTGTACTATTTTTAGTTGAATCTAAAGTTTAAATAAAGTTAAAGTCAACACACCGCAAAGTAACAGGTGGAGCTGAGCCTCCCGTTCGCAGGTGGCAAATAAAACTGAACCCTAGCTACATCCACGCTTCTAATATAAACTGAAGTCATTTGATGCTTTATTTCATTCTGGTAAATCGGCACATCTACCACGTTTCATTTAGCCGGCATGGGGCTCTTTTCTCCATTACAATCTAAATTCCACATGCGGGCTGAAAAGACAAGTGTGTTTTTTACAAACTCACCCCAAAAAAACAAGCCTGCAGCTTTTGGAGGAGTCAACAGAGTGTAAAACGTGTTAATGTGTTGTTATGGCCACATCAGATCATCATCATCATACTGAAGATGGTTGCCCACCCACAGATGTCTAACGGTTATAGAGGCACGGACTCAAGTTGACAAGCACAATGGTTGAGAGTCCTGAATCAGCCGTTTTCCCCAACAGGATGTGTGACCCTAAGGGCACAAGTGCACACACACCCACTCACACACACAGACACTCAGAGCACACGGCCACTTTTACTCTCATGTACACACACATACACGCGGGCCATCAAAAGTAATGGTGTGTGTCCAGTGGCAGGCAGGGAGAGTCCTCTCATGTCTGGCAGCCATAACGATATTATTGCTGTAGATGGAGCGTGCTGGGGAATATTGTTCCACACCATTGGTATGCTGCAGACGTCCTCTCATAGCACACATTGGTGGTGATGACAGAAGTTGGTATTAACACCAGACCTGTTGGTTGATGGTTTTGACAAGAAACCACAGCGTGCTGATTCCTCCTTGAGACAAGAAAACTGCTGTTATTTTCAACTGGAGCTGTGATGGTGTTGTTGTTTTTTCATTTAACAAAGACAGACACAGGGGACCATTATCAAAGAGATTGTGATGTGTTATTACACTCAGCTTTTGAAATTCAAGGCAGACGACTCTATCATTTACTAGATCCTATCTGACCTAAAATATTCGCTCCTTTTTTTGAATGCAGATAAATATCAAAGGCTGTTTAATTTAATCCATGAATACTCATTGTGTTATTATATTCCTCTCATACAGATTGCACCGTTTACAGCCAGCCATGGTGTGGAGAGCGTGCGTGCACGCAAACATGCACGCCACCTCTGTCCAGACCCATGATTAACCCTCTTAATTAAGAGTGAAAAAAACTTCTAAACGAAGGAAATGGATTTAATTAGCCTGATCTTAGCCCGGGAACGTGTGCACACCCTAAGACACACATACACAAGTACCGGCGTGCACACACACAAAACAATTAAGCCTCTTTTATCCAGGCTAATGGCTTCAGTGACTCAGAGCCTTTCTTATTAAGACTATCAATAATATGCTGATTACATGCATCCACCGGACTCCTTTATCGGGGCACAAAGGGACAAGTGTGCGTCTCTGAGGTTTCAGGGGTGTGGCGGTCTGTCTGTGCGACCTTATCTACTGAAATAGACATTTGGATTGTTTGGCTGGAGAAGCAAAAAGGGTTTTCGGTTTGCCGTGCCTTTATTTTCTGCCGTTTATCTTATCAAAGAGGCCACGTGTGTCTTTCACACTGAGGAAATGCCTATGAAGTTAGCTGAGGGCATTATGGAGGCAAGATAATAGACTGAGAAGTGATGGTGGCTGGAGGGGTGTAGCTCTGTCTACTTGTCAGACTGCATGCCACCAGCCCCTGCTTCCTTTCAGTCCAATAAGTTCCTGCCTGCCTGTAAACCTGCTGGTCTGTCATTGTCTGTAGTTTGTCCATTTTCTGATTTTATCCAGATCTTGTACACACACACACACACACACACACACACACACACACACACACACACACACAATACTGTAGCAATTATTTACCATAAACATTTTGATTATATTCTCTGATTGTATGAGTTTATTCACCAAGTTCAACAGTGTTAGCTCCTTTTTAAAGAAAGTTTCACTAACGCTAGCTAACAGAAGTTAGCAAAAGCTAATACCAGCTAACAGAGGCTAATTGCAACCAGTGGTGGCAAAAAACATTGACTTGTACTGAACTCACACGGTTTACAGATTCCTCTTGAATAAATAGACGTGGACACCTGGCATATTTCTGAGGCAAACAGCAGAGTAACAGCATACACACACAACAGATGAGCAATGCTAAAGTGGTTTGTCCTTCAGCAGCCACCATAGCTAGGATTATGCACTTTAATTTGGATGGGTAAGAAAACAGAACATGAACCACAGGAACAGCCTGAGTAATATGTCCACTGGTGAAGCTGTGGTTCAAGACGTACTGCAGCAGGACATCTACTAATCCAAAGGTTGGTGGTTTAATCCCCGGCTACTCCAATCTGCATGCTAGCACTGGGCAGGATACTGAACCCCGAGTATGTGTTTGTGGTTAAAAAGTACTTCTATGAATGGGTGAATGAGGCATATCGAATAAAGTGCTTTGAGCACTCTAGTAGAGTATAAAAGTGCTATATAAGAACCAGCCCATTTACCAATACATTGGAGGCTTATCAGCTGCCAGAATTGTGCTATACAGGGCAGATTTTACATCCCCAGCAGGACATCCTCCTAGAGTGGGTACCTAGCACATTTCTTGTGCCCTTGTTTCTTGTGTCCACATGTGCACACATATCTCATCAAATGTTTGATATATTAGCACAAGTACAGATTAATATTGGGCATCACAGCCTATATTTAAAATTGCAACAAAGCTGCAAGGCTTTTCAGCTCACAGGAAGTAAAACATAAAAAGTTGAAATTTAAAAATGTACTCTAAGTAACTGCAGCCACTTGTTGCCATTAAAGCGCATAGTTGCTGAGCACTTAGAGGTTTTCATGTTCTTCATGTATAAAATACATGTTTCTTTGTTACCTCATATGCAAAGGTGTCTGTTTAAGCATGTTTGAGGCAGAGATAATAAAGCAAAATAGACAGACATCTGTCACACAGGCAGGAAGACAATGGGTCTGTGCTTTGACCTTCAGTCTCTTCCTGTTGTAAGAGACACTGGGGTCTCTCCCAGAGGAGGAAAGAGGGAAGTAGTGGCTTGACCTGCAGTGCCACACCTTTACTCCCCCCCCCCCCCCCCATAATGTATCCCCAGACATCCCTGATGGAGGCTCTCTGATCTCTTTTTTTCCACTTGATGCTATTGTGAAATTTGTTTTGTCATTCAGGCTCTAAGGGTCCCGTGGGGCCACCTATGGCGCTGGCAGACAGACCTTTATGCGGTTCCCAGCCTGGAGTTTCCTACCTCTGACCGTAAACGCTGAGGACATACCAAGATGTCAATTCGAGGTACATCTTCAGTATTGCCTTGATGTCTTTGTTAGACTTTACAGCAAGAGAAGATTTGTCCTAAAGAATTGTTTGTGCTCGATGGTGACACTAACTTGAGATCTCACACTTTCAAGCCCTGTTCTTTTTCAGCCTACTGCACTAATTGACTTCAAACTTAACCAGTCCATTCCCTGTGGTTATGATGCTGACACTGTGGACAGAGGAGTCAAATTTGTAACAGTCTCACATGTCAAGTTCACCATTCAAACAAATGAGGCATAATTCTAGATGCAAATCTGGAAATACGAGTCTGTCTCTATTCACAGCTGTTCACAGCCGTGTATATTTATTTTATTTTATTCTACTGTATATAGTATTTTATTTTATTCTATTCTGTACAGTTGTGTACTGTATTTATTCTTATTGTATTCTAATTTTTGCCTCATAACTTTTGCACTGTCCACTTCCTGCTGTGACAAAACAAATTTCCCACGTGTGGGACTAATAAAGGTTATCTTATCTTATCTTACCTTATCTTAATAACCATTACATTAGCCATTGTCACAAGAAATCAATGACAGATGCATTTAAATCCTTTGCAGTAACTTGTCACTTGGTAAGAGACAATCCTACTAGACATCTAGTCTACGTACAAACGTTTTCATCTGTCCAGATCGGTTCAATTTTTCAAACAGTTTGACCAGAGATATAATGTCTGGGTCTCAACCATGTTTGCTGGGCTGTCACTTGAAACAGCCAAACCTGTAATTACACCTAACTTTACTCACCGGATGCCTAAAAAGTTTTGCAAATGTTTTCATTTCATTCGATTACATGTCTTTTTTTTTTCTTGCAAAGGCTTTTAGACCTAAGCAGGTAATTTATATAAACACTGACCCACCAATTGCATTTGTCATAAAGGGAGAAAACACCGGAGCGTTCATTATTTGACTAACTTTTGGAGCCAGCCTCAAGTGGCCATTTGAGGAACTGCAGCAACTTCTTAAATGGCTTGATGTTTAGTCCTGGATGTTGTTGTTGGGCCAAATGAATTAAATGAATTACATTTCTCATTGAATTAATTTAGAAAAATTCACATTCAAATTATTCTTGCAAATCCATCCATCCATCATTTTCTGCTTACCGAGTTAAGGAGCCCTTCTCAGCTGTTATAGCACAAGAGGCTGGGTACACCCTGGAAAGGTTACCAGTCTTTTGCAAAGCTTACAAAGAGAGAGAGACATCAGTCACACTCACATTGATGCCTACAGCCAATTTAGCATCACCAGTTAACCCAACATTGCATGTGTTTGGACTGTGGGAGGAAGCCGGAGTACCGGGAGATCACGCAGGCCCAGAGAGAACATGAAACCTCCACAGAGATTTGAACCCAGCATCTACCACTGTTAGATTAAAAACAAAGCCCCTTGTTTAGACTTCGCTTGTCTTTCTACATCCTGTGTTTCCCATGATGTTGCCCAATTCGCGATTAGTCTCACAAATAGTATCCTGACCCACAAGTATTACTTAAAGGTTCATTTGGTTGCTTTTAAAATTTTCAGTGAAGTCAAATATCTTGGGGGGACCATGTGAAGTAATGTTCAGAATAAAAATAGGGACAGCCTGTGTCTGCATGCGGTAGTGGAACAAATCTCAGCCAACTGCATATTTTGGGATGTCAGTGTTGAGTCAAGCTCCACATCTGGACAGCCAATTCAGAACTAAAGATTGCGAAAGAGGGAGCGCAGAGGAAGAATTAATTCACTGAAAACTTTTCTCAGGCTTGCAGTTCTGTGGTTCAAAAGCAGCTCTCCTCTTAACCGTATGTAGATGTGGTGCACGAGCCAAACGCAACATCTCCTAAAACCAAAAGAAAGTATTTCCCGAAGGCCAGCTCTCCCCGTGGCTCCGCGTCAGCTGCGCCAACAGAACCGCTCAGAACCTCGCCGGCCCAAAACACTCGCCATGTGAGACAAATAAATCACCGCGCAGGGAAGCATCTGCACCAGGGAAGTTAGCACGGACGTGACTTACAGTTGAACAGATGTCTTTTCTGACTGAAATAACATCAGATCCATTGCACAGTGAACCCAACACCTTCCTTTTAACCACCAGGAGGATAACCACAACAAAGGGCTCCCTTTCCGTTTATTCCCACTTTAGATGTGGTTTTCTTTGGAAGACAATGGATGAAAATATTCTGGCCTTCGCGTTTGATCTGAGCTCCCCCACCCACCCACCCACTCCCCCTGTTCTCATGTTTTCCATGTGCTTAAATGGAAATGTGTTTGATCGCTGCTCTCAGGTGCACGAAACAGGAACAAGTCTCCAGACAAAGGCATAAGAAAATGAAGAAACTCACACCCCTCATTTATGGATTCTAATATACACACATTTGTCCTATAGACCATGACCTTTAATCCTGACTGGCATGCTGAAAGTGGATGAACACACAGCACCCAAACACACACATACGCGCACACACCCTTTATCATTCAAAGTGTGCCAGGGCTATCAACCTGAATAAATAAATCCCCTTCTTATCTCACAACGCAAAACTGGATAAGCGCTCCCACCGGGTCTGGATGGAGGAAGCCGTCAGCACCTCTGTTTTGGTTTTGCCTCATACAGAGGCAGAATCCTGTTTTTCTCTCCGACCCATCCTCCTGGTTTTCATTCCCCGGAGAGTCATTTCCCTCCGTGTGCGTGAGACGTATGTATCTCGCCACACCATCCATACATGATCCCTCTTTCCTGCTTATCTCCTGCACTGGGCCTATATCTTTCAACGGCTGATAAATCGGCAGCACAATTTCCAGGTTGGGAACAAAGAAAACAGGATTTTCCACATTGTCAGCCTTTAAACCTGTTTGTAAGATATATTAGCCATTACTTGCTTCTCCACCACTAGCTTCCTATATCACACCCATGTACAGTTTTTTCCTGTTTTGACACCTGTGGCTGCTGAGGATAGGGGACCACAGATTAATCTGCAGTCCAGACTCAAAAACCTGGTTGATCTATATTGTTTTTTTTGTTTTTCATGTTCTTCCAGAGCCTTTAAAATCAACGTTTCATGGATTACCAAAACTCCGGATGCATCACTTTAAAATAATGCAAAATAAGAAATTCCTACATCTCAGCTTGCCGCTCTTCCGCTGCTATGATTTGTTGTCTACGCAGGCCGAATCCAATTTGTCAAGAATAATCTGTTCTACCTTTAATGATGTGTGCCTCAGTGAAGTCTCTATTCCACACAGGAGCTCAAAAAAAACGGAGCCATCTATCACAGAGCAACATTGCCACCTGCAGCTGAAGCAACCAGCCTGCCTCAACATCAGACATGATCAATCAGACACAGATATTTGATTTTTTTTAAATGTTACTTGCCTAGAGCAGATTTCAAATACATGAATGCTCTGTTAGATGGTCATATTTTAATGCCAGTTCTGCAGTTTTACAGGTCACATAGTGACTCTATCACAGTAATAAATGAACAGAGTAAGACTGTCAGTGCCCCTAGTTGAACATTTTCACTTGCCAGTTACTTTGCTGTTTTTAAAACTGTGCTATTTGTGCTCAAGGATTATCTTCTAAGACCATCCAAATAAATACTTCAATATGTAACATATAGTTAAACCTATTTGCTGCTTTTTCTGTGACATTTATTTTGCTATGCTGCACTCCAGTGGCAGACCAAGGTAGTGGCACATTATGGGATAACCAGTGCTGACATTGTGCAGTTTCTTTTTATGGTAGTTTCATTTTAAATCCTTTAAATATTGACATAAATGTGTGTTTATGTTGGCAGTGTTGACAAGGTCAGAACAATTCAGTTATTGAGGACCTCAGACACCCCGGGAGAAGTGCACTATTTGTGCCGTTTTGTATATAGGCCGGCCTTTGAATGACCAGTTCAGTGGTCAGTTCACAACAACAGCTATATCAAGGCACTTTACTTTGTAAGGTAAAGACCAGACATGAATAAAGCTTTGGCAGAACTAGGCTCAGGGTAGTTGGCACTACTGAACAAAATTACAGCAAATTCAGGCTATTATCCCTAAAAATCTATAATTTGCACAATACAATGTAAGCTGAAGCTGTTCCTTTGGTTTTTTTTCTCAACAGAATAGTATTCAGCACAGATCGTGTTCAGGGAAAATGACTGGAAGTATTGGGTAGAATAAAAATTAAGCCTTTGGTAGTTGGTGAAACATGTTAGTGAGGGCTGGAAATATTACATCTGTCAAGTATGTTTGATTTGCCTTTGAAACATCTGAAATATTATAGTGGATCTGGTTGTAGATCTACTATAACACTTTGTAATGCTGAGTATTCACAGCTGAAAAACTCATAAGCATAAGGTTGTCGAGGCAAATATCATTAGTTGCGCGTTAACTCAAAAAATGTGAGCAGATCCTGGTTAAATGTTTCTGATTGTTGGCTGCCTGTTTTCCAGCTGATATTTGCACTCATGTAGGACAGAGCCGTGCTGCTTGGATGTAATAAGCCAAGGGTCACCCACTGGCTAACTGAACTGAAACATGGTTACAGTTTACAATGAAGATAAATGCAGCTAGGTGTTGTAGCAATATTTAACTAGAATAGATCTTGCCAAAACTCGGTGAATCAACCTCCGGAGCTGAAAATTAAAGCCAGTGCAGAAGTGCCAGAAACTGGCCCTCGTTTTACCCACCTCCTGGATCCACCTCCTGCTCCATTTACAGAGATGAACAGCATGGCAGGCTTTTGGACTTTAAGTGCATAGAGTCAATAAATGACTTGCCTCTGCAAAATGTTTTACAGAATCGCGACCTGTGACTTCTGGCTTGTGAATCACGGTCAGGTCAGCATCGATCGTTTCGTGCAGGAGCACGGCTGCTCCATCACACAATGATGGCGCTTCTAAATCCAGAATTCACAAAGTAAACATCATGATGGCTACCTCCATCTTGATATATGACCCACTGGGATAAAGAGCTGCTGGGGGGGGAGCAGACTTAAGAAATTACTATTACGGGCTGTCTCAGAGTGATGGTGAAAAACTAGTTCATGCATTTATTACTTCTAGGCTGGACTTTTGTATTTTATTATTATCAGGTTGTTTAAAAAAAACTCCCTGAAAAGCCTTCAGTGCTGGACCACAGAGGAATATTAACATTTAAGGATACATTACTTTGGCAAAGAACAGTCTGAAAGAACCTCTGAGTGTTTTTACTCAGAACTTTGTACTCCAGGTTTAATTACTAGTGAAGTATATATAGACAGAAAGTCACCCAGCAGCTTAAAGGCAGATTTGTGTATCTGGGTCTAACCAGTGTCATTTTTGTTTAGCTTACAGGGTTGTTTATAATCCACATGTTAGGTAAGGGGTGACTGGGGAAAGGTATACCAAAGCAGCTGTTAGTCATGTCATAAGAATGTTGTTGATTATTGGGCTTCTAGTCAGTTGTTGTTTTTGCTATGGCATGTGTATGTGATTCTTTATTGCATATGGTGTTCCAATAATAAGCTAATATTTATCATGTAAATATAACCCGCTGTGAGAATGAATAGATATAACACTGTTTGATGGGAGGTTTTTTTAACCAACACTTTTTCAGATCAGAATCAGAATTTTTATTGTCTTTGTGCTTTTAAGAACAACGAAATTGAATAAATATATAAAATAAATATAGTGTATGTAGTATATACAAGACAAGAAAAAATGACTCTGTATAAGATTAAACAAGTGAAATGTGGTTATCAGTTGAAAAGATTTTTATTTTATTTATTTATTTATTTATTTTTGGATGGGGACACAGAGGGAAATCATGGCAGGAAGTGTACCTTTCAGTCTAAAAGCACCAGTCCACTCAGTATATTCAATCTGAATGCGCTGGATCTATAAGCCCGTGCATTATAGAACAGCTTTCAATGTTTTTATGCCATCTATGTCCACTAGATGGAGCAATACACCCATTGTTGCGATTGAAGAATTTCAGTGGTTAACAGCTTTTGTACCACTGATGAAAAATGTTTCAAAATAAACACACATGCTTGAAGAATAATTAAGTCAGAGCATTTTTAATATCTGCCTACTCATCTATATGAATATTTTATTGTTTTATTAGCAGCAAACCAACTTAACCTTTATTTCCAATTAAATGTCTGCAAATAGCAACAATATTATTATTATTACTAATAAATGCGGAAGACTTTTTAAGCATCTCGTTCTCATATAAATCTGTGTTCATAGCTCAGAGGTCAAAGGGGTTGTGTGTGTGTGTATGTGTGTGTGTGCGTGTGAGAGAGAGAGAGAGACCGAGAGTGTATGTTGGCAAGGTATTTAATTGATTTAGCCCTTGGCACAAACGCACTCACACATACACACTTGCTGATCCTCCGCCTACTCCCATCCATAAATAAATTTCCACTGCAAATCATACAGCAAATAAATCACCATGGTTACTGTAATATAATAATTGTTGTGTTTGAAGGAGACTTTGACTGATGCTGCTTGTAAGGCCACTTAGAAATCGATAATTACGGTGAAATTTTTGCAATGCTGGATTCATTTAGCGGCAAAGTGGATGTTTGAATGTCTGTTTGATCCACTAAGCAGGATGTGGTGCAGAAAACAGAGTGAGAAGATTAAGTATACATTGTGACCATTGGACAGTGGACATTTCTGTTTGTTCTGTGTCTGTGTATGTGTATCATGACTTTTTAGGACAGACCAGGCCAAAAGCTTGACTAAAATTTAATATCATATCAGTGAATATTTCTGAATTCTTCAGTTCAGGATCTTATTTGGGTTCAGTGTAAAAATCTTTCCATATCTGGACTAATAGCTGGGTAATTCAAGCCCTCGGGCAGGCTTTAAGGCCCTGAGTTTACCATTAACGTGGTGATTCGTTTGTGGTCATTTAGGTTTTGTGCGCATTACAAAAGCATGCTATAAATGTAAATGGTAGGTGGATTAAAGCCACACCAGCATTATGACCATTTAACAGAATCACATATAGAGCAGTGAGATCCTGATTGTCACATCTTTTGTTATATAATGGATAAATCTTACAGTGATTTCTGTTTAACTTTTGCCTGTCCAATGTTAAGGACACGAGAAAGGTTAACCTGAACCCGCAGAGCTTTTAAGTTAGTTAGGGACAGCAGAAAGAAGCTGACATTCAGAGTGACCCAAGCTGATTTTTCTTTATCTTATATATGACTCATCTGTTTTTGTCCATGCCATACGGAGCCCTAAATCAGGTTTGTTTGTTTATTCATTCATTCACTTGTAATACGAGCTCTGCATGAGCAGTCACACTGGACTTTTATGTCACTCAGATGAAGCTCTGTTTCATAGACTTTATCGCTTGTTACAGTAAAAGGACGTGTTGTGGATTTGCATGGCTTTATCTGTGTAACTGTCTGTGTGGGTGGTTTGGGAATTGTGTGTTGGGATGTGGAGCGCCTGATCGAAATGAGGAAAAAGGTAACAGGGAGGGAGAGAGAGGAGAGGAAAAATGAGACAGGGCCCCGGGGAAAAGGAAGGCGAAGGTTATACAGCATATTTAGCCCTTAATTGTCCTTTTATGCCTTCTTTCCTCCACTCTCTTGCCTTAGGCTGCCCACAGGCCTAGAGGACGCTGCAAGCCTTTTGCAGGTCAGGTGCCCTCAGGAGCAAATGCCACCTGTAGAGGTGCTCCTGAGAAATAGTGCTTAAAAATACGGAGTGAATAAAACAAATGAGAAGAAATAGCAGTAAAAAACAGTCGAAAAGATCTGTGAATTTTATGTGTGGTTTAAATGTGTTACAAACAACATCATCCTTACATTTAACACATCTAGTTTTCCCTTTCTGGAAATGTGGGATTGGAATATAGGCCAGAGGTTTTGGTCACAGTATGACAAACACGCAAACAAAGCGTAATCAATGCTGTTTCCATCCTGGTAAAGGGTTTTCCTTCAGACTTGATTGATTTAGCGAAAAACAAACAAACTGTTGTCCAGTCTAGTTATCTACATATGTTTTCCCAGTCTTTCTAGTTGGCTTTGCGCAAGCTAACCTTCTTCTTCAGAGACCTCTCACTTATGCTACAGTGGTTGGACATGACAGCACAACCAGCATTGTTGTGACCATGTGCAAAGTGTGGTTGCCTTTGAAATAGCTGTTTACAACATGGGGACCAGGTTCTTGATACATTGAGATGGGAGTTAACAGGATTAAAGTGAAGTCAGTCTGCTAATAGTTTGTGATTAAATGGAGTCAATCTGTTTGTGATGAACACTTTTATATTAATATAAATCAAAATCCGTTGATGTGTTTCAAATCAGTTGCTATCTACGTGCACATAAATTCCCATTAAAACAGACATTTACAAAAACTAATCCAACCTAAATTTAGTTCTTCCACGACATAGGCACCCAGCAACCCTGCTTTATGTAGGAATATAACCAGAATAAAACCAGCTGGCAACTCAACCGAGTTGAGCTCATCAGTGCAGACTCACATGTTTAAAATTTAACCTGTGTTTGCAAATCTGTGTGAGAGTGATAGCAGTCAGTACAAGTCATACCAGGATTATTTGAAGACAAGTTGCTTCCCATTGTGCGCGGCAACCTGTACTATTGTCTCATGATCAAAAGTGGTTGGCCAGAGGTTAAGGGTGTTGCCCACTCAGCCTTTAAGTACCCAGTTGGTTGCTGTAATTACTTGCAATCAGTTGCTGACGGCTAAACAGTTCAATGGAATTTTTTTCTTATGTCAAGGAGGTTGAACTCTAGAGCAGCAGCATCATGAAGCCAAGTGATAGTTGTATGTTGTTTACAGTATAAATGAAGAACACCCGAACACGCTATAATTCGGAAAATCATAGCGTAATATTTAAACTGATAAAAATTGTAGTGCAAAAATAGAAAATTCCTATTACACAGTCCGAGTGATAGAACCAGCATAAGCCATGTAGGGATATCTACTGTTTGTTACACGATCTTGGAGGTCAGCATTTCTGTGGGAGTGAGGCAATGGAGGTGGCCCTGTAACCTCCTGCAGCAGTGTTGCAGCAGACGCATCAATATTTCACCTTGATGGGTCGCCTTGAGATTATTATTGTCTCTTACACTGAGGGGAACACATATACGCAAACATTTTTTCCTGCTGTCACATCAACCGATCTTGACACAGACACTGGAAGGCGGAATAACAGGTCATCCCCACGCACCCATTCATTTTTCATTCACAAAAATTCCTACATCATTACAGCTTATCAAAGAGCAAAATACTTAATTACTACCTCCACAATTTGCCTTGGTGTTTATGAGTGCTTGCGTAAGGGAGAAACACAGTGTGAACATAATTAGCTGACTTCTGTCTGTGATCTTTAATTTATTCTTAAATACACTGTAAAAAATACTGGGATTTAAGAGAATCTTTTTTTACAGAATTTCCCTGTTATAATACGTTATAATAATATGTTATGTTAAATATAATATGTTAAATACAGGAAATGTCAATAAATATACAAAAAACAGACTGCGAATTAACATTTATAGTGTAAAATAACATTTTAAGAAAACTTTAACCAAGAATAAACATAACATTTAATCTTTTTTTTCATTGATGCAATGAGTGAAAATAAGTACATTTTTTGTACTTTTAATTGTTTGTTAATTGTTAATTAATTGTTTGGGTTCTTTTGTTAATTGTTTTTTTTAATTATATTATATAAATCTAAAAAGTATTGTAATTAAAAACTGCTACAATTACTGCAATTTCACAGACTAATTTTCGAGTAGTTATGTATCTTTTAAATTTATTGACTGAAATTAGAAAAATTACAGAAAAATAATAGTATTCAGAAATATAAGAAGTTGGAACAATAAATGTTAAACACATACGACAGTCGTGGTATTATCAATGACATTTTCTGGACCTTTTTTTTAAATCAGTTAAAATTTATAGTGCTAAAGCTTTTTTAACAATAAAGATCTACTAAACATGCACGTTTGCATAAACGTGCATAAAACATGCATAAAACCCCATTACACTGATATAATTAAAAATTAACAGTAAATTGTGGGTTGTAATTATAAACACAACCGTATTTTTACGTTTTTTTTTTACATTTTATGTGAAAAATTAGTTGTTGTTTTTTTCAACAGTGTTTTTCAGAGGAGCCTTAGTCCTTTGGGCTACGTGACTGCCAGATCAGGATGACAGGGCCAGCTTGGCTGTGATGAAGGGCGGTTAAGCCATTAAGGAGTCTGGGCCTCGCTGGTGGCCTTGTGTGAACCTTGAGCTCATGAATAATATAAATTCCTTTACTGTATTTGGAAGCACTTTGGACTCTAGTGGGGGGAAGCTGATGATACCAGATTGATTTTCGGCTGAGCAATTTCAGGGAATGAGTCAATTCAATTTTAGTGTTGAACAATGGCTCGTAGAAAACAGCCGATTTATTGCAATCACTCCTGATGGTGAACAACAGTCACGGTCTCGTTTTGTTGCCACACTCCACGCACTGCAACCTTGATGAGACAATAGCTGGGTTGTCATGGTAATATGCCATTTCTCCTGACATTTCCAAGATTTTCATCTCTCACAATTACTCTGCCAGTATGTTTTCTTTTCTGAAAGGCCACCCTTCGTTATTGGATTTACTCTCTCGTGAGATGAGATCCTACAACTGTAAAACACCTCAAATATAAGGCAGCTATGGTGGAAAGTTGCTGCAAATTGTGATGCTTTTGGGTTCAATAATGATGAAGCCATTGGATACAACCTTAAATTTCTCCCATTATTCGTGTGATTCTGTGGCTGTGAGGTGTCTCTTTTAAAAATTCGAAAATTCTTTCAATATATTCAAACAGATCACTAATCGTCTGTTTTAAATATGAGCCACTCTTTCAATCAACAGTCCTTTTCACTGCAGATTTGTGACAATAGGAAAGCTCGGGTGTGTTAATGATGGCTGAACTTAATTTAAGACAGGTCTGTGAAAATATGACACTGCTTAGTGGCACACTTAGTGGAACCAAGATATCGGCTGTGCTTTCCCCACTGTGCTAAGATAAAATGAATAGCAGAAAAACACCAACAACAATGGTCTGTATATAAAAGATGGAAGTAGCCACCATGACATCCCCCATTTGTTTTTGGACTTTCTGTTTGGAAGCATCAGTTTTAGCATTTAAAGTTTAGGATTTGTTTTAGTAAGAATGGCGCCTTCTGTGCTACATTAACGCTTCCAAACCCTCTCTGTCTATTTCTTGAGCCACCCTCAAGGGGTTAATACTGCCCTATTCAAACGTAAAAAAGGTACCAACTCAAATGATGACACAGTGTTGTGTCTGCAGATTGCAGACAGCAAAGAATAGGTTTTAAATTGTATCTTTTGGCCTGTCAGAGGAACACAATTTATCCCATTTCTATAGAATTGATTCTACAAACAATTGCAAAGATAACAGTTTGTCAGGATCAAAAAAGTATTTTTGCACCAACAAGGTGATTCCCAAAGAGCTATCAGTCGAAAACATGTCTGCATGGTGTGCAGTGTGTCCTTTAAAAAATCTGAGGAAACTGGACAAGTGGACTAAAAAACTATCTACAGTAGTATCCAAAATGTATGTCCTTAATAAATAGGAAAAATGTCAGCAAACCTGACACAGGAGCTGAGAGATGCATCTGGCCCTTTAGTTGATCATCTACTGCTGATCAACTGAAGCCTCATCAGAAATGGTCTCAGTCCAAGGATGCCTGTGAAGAAGACATCCTTAAGGAAGGGAAACAGGAGAAAAGGCTGAGGCATTAAAAATTACACAAGAACTGGATTAAAAAAAATGAGTGGAGGAGACCAGGATGCATAACAGTGAGCGTCTACAGCCATGTGTAAAACTTGGTGCAGTCTCTGTCACGGTTTGGGGCACTGCTAAACCTTGGACTTCCTGTTTGGAAGCATCACTGGAAGCAAATATTGGCTTTCAAGTTCAACAAAACCTCAACAAACAATACATTTGTTAGCTTTCCTCCCTGCTGTTAGCTGTACTGGCTTGATTTCAGCTAGTGTAGCTGAGGATCTTGTCAAAATTCAAGGAATTATGAAATCAGAAAAGTATGGTAAGATCCACCAAGTATTTTGATCCACCATGCAGTCCCCTTGGGAAAGCATCTGGTCAGCAACTGCTTCATTTTTCAGTATGACTATGAGTCCATACGCAGTGCCAATGCAGTAAAAGCATACCTGGATAGAAAAACACGCAATCGATGGATTAGCCTCCCCAGAGCCTGGACATCAACATTATTGAAGCAGTGTGGGATCGTCTTGACAGCGAACAGTAGAAAAAGCAGAAACATCCAAAGAAGAGCTTTAAATGTCCTTTAAGAAACCTGGAGAACTATTCCTGACTACTTAATAAAACAATGACAAGAAAGAGTTCAAACTAGGATGAAGAATAAAGGTGGTCATACCAAATATTGACTTTCAAGTTCAACAAAACAAACAATGCATTTGTTAGCTTTCACTGTTTACTGGAAATACATTTCATAATCTGGTGTAAATATCTGGTGCATAATAAACTGATGAGTCAAACATTTCACTTCTTTGTGAATTTCATAAAATCTGATTCATTATGGATTATGCAGCATCTGCCTTTATGCTGAAAGGGATCCTGGAGGAATGGATGAAGCAATATGAACAAACAGCTGCAGCAGGTGATTTATGATGATGCATAAGTGGTCATTTCTCAGTGAACAAATGAGCCTGCCTCGAAATGGTTCCCTCTCAGCATTTTGAATAGTCTTGCCTGGTGTGCTGTGCACTACTTTTGGGATCAGGGTTTTTTATTTTGTTGGTGTTGTTTTTTTTTAATGACGGCGGGACCATCTTCAATCCATCATTACTTAAGCCTCTTTGATCAGTAAAATCCTCGTCATGGCGGGAGTAAAATGCCTAGGTGATCTCTCAACAATCAATCAAATTGACTGCACCTCAGTGGAGAGTGCACGTGGACGCTCACCATGCACGCATACGCACGCGCCCTCTCTCCTGAGTATTGTATCCGCTTTAAGCTCTTTCCATTAAACCTGTGCTGCATTAGGCATTTGGGTTAAAAGCTTTCATAATCAGGTGCGTTCTCATTTAAAAAGATCAATACTGTCCTTGACGTGGAGCTTTGCCCACTGCGTGTAGGTGTATGTGTGCCTCAGACTTAAGAGCTTCGGCGGTGATGTGCATGTATGTTGCATGTATTTTCCCCGTATGAGTGTCTGTTTACTGATTTCTGTCTGCGGGTGCAAACTGTTTTCTACAGCGTTCTCTTTATTCTCTGTGTGAGAGAAACTATCAGTGGCGTCCTGTAGATACTGCGATTGTTTTTCTGCCTGACGCCTCCTCAGTTGATCCCAAGGTCCACTCTACAGACTGCTACTGCAACAAATGTAGAGTCAAAACCCATTAATGAGCCCAGCACACACACACACACACACACACACACACACACACACACACACACACACACACACACACACACACACACACAGGCATCTGCTTTGGGTCATTTTTGTTTTGTTTTTTATTTTGCTCGCGTGCGTGTGTGTGTATACGTGTATATTTCAAATACATTATGTTCTTGAATGCATACATATGAGCACATTCATCTCCTTATTTATGACTCATAGGAAAATAATTTATTTTGAATTCTGATGAATCCGTGTCTCCGGCGACAAGGAGCCACCTGTTTCCCGAGCAGATTCTTCTTCTTTTTTCTTTTTTTCCCACAAATTATACCCAAAATGCTGTTCACGCTCATACAAGTGTGCAGACTTTAAATGACTCTGTCTTGGATAACGCAGGAGGAGAAAATGACTGAAGCGCATCAGTGCTACGCCTCCATCATTTTCAACCTCCAACTTCATTTCAAACATGTCACATAAAGAAAGCGTCTTGTTAAACTGATATTTTTGAAGCCTGTTCTGTTTTTACTCGTGCGTTTTTATGAGTGTGAGCCCCAATGAGTGTGTTTGAAGAGTGTGGGCGTTCAGGGACTTTTAGAAAAGGATGCCGGCAGCAGGATTTCTTCAATTCTTTTTACAAATGCCTCCTCTGCATTGGGATCGATATGTTAGGTCTTCAGGGGGGTGATGGGGTTGAGCTTGACCTATGTGAGCGGTTTTTCATAATCATTAGATTCTCGCCATTGTGGTGCTGTGATTTGATGTAGTTTACTTTTCTGCTTGTTATAACATCCTACATGAGCATGCAAGATCATGGTGATTTTTTTTTTCTTGATAAAATGCTGACAAGAACAGGAGCAGGGAGAAGAGAAATCTCCTGGTGTTGTTTGAGACCTTTACTGCTGCCCTTCTGAGATCATGTTTTGTAAATATGAAGATGTCAGCAGTGTGATGGGTATTAAATGTCACATGCTGAACTGTGTGACCAATATCTGACACGAGGTAATCCAATCCAAAAGTATGTGCAGTTACCAGTCTGACCCTGGTCAGATTATTATAACAAATATTAACTTGATCCCATAATTATACACACTCAACACTCAACTGTTTGAGTTTCTGACTATTACAGTTGTCATCAAACCACAGCCCACCAACAAAATCTTCATCTAATCACGCTGCTGCCTCCTGACAAATTGGGATGCCTTTATCCAAAGTAGCATTCCACTGAAGCAGGCCTCGGCCCTGACATGGCAGTCTGCGATCTGGCTATGTTCATTGTTCATGTGCTCAATAGGCAGCACATGGCGTGGGCAGCAGTCAGTGGGGCTAAATTTGTGCCTCTCTGCTCATTCCGGGGATATTTGTGACTTGCTCCTTGTTGACTCGTTGCGCTCCTTGCTGACAACGGGTCCCTGTGTGTCACAAAGTGCTAAATTCAGCCAGCTGTATGCAATTACGCTGCAAAATGCGCAGGCTCTGCTGCACATGAAGCAGTGACGATGGGCTGAATTATGATCATTTTAGCAGGATAATTTCTCTCAGCTGATCTGAAACATCAACAACATTAGCCTATAACAAATTCATACACCACCATGCAGCATATATATCTATAATCCTAATATTACTTTAGGAAAGGTTAATGTTTCTGAAATCACTCTTGCACAAATACCCCCTAAAATACGATTAATAAAAATGATATTTACCTGAGAAATGATTGGTTATTGGAGTCAAAAAGTGTTAGAACTTATCTGGATTAACCAGAGCATCTTGAAGGATAATATGCTTTATCAAATGCCTTCAATGTTTTTATCCTGTCGATTGGAGGCTACTTTGACAGACAGACAGGCACTGGTTCATAAATCAGTGGCCACATTTTTTACCCGAGGGAGATTCACTGTTGTTTCCTAGGTAACAGCCACCCCCACCCCTTCCCTTGCTCACTCTGGATTGTACCATATTTACTGTTAGGGTGAGCGGGCTATCTTCTCTATCGAATAGAAGTAGAATTCAATGGTAAAACGGAATACATGTAACACTTCACTCTAACCGAAAAGTGTTTTTCTTTCAGTAGCATCTACAGTGGCTCAAACATTTGATAATAAATACTCTATTAACGTTTACACCATAGTAGTAACCCCCCCTGAGGGAAGCACACTCAACATTTCCTCGAACTGTCAAAATCGCTTGTTGCTTCCTGCCCTAGCCTTAAAAGTAGTTAGCGAGCTAGCGTGTAGCGACTGATAGCTTACTTTCACTGACATCTGTTTTGAAAGCGAAAAAGTTTGCTGCGGAACGCAAATAGAGGCAAGTGTTAGTCGAAGAACGTTTCTGCCGTCCTGTGCCGAACCGTGAGTCCCATATCAACCGAAACAGCGCTCTCGAGAAACCGTTGGTAGCGGCTGAAGTGCAGCTGGATGTGACAGGTTCGTCATCAGGTAAGCATCAGGTAGTTAGCTTAGCAGGTAGTGTTAGCACACCTCGACTCTGATGCTACTTCACACGGTGTGGCGTTATGGTAAATGTAGAGACTTCTTGGAACAGCAGAGGTGGCTAATATTACTCCACCATCATAAAAATAATTCACGGAAGGCTGTTTTGTAGGGCTAGCCGCCAATCTGTGCCCAAATAGCTAATAAAAACAGCTGAAAGCTCGTAAGTAAAATATAATATAATATAACTCAAATCCACAGATGCTGCACCTTCGTGCTCCCTGTGTATCCGAAAAGTGTTCAGTCCAGTGCTTTATGTTGCATTATGAAGTGGGAAATGACCTAACGAAGCCCACTGGGAATAGATTTAATAACAACTCATTTATTATTAATTCTGCAGGTGAGTTTGTTGAGCTGTCATTAACGGTGCGTTTTTTTCAGTATTCAATGAACTTCTGCATTTTGAGATAAATTAGCTGCTACTTGGATTAATGGATTGTTCGATTTAAAGGAAAAGTAAAGGACTGATGAGGCATGAGTGGAGACAAACTTTTAGCCATTGCAGCTTTTTCAAATTAGAGCCTTTACACATTTAAGGTTAATACCTTCTGATCGGTTATTTACAATTATTAATCCCTGTGAACATGCAAAGCAGCAGCACAGAAGAGCATTGCACCAGTGTCTTTATTTTCATATGGAAACCAGACCTTGGTTTGCCATTTGGATGGAATATGTCGTGGTTATTAAAGCTCAAGTAAGACATGACATTCAACAGCACAGTGTAATTGGTGGAAAATGAGCTTTGTATAATAAGGAATGTAACATTTGCTCAATAATGTTGAAAAGGATAAAACAAATGTTAGATTAATTTCCAGAAAGTATGAGTTCAGTGAGAATGAAATATACTTGAATGGCTTTGTTGGTGTGTATTTTATTTTAAAAAAAGCCCTGGTTGACCCTTGCATCCATTAAGCTCTTCTATATTTTAATGCAGACTCTGCATTTGACAGACTTATCAGAATGGGCTTCAAATGGAAGGAAGCACAACTCTTTCCTGCTTGATATTTGATTACAGCTAATAATAGAAAAGGACAGCTGCCTTTTCATTGATCTGTCTTCACTGCCCTATTTCTGAGCCCTTTTTTTCCCTCTTTCTCTCTCTGTCGCATGTAACTAACAGAAAAAGCACAGACAGTGTTCTGTGCTGAGGGAGAGTATTTCAAACACAGTCTTAACCCATCACTGTTTTCATTTTCTATTAGCCATTGTTTCAGATTATTCCCCTATTATATTTGAATATGAAGCTGCTTTGGGCCGCAGAATCCTAAATCTGGTTGTGTGTGAGTGAGCCAAGCTGTTTGGGGTCAAACAGGACAGGGATAATAAGAGGGGAGGGGATACCATGCGGGAAGGAAGTAGCTCGGCTTGTTTGGCTGCCAGGCTTTTGTTTGTTTTCCTGTCGGACAAATCTATTTAGGAGGTAGGCTATCTGAGGTCTGCCAGTGGAAATTAGCAGTGGCTTGGCTTGTTATGCAGTTATTGACAGTTATTCAGTGAGGGTTATTGAGAAGTTGGCTGCAGGCAAATTAGAGATTGATAAGCTTCATTCATCCGTGGAAGTTGCTTTTTGCTTTTTACATTCAATATTCAGGTCATAACTAATGTTCACCGTCTAGGATCATTAAAATGATCGCTTGGTATTGTGTACACGGTAGTAGTGAAACTACTTTCACTGATGGTGTAAGGTGGCACTTTTTCTTTCAACAAAGGATGACATAGCCCCGCCTCCCAGCCCGTGCCTCATGCAGCGGCAGAGCGCTTGTCTGTGTCATTTACCTACAGGTGCCCTGATCCCTAAGATGACGTCAGTGTTCGGCATCATTTGCTGAAGTAGACACTTTTTCATGCCGAATGGGATTAATCACCCCGAGCCTCTATCTTCTCACAACATTTTGACAAATGTTTCGCTTGTGGAGCATCAACTGTCAAAGCCTAATCACACAGCTGATAGGTTTGTTTCTTGTGGAACTGTAAAGCATTTTTATCCTCATTGATGTCAACGAAACACCCAGGCTGCCGCGTCATCCACAACCTTTGTATGTGAGGGAGAGAGAGCGGGAGAGAGAGAGGGAGAGACGGATGGACGGCAAGCGAAAGAGAGAGAGAGACAGACAGTACAGCTGTTCTATTGAATCTGGATCGAAAAGTCATGAAGCTGGATCTCTGACTCATCAGTTCTGTGACGCTCCAGTTTCACGGCTCATATGATGCCAGCCAGCATGTCATCAGCTGGGTGGAAGGGACCTTCCAATACCAGCCGCCGTCATGTTATTTTTCCCCTTTCCCTTTTCTCGAAGCTAATTCTGATGCAATAACAATAACAGAAATGTTCATTACTGTGTAATTTTCCAGTCCAGCGAACTCAGGAATTGGATTGAAATAGAGCTTGAAAGATAGCTTATAGAAATGTAGAAAAACATGCAGGTAGGGATAAAGAGACAAGGTGGGGCGGGGGATAGAATTAGGTGATTAAGAGCAGAGGAGAGAGTTGTCTGACTGTCTGGTTGATGTCGCAAATGAGTTCAGAGGACAGATGCTGATGGGAGGTAGAGGAGAGAGGGGGCGAGGGAAGAAATGTAGTGATCCTGTTACCTGGGGTGATGATGGCGATGGACGTGATATTCAGCATGGATCTGCAGCTACACTTTAATTACATCAAACATGTATATTTATCTATATTCTATTAAATGCAGTTCAGTTAATGATGATTTCATTTTGAATATTATCACCAGAATAGACAAGAAATAAATATTGTGATAGTTGGTTAAGCAGGGTGTGAAATTGGGGAAATACCTTTTCAGATCAGCATTCAGGGGTTGTTATACTGTAAAGCAGTTTTCACCCCATCACTTAGTCTGTGCTCTTCCAATGGAGAGACACAGATTTGCAGTAGCTGCTGTTTCATTGGCTGAACATGGTAAGGGGCAGGTCTTTGCCACAGGCTGGTGGGCAGGAAGGGGCTGGCTTTAGGGGTGTTGGAGGGGTTGGCTGGAAGTGTTTCAGCCAGATAGTTGGAGTAGACACTCTTTGCTTCCTGCCTGCCTGCTTGCCCGCCTGCCTGCCTGCCTGCCTCGCTCGCTTGCTCGGCAGCTTGGGGAAGAGAGAGAGAGAGAGAGATACTGATAGAAAAATCCCTGTCTAGGCATGGACCTCCGGCAGAAGCAGTCAAGAGCTCGCGAGGAATGACAGCAGAACACATGGTCATTAACTCCTGTCGCTGAGGCTGAGGGGAGAGCTGCGCTGTAGCTCCGCGTCACAGAAGCACCGGGAGCGTCCTGCGTTTGGGACAGCAGACAGACAGACAGACAGACACAGAGCTACGGGACCCCCGGTGAAAGGAGGTGGGAAAGAGCCGACAGATTGGCTGGCTTTTTTCCTTTTTCTTTTCAGGAGTTTTGCTGCAGTGCGCTGCATACCAGTCTGGGTGGGGAGGGACCAGAGGGAATGTTTTATCTGTGTGAGAGAAAAGAGTGTAATGCTTAAAAACAAGGAAAAGGGAAGAAAATGCAGACAGAGTGGGATAAATGCGTAGGAGCACTGGGAGCTTGCAGCCACGCAGCAACTGTCCTCATTGCAGTTTCCAGCCCCGTTAATGGACTTTCTCTTTTTCAGCTCCTGCGGGAGAGGCATTATCACAGCGGTTGACTTGCCCCTTCCTCAGTACAAATGTCAAGAGCTCCTTTTTTGCCACATGGGCTGTATATTTTTCACTGCCTCGAGAAAAACTTTCCTGTTGTGTGGCATCTGTCCTGTCGCTGTTCACTTTGTGTAAGTTTTTCCTCGTGACTCTTGCGCAAATTTCCCAAGGCAAAGGTTGTTTGTTAAGAGCACAGGCCGGTGTTGTGGACACAAATAGCCGATGGCTCAAATGAGCTGGAAGTTCGCAGTTCTAATAAGGCACAGTTCATAATTAACCTCTGAGTGAGATGGGGCACGGTTGACGTGTCTTCAGCTTACCGCTGTCTGTCTACATTTAGCCTTGCAATAGACGCTCGGCCGGTGGCAGCCAAGCAGTGGACATTACTGCCTGCATGGAAAAGGCTAGAGTGGTGTCATGCGTCTGGCTGTAGATCAAGGGGAAGTGGGTGTTTTCTAAAATGGAACATCAGTCCAGCCCTTCCTGATGAGAAAATAATGGGGTCTTAATCTCAGACATGTCCTTACTGCAAGACTTTGTCAGCTAGAAATCCCCGCTCTCTGACACTAATGTAAATTCTACCTCGAGCTAATATTAAAAGGATTTAGTGCTTGGTAGATTTTACAGACATCCTCTGCATAACAGAGCTTTTTCAACTGATCTGTGATACAAGGGCAAGTTTGCTGAATCATTGAGCTCTTATGTTTTCAAGTGCTCAAGTAAGATTTTAACTTGGCTCCATTTGCAGTAGGTGCACTTTGTGTTGGTTTCACTAAATGGAGTGGGACTGGACGTCCTGTTAATCATCATATTTATCTCAACAGCAGTGTTCATCTCCGGCTGCCAGCTGCACTATAATTAGTTGACTTGCCTGAGTCCTTGTAGCTAACTAGGTAGAGGACAGGTTCACTTCAACACGAAAACAAATCCATTTACTGAGTGCAGGGGTCAAGATCGATCAAATCTACTGAAACTTTCTCCTGCCTGTTTTCAATTAAGTGGTTATAAAAACATAGAAAATACATCCAGTTATGAAAAGGATCACGGATAACAAGTGGCCAGTCCCATACCACGAGCAGGGCTATTCAGGTCATTCTGGTTTAGCTAAGGCTATTATGATATGGGACACACCTATGTGCTGACTCTGTGAAATGCTTCTTGCGTTGCCTCCGAACAGTAGCTTAGTCCGGGTATAGCCTCTGCTGAGCCCATCCTTATTGCTAATGGCATTTGATGATATTGAACTGAAGGATCCATAGCTTATGCCAAAGACAATTTCATAAGCATCAGAGCCTCCAGGGTATTAAATACGAATTAGGCTACAAGGTCTAGCCCTGCTCTTGATCCCCACTGGAAGATGCAAAGGAAGATTTTGCAAAAAGGAACATGATGGTGATGTCATACTTGACGTCTCGGTTTGGTTTTTTAGGAATAGAGAACATTTTGATAAAGCCTTAACTAAAAGCCTCACTCGTTTTCCATTACTCACTGGAAACTGAACATTTTCCTATTTCCCCTCTACAATGAGGCCCTCTCTACACAGCCTTGAAAAACATTGACCACTTGTTCCTCTTGGCCATGCAAATGGCCATACAATTGCAGTTTGCCAGCACAAAATGGTAATAAATGGAAATTCAGCCACTCAGGCTCCCTGCTCATGCGCTCATCTGTCACAGCCATTTGTATTTTGACTTTATTTTGGTAGCAACACCTTGCTGGTGCCATGGAAAACGTTTCCACAAAGCTTATGACCAGTAGGAACCAGGTAGCTTATCATCTCCCCTAAACAAATACATGCGGTTAAAGATAAATTGCCCAGCACAGCCGGTGTGCACAGATACCAGAATAATGGGTTACATACGTGGTAATCAGAGGTCAAGCCCATGACTTTCACTCGAGACACCCCAGTCCCTCTGACTCTCGTTCAACTAACCAGACTGACCAAGATAATGCTTCAGCCAGCTGGCCTTGGTAAGCATCAGTAATCCATAAAGTCTAGTACTGTGGTGCTTTACTTTACATCTCTATCCTGCTTTATCAGGTCACCCTGTCTGACCACTGTTTGTACAGGACAAAGAGGAGACAAAGTCTTCTTTCAACATCGCAAAAAAAATTACAGAGCAAAAAATTACAGAACAAAAAAATTCCTAACATATACACTAATGTGCATGTGTATGAGTTTATTAGTTTGAGTGTCATTTAAAATGCTGCCTTTCTGAAACAGGACAGTGGACTTTAGCCAGCAAGCATCAGCTATAAAATAATGGCTAATCGATTTCATTACAGTAACATTGAAATAGACTATATTTCTGTGTTGTTGGAGCCACGTTATTATACTAGTCCTTCACAGAGAGGCTTCATTTCTGCAGAACAAAAGCCGCGGTGCAATTTTCTGCCCCAGAAAGGCCACAGATCTGCAGAAGCAATGCCTGGTTCAGCCATGAGGATCTGCAGAAAGGCTCATTTCTAATGCAAATTTTACCTTGAAATGGTATTAAAAGGATTTAGTGTTTAGTAGTGATCCTATGCAGAAAAGCAGTAGTCAGAACATGCTGTGTGGCTCTTCCTACCTGCTGACCATCTGCCCTTCCGTCCTTTCATATCATTGGCATTGTCCTCAAAGCGTGACTACAGAGCTCAGTGTAAACTAAGTCATGCTGCATGTTGATGTAATGCATGAGCAAACTAAGGCAGTTTTAAATATGTCAGAGTCACATTGTTAAGGATTGTCAAAGTAGCCTAAATTTACAGTGTGTGCACCGCCTCTGACTTCAGCTACAGTTTTCAATAGTAGTTATTCCAAAGCAATTTATTTCTGCTGTGCTTGAGTTTCTCATGCTCTTAGGATCGGGTGTAATTATATGACACAGATAAGAGGTTCACCCCCCATGATAACAGTTTACTTCCTAGCAGGGGCTTTGGTATGTTTTAGGGATATAAGAGTGTTCTCAGTTGCCACCGCTAAAGAGTGTCTAGCTAGCATTTATGGCTACATCACTTTACAGTTAGATATCCCATCTCTTAAAAGGTTACATTAACGAAGCACATGTAGCGTCTGTTTAAAAATACTGCTAGGGCTGCTTTATTGATTATTTCCTTTATTAAGTTATATATTATTAATTTTTATGTGTCTACTAAACATTTGGCATATAAATGAATGACTAAACCTCTGTAAGTGCAACTCAGCAATTTGCTGCCATCTTAGCAACCCCTCCAGATAAAAGGGTAGTTATTTTGCTGTTTCTGTCTAGAGCCTGACCAATATAGGATTTTTAAGAGCAATACTAATATTTGGTGATGTTAAAATCCAATCTAAATGGTTTATTTCTTGTGTTTTTTTTCTTTCAGAAACAAGAAACATAAACTGTTTTTCCCTAACATTTGTTATGTGTAGGTAATTATGTGTGCTGCCATCAGGGATGTAGCAGACTGCCCTCTTGTGGACAAATTATGCAAATCAATAATTTGAAACATGGTTGAAGGGTGTTTCTGCTATCTCTTCTTTACTTTTCAAATTTTCATTTATTGTCCGTTATAAATGCAGATACCGTTATAATACTGTTAAATAGCTGATATCAACAGATATATTGGCCCCACAGACTCTAATCCCCCCCCCCCCCCAAAGGGAGGAAATATGTAATCAGTTCAGTGTCCACAGTGTTCAAGATATCATGTGCTAATTTTGTGTGATGGTATATACCAATAACAGCTTGAGCTGATTTAATTTAGTTTAAAAATTGGGTCAAGGTCAAGGTCACACTGTTGAGGGGGAGTTCTCTGAGTGCTCTTGTTACGAGCTTAATCTTGATGGAAAACCCGATTAAATTTCTATTTGTAGATGAGCCAAGTACTCTTACCTAAATTTTTACCAATATAGCACGTCGATATATCTCCCACAACATAGTTAAAACTATCGTAAACAGTCTAATCTGTGCATATGTCAATGCAACAACACAATATCTTTTGAGGTTTGGCTGTTCATTGGCTCTTTGGAAGCAGGGTGGAACCGGCATGTCTTTGTTATTACCAAATGCTTCTTAGTCAGGATGTTGGATATTATTAAGATATTTACTTTACTTTTTCTATTCTGTTTTTTGTTTTGTGTTTTTGACAGCAGTAATACTACATAAACATACAGTTCTATACAATATCAGAACAGATTTTCTTTGTTTTTCTTTATGTTCTGTTTTTCCTTCGTTTTAGTCTTATTACCACCCACATAAGTCTCCTTTGGATCTCTAGTCCTCACCATTCGTTTTGAATATCTTTCTTGGCAAACATTGTTTGAATGTTGCCTGTTGAGACACCTCGGAGTGTTCAGATGACCCTGACCAAGCATTATCCACTCTGTCAGGCTGTTTCTTTTCATCCAAACTTTGATTGCTGTAAACCCCTGCTTTAAATAGAAAAATAGAAAATGACTAGTGGTTGTGTTCCCCTACTATTTCAGCACAACTTGCTGCACCTTTCAAAGTAAGTCATTTCTCAGAGAAATGGCACTATCATCCCTTTACACTCTCTGACAAAGTAGGTTAGCTTGATCACACACTTCTTATGGCTCCTAAAAATAAGAAGGGATTAATTGTTAAAGGTCAGATCTGACATGATTCTTACCTGACTGTCTCTTTTGCAGTGATTGGCTCTTTCCCTGGGGTGATGATGTGAAATTAAATCCAACCTTGGAGAGTGAAGCCTGGGCGTCAGTACGATCAGGCGAGGAAGCTTCTGATCTCATTTCACATGATCAGCTCTGAAGTGGGACAATTAGATTAGCTAGACAAAGGTTGGTGGGTAATTTCAAGAGAAGCTTAAAAAAAAATCTGCCCTCCTATATGCCTGAAATAAACAACAAAAAAATCAATTAGCTTATAGAAAAATGGGCTTCTCCATTTGGACTTTTAGATGTAATTTTTATTTTGGATGTCAAACTGAAGAATTTAGTAGATTCCAGGAAGAAAGGATAAGTGCGTCTTACTTCAGACCTCTGTCTTGTGGACAAGAGATTAAAATAAATACTGTGCTGAATCTGCCAGTAGCATACACCTGTATGACAGCTGCTTCCCTGTCAGGGACAAACCCTGCGAACACGGGTGTACAATTCCCCACAAACCTTCATTAACAAGTGTAGCCTTTCATATGCCATGTGAGATTGGTCAAGATGTTTTCCAGTGGGGTAATCTGTTAACCAGAACTCTATATATTTTTACAGTCCTTCTCTTTCTCCTCCCTCAGTCTGTGTCCTCAGCCCCTTACCCGCCTGCATTTAGCAGAAAAATATTTCCAGATGTGCCAATGAAAGAGCTCCTTGCGCAGTAGCTCCGTAATGGATTTCATATGCTCAAACTAAAGGTCACTTCCTCATATTGTTGCTCTACCAATTGTCCCTCCTCAGTCCCTAGACAACAGCCAAACACAGGGACCAGCGTCTTTGCAGGATGAGACAGGCAGCACAGACGCACCGACGCACGTCTCCCCCCAATGAATGTAAATTGACAGGCTGCCGTCAATGAGCCAGTACCTAATTTGGATGGTGGGAGACCAGTGAATATTGCCGGACACTGGGCAGCGTCATAATCGTGTCTGGCACTGGCATATGCATCTGTCTCGGTCCCTCTCCGGCTGCTGGACGACTGCCCGGAATAGTGCTGCTCTGCGCGGTTTTCTATTGGCTGAACTCGTCCCTCCGTGCATGGCTCTACAGGGCGGGTTGGACCCCGGGGCTTTTTTCTATCTCTGCTCTGACTCTGCGTTCTTGTCCACTGTCTCATAGCACAGTGGCTTTTGCCATTCCCCACTTTGTATGCAATATGTTGGAAAGCCACTGGGCTTGGAGTCACCCCGTACAAAGGCGGACAGCAGCGACTGTGGGACTTAGACTCAAATGGCTTCTGAATAACCTTTTAACTGCCTTTTTTTCTGGTTTATCAGGCCTGTCCCCTTTGGAGCTAGCACTCCTCTGGGGCAGTACACACACAAATTCAGATTGACACGCATAAAACAAACACTGTTAACGCCTGCTGAAGCCTGTTAGATAAATTGTTTCCCGTCATAATTAGCGAGCCATTTTCTCACTGTGAAAATAGCCTCACTCTGTTTGTCTCTTGTCTCTACTTTTCTCTCTTTCACTTCTCCCTTTTAGATCACTGACAGAAAGTGCCTTGTGAGACAGCATCCCTACTTGAAGATCGCTGAGTGTTTCTGAAGAACTCCAGATTTTTTTTTTTTTGCCCTCTGCGATCGTGACGCCACACGGCTCGGCTGTGAGGATCGCTGACCCTTGATTTGTCCTCACCTGTGATCTGTGTGAAGGAAAAGTAAAGAGCTGCTGGAGCTGCTGCATAGCTGGCCAACGTGCCAAAGCTCAGAGAGAGGGTAACAATAAAAAGCCACAAACTTTGTATTATCCTGAACTGTGCCATTGTACCTCAAAATAACCCTGATATCCACCCCTTGCAAAGATATCATCACTCACGCAGAGGACATTTTGGGGACACGGGTACATCGACTAAAGCTTTTCTCTGAGCATGCCCCCTCTGCCTTTCCAGACGTTCGCACCTGAGACTTACTGATTGATAAACAACTAGCTGTTTGACTGAGAAACTCCACAATAGCGCAATAGTGTAGTCCCATGTTCAGGTCACAGAGACTTTGCCAGTCCATTACCTCCACGTTCCTGTCTGCAAGGACAAGCCTGATCCACTGACCTGAAGCAGATCATTTATAGCTACACATTCTGCTGCTTCTTAGTTCTTTTGTTTTTTGGGGATATTTTTGTTTTTGTTTCTTTTTTTTAACTGGAGTGCTCCTCTTCAGAGGATAACCTCCACATTAAACCTAGTGGCTCTGCTGCAACCCGGCTCTACAGCCAGCGCTGTTGACATGGCTCTAAACATTGCCTCCATACGGGACACAAAATGGCTGACCCTGGAAGTGTGCCGGCAGTTTCAACGCGGGACTTGTTCACGCAGTGATGAAGAATGCAAATTTGCCCACCCACCCAAAAGCTGCCAGGTGGAGAATGGGAGAGTGATCGCCTGCTTTGACTCGTTAAAGGTAAGGACTGCAGTTTTCTGTTCATGACGTCTAGAATTTGAGCTGCTTGATTTGTTATCTGTCAATCCCAGGCATACAGAAGTGATTACTGTTAGTTTATATCTGCCGTGTGATATAAAACACATTTGTGCACTTGGATTACATCTCTGCAGAAGCAGTATAATACCTGACACAAAATGTTACAGCTTTGTGCTCTCAAATGGTCAGCGTGTTGTAGGTTGTGCGCTCAGCGCGTCATGTCATGTCCCCACGCTGTGCTGCTGTTAGCCGACCAGTCTGACCTGTGAAGTGAAAAGGCCACAGAGGTTTTGTCATGTGTGTGCAATTCGTTTTCTTTTTTTTTCATGGGAAGTTCTTCTAATATTACTGTGCCTTGTCCATCATGCGTACTTGTGGGTGAGCATCTGATCGCCTTGAGTCACTCCAGGACTTCTATTCCTGGATGCATGTCAGCTGTCACATGCAACCAACAAACACCAGTCAGTGCTTGTTTTGTCATATTGGTTCACACAGATCCAAGAAGAGGCATTACATCTTCAAAATGCGGATAATCTGCTTTTGTCAGCCTGAATACATGGATTGAATATGTGCGGCATTACATTGTACCACGTTTTGTTCAGGGAAAATCCACTAGAAGCTTCAAAGCCACGTTGAAGTGTTTATCCCTTTAATAAGGCTTGTAGTTTATTTGTTTGCTCCCTCCCCTTTATCAAAAGTTAAATTGTTTTAATTTGTACGTTTGAAACAGATTTTACTGCACAGTTTCATAGTAGTAAAACATCACTTAAATTAGCTCAACACCAGACACTTTAAAGCCAACCCAGTCGTAACAAGGTCGATTCACACATGCCCCCCTCATGGTGCAAATAAGATCCGAGAGCACCCTTATTATTTTCAGGCTGTGCAGGGAAAAAAAGAACTGAAAAACAGATGTGACAATGATAAATAGCCAAAGAAACTAGAGCAGAACACTAGAACTGTAAGGAGTTTGTCTTTGTTTTAGGTATAAACTGTAGCTGCATTTCACATTTAGAACAGTGCAATGTGTGGTGAGTGCATTTCACATTTTTTAAGGCCCGTGCCAAAAGCGGTTCTACTAGATTGGCACGTTTCTCTGAATGTTAAAAATGTGAAATAATGGTAGAGGACATTTTTGAATCTTGATCGCAACCTTCATGAAACACATTGCAAAATGTGTAAGAAGTCAGTTTCATTCCAAAGTTTCTCATGGTCTTTATTTATTTGACACTGTAAAGAAACAAGCTGCTTTTATGTTGCTACAAGCTCCTTCCTTGGCTAAGTTATTGCTAACAGTCAGCCACTGAGTGACATTCTTTCCCAGCTGCCAGATCTTCTGAGCTCTTATGCCGTGATTGTTTAATGAGCAAACAGCTGACTCTAATCAGAACTGATTTGTTGTTGCACCAAGTAAGGTTAAGCCTGATATGGAATCTCTGCAATCGCTATGATTTCCTTAATAACTCCAAGTTGGCATTCTTGGCTGAAGGGGAACTAGAATGACCTGAGTAGTCAACCTCATACTATGTTTAGTTTAGACTGTGCTCTGTGACATTTTTTTGTGTAAACACTGGCTTTGAGGCAGTCATCTGGCAATTCATTCTTCAGCTGTGGCTTAAGCTGTAGAATAAAAGAAAAGTCTATGTGTACAATGTGCACTCAGGATTTCTGGATATCAAAGCCTCAAGTTATGCTGTAAACCCTGTTCTCAGTTATCATTATTGACATACTTTAAAAATGCCTTTATGTTATCACTTCTGTTATAATACACAATCTTGATGGTAGTTTCTACCCAGAACATTTTCAGGTATGGACTACAAGCATCCTCGACTGATTCCCATTTGTTTCCTTAAGGGATTTCTGACCACAGCGACCAGACTTCTTCTTCTTTCTTTCTTTCTTTCTTTCTTTCTTTCTTGTTTTTTTGTGGTCTGACCAAAGGCCATCTACAAGTAAGCCTTTTTTTCCTTAACAGCAAAACCTCCTGACAGTTACTGGGACAGTTTCTGAAGCTACCTAAATATATGGGGAGATATCCATTACTTTTACATCAGTAGTGGATGGGTCCTAAGGATTGCATGCATAAAATCACGTAAACAAAAACTTGAAAAGTTTGCTAAATTTGCCCCAGATAAGGTGAAATGTTTTCTTTTTTCTGCATGGTATACTTTATTACGCAAGCATACAACTTCATTGTGGCTTCATTACTGGCTCAGCTCTACTTCATGCCATGCAAATTTGTGTTTTGTATACGTTAGACCAGAAAAAAGATAAGCACGCCTAACTACAGCTTCACAACCATAGACAGGTAGTATAACAAATAGATAAGTCTGCTCCCACACCGTTGATGTTGTTGTATTTGTTGCCAGCTATTACACCATCCTGATCCATATAAGTGCTGGTTTACTGCTTGGGGGGTTTCTTAATTTTTAAAAAAATTTAAAATCTAAAGGTCATGACACAGGATAAGAGTTTTTTGCTGGTATCTCTCCCCTACATGGGCTTTTTTCCCTTCCATAAGTGGCTTGCATTATACTGCAGTATTCTAGCAAAACAGTAGCATTTCTTACATTTACCGCCCGGACTTGTCTGGCAGCCTGTTAATCTACGATCTTCTGCTGTCATTGAAGACTGCCTCCTTAACCCAGCTTAACTCCTAATGCAACTAAAAAGCTAAATGTATAGACAAAGACACAAAATTTCACCCCTTCTAACCCTAATTTCCCCATCCAGCCCACTGACAGAAGGAGAATACAGTATTCTCTGTACTTTTTAACTCCAACTCACCCCCACTCTCGCAAAGACTTTCCTCGTGACAAGAGAATGAATGCTTTATTATGCATTAGGAAGTGTGTTTCAGTCCATTGCAGGCTGATTTTCACCCCCATTATGCCCGTATCATCTTCCTGGGTCTTCTCATCCGATAGGGTTATCATGCCAGGGTTGGGTGCTGCCAGGCATGACTTGGCCAACGATCAGAACGGTCTTTCTCATAAACACGTAAATGGTAGTGCTTGGGAAAGGAGCAGAGAAGGAGGTGTAGCACTGCTGCTGCGCTTGTCGAGCAGCAGTAGGCAAACATTCCAAGGAATGGTCGTTGTTTTGAGTTTCTAAAAACACTTCTGTGACCACAGCGGCTCTGCACCATCATAGTTTTATCTTAAACTTGTCAGCTCTCTGCCAAAATAAAAGCATTTGCTTTTTATTTTATTTTGGATGAACGCTTATGCCCTAATTTTCTTACTGATATTTTACTTTGGGCTGCACAGCATTTGTTTTTTTAAATCTAATGACTTGGGGCATGGTGATATGTAAATTGCAGGGATCTCTGACTTGTTTTGGTCATTTTTTTTTCATAATGCAGCTTCTAAAAGGTGCAATTCAATTAAAACATGATGCAGCAGGACTGCTTAATTAAGGTGGAAAGTTATACCTCGCAGAATTGGCGGACAATTGGGCGTTGTAGTTCTGCTGGATATAAATTGCATTTGAAAGCATAATTCACTTATTGCTGTTGTGTGGGGATCCGTCTTTACCCAAGAGACCCAAAGAACAGCGTGGCTTTTTAGATTTCCAATAATAAGAAACTCCAGCAAGCAGTGAAGCCACCAGATCATGGGTTTTACGGCAAATGCATGTCTACGTTAGAGGGGGACTTTCGTAGTGTGGTCAAACAGTCGCTCGTGCATGTTTCTTTTATCTGAAATATCTGGTTTTGCATTTTCTGTTAGAGAGTTTTGCATGGGTTAAATAATGGTGAGGGATCACTCCTTTCTCGTTTACTTCCTACTTTCTCAATCATAACGCTTGCAGCACCCTCACACGGTGCTGCTCTCAGCATTTCTATGGTGTAATTTCTAGGGGATTATTTTTGTCCCCTGCTTTACTCTGTGGGTTTTAGAAACAGCCCTTCTATGCTACATTTATCATCTCTCAAAATAGGAGAAGCTTCTTCATCCCTGTCCAGCTAAAGCTGAACTAACATTTAGTCGGTGTGCATGAGAGGGGTTATAAAGTATCATTCGTTTCAATTGAGACCTGACAGGAACGTGTGGGAGTGGTGACCTCGCAGTGGGAACTTTTCAGATATGTCAACTGTTTTTTCAACCACATATCAGATTTCCAACATGGCTATGGAGCCCATTATAGCCCAGCTCTGCTCCCATAACTGTCCAAATAGTTTTAGTATGTTTGTTCTCTTGCTTTGCGATAGTCACAATTTCGTTGTACATGTAGAATGAGAATAAAAGGCTATTCTATATGTTAGTGGTGTTAACAATCTTGTCTATGTTTTATCTTCTGAATTAGGAAAATGACATTCAAATGGAACAAGTTCAGACAGGTTTGGTGGCTGCTAGACAGAACATGACATTTAAATGTCATATATGAATACAAATTGTTGTATGTCAGCAGCAAATTACCTCCATACAGCTATCTTATTTTAAACTAAATAAATATGGAGATATAGTTCTATCAGTAAGTCAAAACAAGAACGTCTGTGCTGTCATCTGAACCTTGATTTGTCTTAATCTGTTTACATAATTTCTTCCGTTGCAACTTTGACATAATTCGAGCTAAACATGATAGAAAACCGAGAGAGGCAGCTCTGTGTCTCCAGTAGTTTCAGAGATGTGTTGTGGTTGAAGCCATTTCCTTTAAGCTCTTTGATAATTGTTGCACCGTGACCATGGAAACCATCATAGAGTGGTGGTGGTGGTAGAGATGAGTGGAAGAGAGGGCTTGGGTAGTAAATGAATGAGAATACCTACCTTAATGGAGTAAATGCAATCATGCCGGTCATGTGATGATGTCACATTGACTGTGCAACCATTAGACATCAGCCTTTCGTCAGTGGTTAGGTTTGACTATATTTGACATGTCTGGATGGGGTTTTTTTCATTCTAAGTTAAAGCATAAGACACATATGTATAATAATCAGCTGCAGAAAATTAACAGCCATTTTAGAGTTTCACTGGTGCCTTTGCAGACTTTGAAGCCTTTACAAAACAGACTGAATGCCTGACAGCACGGTCTGTTTAGATTTCCTCCCCCACACTTATTTGCACCAGTAACATTTTACCAGGTGACCACCACGCCTGAATGAGCTTCCGTAGGCTGAGAGTTGGGGCTGGGGGTGGGGGGTAGCCTGCTGCATCTGAGCGCGATCATGTTTCGTCAAGTTGCAGTCGTCAAAAAGAAAGCAGTGAAGCAGAACAAACAATAGGAGCTACTACTTTCAGGTGTGCAGTTTTCTCATTTGTATCACAAGCTCGCCACAGTCCCCATGGGGATGAAGCGCCCTGGTTTCCCTCACTTAGTAAGAACACCTTAATCCGGACTGTGCTTTAAAAGAGCATGCTCCACTGTAAGTGTGTTATCGTAGGGCGTGGGACGGCTGAAAATAAAGAAGCGAGGGAACATGGGAAGAAGGGAAGGTGTTCATATTTGAACGGTTAAGAGAATAAAAATACAAGAGTAAAACTGTGAAGGTGGGACTTTAAGGTTGTTTCCTGTCTGTAAACGACAGATCTCACCAGGTAGGGAAGTAGAGCAAAAACTTAAGCCACTTATCAAAAACTCTTATTAGGATTCAAGAGAAGTGTGCCTACTACCTTGATTTAATTTCTTACTCCAGATAAACCTGTCAAGACAGAAAGCAGACATTGAAACATAAATACTAATGCAGCCCAAAGACCTCTTTTTAAGTTTAATGGATCTGTAACTTAACCATAGCTTCCCCCCTCTGAGCTCAGTACATTTGAATTTTTGTGGGAAGCTTCAGTGAACATGAACTTTCTGCCCGTGGCCTCAGTTTGCTTCTCCTCTCTTGTTTTAAAAGATGGGCTCGGCTACATTCCTCAGTGTAATCCTCCCAAACTGGGCCACACCCTGGGCAGAGCAAACATGTGGAGGGGAATGTATGCCGCGCAGCAGGAGTTGGTGTCCCCCCAGGGTCATTCACCCAGACACAATGAGGCACTGACTTGAGCCTAATGTGGGGCTGCAGTGGATGCGGCATGCTTTTGATGAGCCCCTAGGAGACCCCACACTGCTACCGTTCCTTAAACAGGCCTCCTCGTAGGCAGACAAATGCATGCACACACACTATCTTGCCAGTGCAAACCATGCCAAATTTCATTTGATCCATGTGATTTCACCCCCTCCACAGCCCCAGTCTATCTGAAAACATCTACAAAGGTATAGAGATAAGAGTCAGGGAGAGGGAAGTCTGATCAGATCTCTGTTTCCTACTCAGGTCTAGTTAGTCAGTCTGGTCACTCTGTGTGCTGGAAATGTTTAAAAGAAGAACCACAAAAACATTTGTTTATGCATGTGAAAGCATATTACCCACCATTAAACCCCAGTGATAGATCACTGTTATAGTGGGATTTGTAAGGAGTCCTTGAGCAGTGTAGAAAATTCTGTTTTACATCTGGTCACATTTATAGGTCATATGTTGATCATTGAGACTGTGTGTTATAATTTGGTTGATAGTTTACATCCTGTAGAATAGAGCAGGGCGATATGGCCAAAAATATTTATCACGATATATATTTGAAAATTCGCGATAACGATATAACCGACGATATAATTGATGCGAGACAAAATACAACTCCACAACATTACTAGCGCAAAAAGACAACCTTCCATTTATTTTCACTTAAACAAGAAGCTGGTTTTTATGTACATTAAAGCTTTATAAAAATGTAACAGTGCAAATGCAAATTCCTTGCTGAAAGTTTAACCAAAAGGCATTTCCAGTAGAAATGGGCTGACATATCCTGAGCATAACCATATATAATATCCACTGAAGTTAAAAATAGGTGCTTTGCAACATTAAACTGCAGTGTGCAGTATGCATTTTTCGGACCGTAAGGTGCACGGGATTATAAGGCACATTAAGCGAAACAAAGCAGTCAGATAAATCAAACTTTATTAAACTCATTCTTCTTGCTTCCTCCACTTCTGTACCATTGATTCATTAATGTTGAATTCTCTGGCAGCGGCTCTATTCCCATGTTGTTGCAGTATATTAATGACTAACCTCGTATTGTGGATGGATTATCTCAGTTGTTCTCCTGACTGAAGTTTGGTCCGTTTACAGCATCCTGCCATGCGATTGCATTTGTCTCTAACCATGAAGAACCTTCACGTTAACTTTTATAAGTGGAAAAGTGTTAGTGTTCGTCCTCCAGCTTCACTGTTTATGTTATGCTAACATAGCTGTGTCGCTAGCGATCACGTAGCACATCATTATATACTAGCTAGCCCAACTTCAGTAACCCTACAAACGTCACTGCTGTTTAGTTTCCTGTCTTCATTTATGTTGGAAGTGATAGCAGAGCTGTACGTTTGATTTTTTTCAGAAATCTCTCAGTCAGAACATGCAATATCATGCTTAGGTAACTAGCGAAACTAGCGTGCTAACTTCCGCTAGCTTCCTGCTAACTTCTAACTCCGTTAAATGTAATAACTTTTGTTTTCATGGATGCCTGGAAGTTAAACTTTATAGTTACACCTGGTAAAGCAGCAATGCTGATCGTTTTATTAAAGATGAAAGAATTTAGACAGTTTTTAACTCTAAGTGACGCTGCAGTGTTGTTTGACCTGAAGTATACGGAGTTTAGGACCCAGATTACTCCCAGATTTAAGAGCATCTTAGTCCGACAAATATGACAATAACAACGGCCGCTTGCATGTTCTGCAAAAAAAATGTGCTTTGTCGTGTATCTGACGGACAAACACCAAACCAGTTCCACATCACGGAAGTTGCACCATTTTTACAAACCAATTCTGGTTCATCTGTTTCACTCAACAATCGGCCATGTGCATATGAAAACAAAGGCACTGCGCATGCGCGTTTTACTCCCATTCTATCGCGATATTTCATTTTCCTATCGTTGCCTAACATTATACCGGTATTACCGTGAACGGTATAATATGGCCCAACCCTACTGTAGAAGTTCAAATGTTGTCTTCTGTGTTATATTATTATATTACATGGGGATCCATTGATGTTAAACAGTCAGTATTAGTTGTTATCGGCGTTGTTACCTGATATCGGCATAACAACATGACATGTACTGACATCTCTACTTGTTGTGTTACAAAAGGTTTGTGCTGACTAAGATAGTCTGATCAAGACGCTTTTATAATTAGTATTATGAAGGAGCATGGCATAGCAATAAAAACATCTGGAGCAGCCAAAATGCTTCCATGTCTTTTAAATTTCATGTTATTCTGACATGTTACATGTTTTTTTAGCTGAAATTAAATTTCAGGTTAAAATTTCACACTACTGCTGTTGATCAGCAAAGTCAACACACGCCGATATTTTAACTGGGCCACCGCTTTGACCCACATTTGTGTTGGTCAGTGTGCTTCAACGTTGTTGTTTGTGTGAGTCTGCCATTTGTAGCTGAAAAACTCCACAATATCAGCTCCACATTTCTCGTTTGCTGCTCTGAGAAATCAGAGCTCAATTGCTGGGATACTGTTGGCGCTGTTGGTTCCAAATCTTGTGCTCTAGCAACAGGATTTTTTGGTGAAAATGTTTCCTTTCCATGTGGGCAGCCAACCTAAAAATAAAACAAGGAGCCAAATGAAAATCATCGGACAATATTTCATGCAATTTTGTGTGGAAATTATGGGTTTTCAGATGTCAGACAGATGAGAATAAGCAGTATTTACTTTTGTTAAAGTAAATGTCAGGAAAAACTGTGTTATTTTATCAAAAATACACCAAGGCGGTTCTGCTTTACATCGCTCCAATCAGTGCTATAATGAGGCCTGATAAACATGTCCAGTATTCAGCACTCTCTGCTTCCCATTCTGCTAATGTGCAGCCTTTGTTATATCACCTAATGGGGTTGTAGTTTTGATCTTGAACTCTATTATGTCTTCTCTTTTAAAAAAAGCAAAAAAAGATGTATGGCATTACTGTTGTTTAATGTCAGATTGAATAGTAGGTGTTCTTCATCCAATGAGCTGCCTGCAACATGATGGAACGACTGAGCACTGAAAATCTGCCCATCTGCTGTACCAGTGTCTCACCTGGTCTCAGTCCACCCACTACCTCTGAGTCATCCTCTTTTTCCATCTCTCTCAGCTGCCCACAGTGCTGATAAAGTACTCCATTTTCTGCATTATTTTTTTTCTGCCTGTGGAAAAAAAAAAGGTAACTTAAATCAGTGCTGCAGAGTCAATGGCATCCTCACATTTGATGATTTCAAAGCCAGCTGGACTCAAACTCCCTTACTGCTGCAGTAGTTGTTGCTGTTGTGAGCACCTCTGCAGTAAAGCAGAAGGCAGATCTATGCCAGAGTGAGGCAGGAGGCATGCTGTGCGGTTGACCTTTAGTATCAGCCCCATTAATTATTGATACGTAGTTTCATCATCACTGAGAGACAGACTCAGGTTTTCTAAGGGTAGCACATATTTACCTGCTTTATTCACTGGAACCTAACCTTAGATTAAAAATGCACTGTATATCATGCTTGAAAAAAAAATCATTATCTTCAGCCTTCTGTGTTTTTTTCCTCCCTTTGGAAGGGCAAGCGATGCCTAGTGGTAGCCGCAGTATGATCACTGTATTGCCAGTGTACTGAAGCATATGGCGTTGGCTGTAGCCCATTTTAAACACTGAAATTAATCGTTTCACTGGGAATGTGTTGACTGCTTCCTCGGGGTTCTTTAATTCTCTGGTGATAAGTAAATGGACAAGCTTACAGAGGCACGGAGTTCAAGATGCTTCCACCCAACCACCCTCAGTTTGTAGGCAGACGCACCTTGGGAGCTGCAAACAGTTAGACAGACAGGCCCAGCTGTCTCCTAGGGGCCAGTCTTTATAATTAGACAAAGATCTCCTTAATTGGCTCCATCTAATGAGGCAACATAAAGGCAATCTTTAGGGGACCTCTTCTTTTTTTCTTTTTTTTGGTTTAAATGACTGTTGGGCTGTGTCAGAGGCAGTTGTAAACCAGTCCTACCATGACATCCCAATCCCTTGTGGAGACTTGTCAGTGCTGCGAACTTCAAAAGCCTACATGTCGGTATGTCACTGTAAAAAAGTCATTTTGCTAATAAAGTAAGCACCAAAAGCTACACTGACAGTGATTGACACTGGGCTTGCATATGAAAAAGAGAAGTGACAATGGAGTGTGCCCTGTGTGAACTCCATTTTAGAAGTGTTCTGACTCATATCCTATTCAGGCTCATTGAGTGGCAGTGACGGACTGCGCAGTAAAAGTGGAATCTGCCATAATTACTTGTCGAAGCCTTCCAATGCGCGCTGCTGCGCTGCAGATACTGATGAGCTAAATGGAGACCCCCATTTTGAGAAATGGCACTTAAAAAGTTGGTGCTTTGTACTGGCACACATAATAAAGAGACAGTCACTTGTCTTATTTTGAGTTAGCATATGGACTGAATTAGGCTGATGAGATCATGCGGGGTTGTGCCTTTGTCTGAAATGGCCGATCGCCCAAACCAGTATGCTGTTGCAGTCAGTGGCACAAGGTTGAGCAGACTATTAATTCAAGGCCAGTCTAGTTTTTTTCTCGAGCATCAAGCTTAATAGGCCAGGCTAAAGCAGCTCTATGATGGAGTAATTTGATAGAGCCTGTCTAGATGAAAGTCTTGGCGTCAGTGTAAATGGCTCCTGTATTAGTGAATGAAAGGCTTAAACTGAGCCTGTTACGCTCCACGTTTTTAATTGCTGGGCTCTACTACAGTAGCTTTGTATGGTTCACGGTTCATAATCATCCTTATGTATCTTTTACCAGCTCCTTAGTTCAGTCACTGTCTAAACAACCTCCCTTTAAGCCAGCTATCTTCTGATTGGCTGCCCCTCACACACAGATCCTGTCTGAAGCCTGAGCTTTTGGCTCACAGGTGTTACCTGTATATATGCAAAGTCATTTTCTGAATCTCCATCATTGTAAAATATGGCAGAATAATAGGAAAAGCACAGTAGGCCCCCTTTATAGCTTTGTAATTAGAAGGAAAGCTAAGAAAACATAGTCATACTCAGCTTATTCAGATCCAGTACTGGTTCTCAAATGATGCTTTGTCGACGCTTCTTTTCTTGGCTTGGCTATGAACTCCCACAGCAACAATAAACTGATGTTTGTTAATAAAGGATGAGCCGTGTTTACTTCCACCTGTGTCCTATTTATGTAGTTTTGGATATCATTCCTAACGGCACTCAAAGCACAAAGTACACACAGAGTGTTAAGTTTGACCTGTGGGAATGGTGCAATATCACTACGCAGAATAGGAATGGCAACTTTTGTGTTTCCTTTGATGCACTAAAACATATTTGGCAGGATGCATCCTTCTGTTCTATTTAAAACCCAAGCTAGAGGTATTATTTGTATTTGTATCACTCTCTTGCCTCCTTTCCCCTACCACAGAGGGTGGCCATACCATAAAGGTCAACTTTAGGTCATAGCAGCATTTCTGTTCCTGTGGGTGGGTGGTTGTATGTTTGGGCCAACAAGGAGCTGGGGGGGGGCTTGAAAAGTTCATGGACAAAAGTGAGATGGCCAATTTCACACCCAGCAGATGCCTGCTCCAGTGACCCACAGCGACAGGTGGGAGACACTAATTGGCAGAGCGCACCCTCGCAGAGTTGGCTCAACCCATGGTGGGTGAGGGAATGAAGGTGGGGACAGAGGAGGGTGAGAGTGAAAGAGTAGTGGTGACAGTGGTGAGCATAAATTGGCACCGCAAATTGTCGAAACACGCATGGAAGGAAGAGTGTCAGGTTTAACAGCCGCACGGCTCAGGTGCACACCGCCTGTGATTCATGCCTGTTTCCATCTTACCAAAAAAGGCACATTTTGCATTTGATAAATAAACTGTTGCCGCTCTCTAATGTGGTCCTGTTTGCATTTCCATAGTGCCACTGAATTCAGTTTGCTTTCACTTCCTTTTGGACCTGTTTTCTCCAAGGGAAGCTTTGACTTCCCTTGGAGAAAACAGGAAAAGGACAAGGTGATGACATAAGTGAATAACGTGATCAATGTGTTTGCCTCGTTCGGACGATTTTAAGATAAAACACACCCTGCAGCTCAAAGGCTGAGTCACTGTGTCACTACCGTGGTTTATTGATCTTATTTCTTTGACCAAAGGGCAGCTATTACTTTAACCAGGTATGAGCACTTCTTCTACTCTGTCTTCCTCAGTGTTCTCAAACTTATGAGGACTGTTTGTATCATCTCCATATGGGATTAGAGCCTCCACAGCCCACAGGAGAGAGAAGAGGCCTCAGTGGCCTCATCACCAGGGCCAACAAACAACCAAGTGATGTTGCTCTTATTCACCTTTGGTTGTGTATAGAACGAAAACACAAAAACAACTTGCGTTTGAAGACACTTTCAAACCTTAAATTATCACTACATGTACATCTAGATTCCACAGTAGTAAATATATAAAATCAGACTTTTGGAAAGCGTGACACAGATATCCAAGTTAGTTGCTGATATAGCTACGCACAATTTATTTCAACATGCTTGTGTGGGTACTTCTTTTGCACTGCAACAGAAATAGTGTACAAGATGTCATAGACTGGAAACTTTGCCCAGTGGAGTGGAAAACAATATGCTTCTGAGCCATAAAAAAGACAAAAAACAATCATTTAGCTGGTTAAAAATCTTAGACTTTACTACATTAAATGAGTGCTCTAGTGCCCAGGATCTAATTTGGTGTTTCAGCAAGGTACTGTATTAACTGAGGCACTTGCAAACAACTCTACAGCTTTCTGAATTCTGTCTGAAAAACAGAATTGACAAGGAGGTATTTTCATTTAAAACAAAGTCAGTGGTGCGTAGTGAGTACTTTTTGCCTGCGGTGCAGGCGAGACTTCTGGCAATAGATAATGCTTCCAGTACCGCTCTAATATGCGGGCCTTTTTGTTTCGCAGCCACTCCCAAGCTATGTTTTCTGCTGGTATCGCCACCCTTTACCATGTGTTCCTTTCATTAAGAACATCAGTTTTATCATCGACCTAGCCAAAGAAAACTCTGGTTTTACTATTTGCCCTTCTGGTTCTTCTTCCGAAGAATTTTTAAAAAGCAATGGCTTCTACGTGAGCACATACACGCCCAATGTACATGAGCAATATTGTGTTGTGTTTTTTCACACATATAGATGGATCTAGAAAGTGTATTAAAATGCTTGCATGAACAGATACTGTTTCTATCTAACTCCCTTTTATAATGTCATCTCTTGATTTATCATCGCGCAATGTTTAGGTTAGTCCGAAACACAGAGTGTGGTTTGTCTTGCTTACCATGTATTTATTAAACATAAATAACTTTCCGACATATGGAGTTTCATCAAAGATACAAGATTATACTCAATAACTGAATTATTAGTTTGATTGTAAAATTAATTCTTGAGTAAAAGAAACTGTCTGGTTTCTTTGTAGGTTGAATCATAAACCTGCACTTCGCAACTTTTTTTTGTCAGCAACCAAAGCTTTAATCTCCAAACAGGAGAGTAAGCAGCCATCCAGCGTTTCTCCCCCTATCTGCTGAGTGTGTTAGAAAGAGGCTTTGATGAATAGATCTCCTCTCTCCCCTCCATCTCATTATCCTCCTTTATCTGTTTTATGGATTTACACAACTCCTCAACATGTTCTGACATGCGGTCGATAGTGTCAGCAGAGAAAGAAGATGTAGGCTAGCCTTTTTTTTCATGTTCCCACATTATTTTATTTATTTCATTAGCAGTTGTAGCTGATTTGTGCTATTTTTGCACCACTGTGGAGTAGTTTTGCCTTTGATCGCTAGAGAATGATTGAAATTGTATCTGTCAACAAATGTAAAATTAGGAAATTTAAAAAAGAGCCTACCGGCTTTCTGCTATTTCCTCTTGGGGATGTGGCACAGTTCTTTTCAAACTAGGCCATCAACATCATATAACCTATTTCTATGATGTCTTTCACCAATATGGCTAGTTGAAGTTAGCTGTAGGACTGCCCTCATATCATTGCAGAGCTGACAGGATGAGCATAGGGAAATGACAGCTTGTTGAAAGCAGGTTAATGCCTCCGTCTTCTAGCTGTGACTCACTTATCAACAGACTGAGAGGTGGCAATGTCATAGCTGAGCCTTTCTTTTGGATAGTATATAGTTTTAGACGTGTATGGGAAAGTGAGACAGCTGCTTCACTTCAAACACGCTGTATGATTGTGCCCAAGTGTCTATGTCAGCTTCCTCGCCAATCTCCCTCTATGTGTCTTATTGATACTTGTTTACGTTTTTGTGCGTACAGAGTAAATGAGCTCTGCAGGGTGGGTTTCATGTCTCAGCAGGTCACAGATGATCAGATTAACTGAAGCAAGGCTTCAGCCTCCAGCTGGATTAGCAGCGGGAACCGGGGCTTTGCAGGTGCCTCGCAACGGTGCCACTGCAGCCACACTTTGAACGTTGCCTCCTCAAAAGACGGTTACAATACTCACACTCGTATCCAACATAGTTAGTTATTATAGCCATCAGCTGAATGCTGATAGGCTTCTTTTTTTTTCGCTGCTCCACGACTGCACAAAAGCTCCTCGATCCATACCCTAGATGGTTAAACTATAGGTTGTTTTCACAACCTGCAACAAGTATATATATCACAGCTCCTGATAGAAAATTGTTTATACCCTGCAGACTATTTAACCACAGTAGCACAGAAAATTAATGAAGACCCTGTGTATTGATTAAGAACATTTTGTTTTTCATTTCTCTCTCATGAAGTCAGGCACATATTGACTACCAAAACATCTTTAGTGTAGCGTTTATTTGTAATTCTAAGTAGGAATTTAGACAAACAACTCCAACATTTTCTTGAACTGCCTGATCTGCGGTGTGAGTCAGACTGTCTATAACCCTTCTTCCATTGATTAGTGAATTTCTTTGAAGGCTGAGCATTTTGGCCGTGTCATCTCATTGTTTGGAAACCAGACGTAATGATCATTGGGACACTGCATACTTGTGTGCTTGCAGCTTGTCAGTCACATGGTAAAGCAAATTCTGCCATATCTTCCTCGTTACCTGCTGGTCATTAGAAATAATGCATTTTAAAGGCACTTTCTTTTTATAGAGTTTTATGGATTTAACTAACTGAAGACTCCCAGTGCATTTCTGTGTCATGAGATCATGGGCATGTGATTTTCAGCTGATGCACAACGTGCTGCAACTGTTCAGAGATGTTACCACACAGACTTATAAGGACACAGTGTGATGAAATTTCGATGTGTTCTTTGTTCTTGTTTTGTCCAAACAAGAAAAATGAACACATCCAGTTGCTGAAGACATTTGATCAGCAAGGACAGGCTTTATTACACTCCTCAGATGGAGGTGGGAGTGTTTAGATTTACGGCCTGTGGGAGAAAGATTCATGATATCCAGGCATCCCAGGACAAACAAGAAAGGAAGAAACAACACACTTTATATCACCTTAATCCCACTCTCCCACTCTCTGTCCTTCCCCCCCCTCTTCTTGGGTAATCTCAAGCGTGTCAGCAACACTACCACTTGTTCATCTGAGGGATTATAGCTCATGAAACAAAGGCACTTAATTACTGCTGAGGCAACACATGTCTTATGTGTGTCTTGGGCGAAGGTGAAGAAAGCAGACGCTTCTAAAATACCAAGTCTCTGTGCTCTACAGTGGTGTTTTCTTTTCTGTATATGTTATGCTAAGTAGAGTTGAGCAGAGTACAATCAGGCGTGAAAGGAAGTTTGGAGTTGCCACAGTTTTTAAGTTTAAATGACTAGTTTTCCTCCCGCTTTTCACCATTGATTCCTGTTCTCCATTACCAGGCTAAATGTAAACAAAAAGCCTCTGGCTATCATTTCATAATGGGTTTTCAGTGTTTCCTGCTGTCCCGGGGCCTCACCGCTTCAAACAGACCCATTAGCCCAAACAGATCCATTAGAGCCTAAAAACAAAACAAGATCCTTAAGAGGGAGCATTCTGTGGGTTCAAGGATAAAGGGAAGCCCTGTCCATGTGCATCTAGCGCCTCACTACTTTACCGGCTGCTGGGATCACTGGGTCTGCTTTTTTTCCCCAGTCTTCTGAGCACCAGAGTGCCTGTCCTGTTGGTGTCTCATAGCTGGGGGCTTTCACCAAAGTACTTTCCTCTAACTGTTACAGGCTGACCCATAACCAGCTGTTAGGGTCCTTGGAACAAGACACTATTGGAGTAAACTAAGAGAGGAGAGAAAGAAGGACATTATGAACAAGTGCAACTGGGGTTTTTTTTCATGGATGCCCTAGAAAAAGCAAAATGTGTTGAGTGTTGAGGGTTCAAACTAAGCTAAGCTTTCAGTACTGTAAGTGTTGCAAGCCATGAAATGTTCTCATTTGGATATTTATAGCTACAAGTGCAAATACCTGTAAACCAAACACCCAATGAAAGGAAGACCACAAGTCATTTCTCAACAATGTAAATGGCTTAGCATTAAAAGGCTGGATATAAATGGCACACTGCTGAGACAAGGCACTGAAGGAGAGAGAAAAGAAGGAGATATGTGGGAATGCTGAGAGACAAGAGAGAGCGAGTGCCTTTCCACCCCCTTCTTGCTGGTCAGTTGGGTTACAACAGGTTCTTTGGCTATGCTGTAAAAGGATTACACATATCACAGGCTTCACGTCAGAATAATTTGAATCAGTTTCTCACAGCAGCCCTCCTGCTTTCACGCTGAGAAGGACAATCGGATAAATGTGGGGAAGAAGACATTGTTACAGCTTCTCTGATGGACGTCCTGTCGGAAAAAAGGCAGAAGCTTTTTTTTAAAGCAATGTCTGCAGAAGCTGCCTTTGTGAGCATTTTAGTGTCGTTTTTGTGGTTCGCCAAAGTCAGCTAGGTATGTTGGACTTTAAACATTATCAGTTAGAGTCCCATCTTTGTGACTTTTCACTTCTAAAGTCTTCAGCCATCATGTAGCCAGTGCCTGGTTTGTGCTGACCATGCATGTGTTTAAGCTCTTTTCCCCATGATTTTCCTCCCTCATTGTTTCTTCAGGATTGCAGTCTGCCAATATTGCCAATCACACTGTCATTGATCATGTCACTGAGAGCTACTCTCACGTCAGAAAGACATCACGAGGGCTTAGATATGTACACAGCTTCTCTGTGCTGCTGGCGAAAACTGGGGGGGATTAATGGAGAAATGCATGCACACTCACATCTCAGGACCCTTAAGATTCAACACTACCTAATTGATCAGTATTGTTTGTTTTTTTTTTCTCGGTTTGAGGTGTTGATGTGCGAAAGAAAAGCAATGCTTCATTTCGAGCGTATCAATCTGGGATAAGCACCAGGGCCCTAGTTTACCCATTAAGGCTGATTGGAACCACAGGAGTGTAGCATAAAGGCGGGTTGCCAGACATCTTTGCAGTGGCATTTTCAGCTCTTCTGTCGGCCTATAGGCAGCTCCTCTCTGTCTCCAGCAGTGCTGAGCATAGAGCGCCCATTGAGGGCAAAATGCAAATGTTACAGTGGTGAACGGAGGGGCCCACAAGTGAAGCGCTATTCTGTGGAGGGGGTGGAAGACTGGCCCTCTGTGTCTGTGCCACCCACAGACACACAACAGTCATCACTCTGACCATTCAGCCGGGGCTGATGAAGGAGGCGGGGTGGCGTTGTGGAAGGGGTTTCTGCCACTGATGAAGATGCCAGGGTTATACATGGGCCGTTTGCGCCAGTGTTCCCTGTGAATTTATTTTACACTTCACTAATGTGTGCCACCTCCAGAAGTGGCTGTAGTGTAATTATGGCTTTGTAATTGTAGTAGTAATTATCCTGTGTAAAAAAAATAGTAAAAAATAGTTTTAATTTACCTTTTGTTCGATTTGTTTTATTGCTTTAAGTGACAATAGTAGCAAATTAATTTAAGTGTGGCTCTGAATCAGGTGCTTAGCAGCCACAGCTGACTCAGAAGATAATTAGACTTTGCTGTGGTGTACCTAATCATTTGTCTTTTCACTGTGGAAGTGCATCCAGACATCCAAAGTTGACCGTGGAAAAAAAAATACAAAAGGACAAAAATCACAACAAAGTAGTTCAGCACTGGCAGTTTAAAATGTGCATCACACAGTCAGAGGATGTTTTCTGTAGGCTTAGCCCTGCCTCTGTGTATCTGTGAGTGTTGCAGTGTGATAGCTCTGTCATGTTTGTGTAGAAGCACTGTTGTACCCTCCTCAGCACTTTGTCACTGTGTAAAAAGGTTTGTGTGTGTGTGTATGTGTGTGTGTTTTGTGTTCTCATACCAGCGTGTTTGCTGCAGTAAATGTTTGCCGTGTGTTTTTCTCTCCCACTTTGCCTTTTGCTAAAGGTTTGTCAACTGTGTGGCCATGACAGATTGGGAGCGTGATCAGCGGATTGCTGAGAAAAATTAGTTATCCTTCTTTTTCAGTGCCATGAATGATAACAAGACAACAGTTTAGGTCTGCAAATAACACGCTTTTTATTATATATCAGTCTGTAGATATATGTTTAAAGTAAGGCACACATTGTTTAGGCACTCGAGACAAACGCCAGACAATGTCTGAGATCTTCAGACTTATCCTCATTAAGTAAAATGATAATATGGTAAATGTGACATAGTAGCAGTTAATATAATACAAAGAAAAAAAAGCTTTTAACATTGTTGTTTGATTTCCATGAACAACTGAAGGAGCCGCAGTGGGTGAAGTGAGTGTAATCCTAATCTGTTTATGAAATTAGGTCTCTTTATCCCCTTCCCCCTCGGAACAGCCCTAACGTGGAGCCCATTTGTATGGGCAATAATCGTATATGAAAACTTGGCAAACAGTAAGTGCTGTTTTGTTTTGTTGGCAATGGCTGTGGGGATTTGAAGGACATCACTGCAAGTAATATGTTTTATCAGCTCTCGAACTGAGGCTTTATGTCAGGTGAAAGCAACCACTAATTTATCTTTGATCTCGCCTTCATTGTCATTTGTTTCTCACTGCGATGCAAATAATTATCCAATCTGAATCAAAGCAGTTATTAGTGTATCCCAAAGCATGGATCACAGCATTCATCCATACAAGGGCAACCCTGCAGCCTGCAATAAGAAATTGCCATGTGAGCGATCCTCGAGAAAGGTGTAATTTTGCAGTGTAGCTATGGCTACACACCAGCGGCCGGCGTACGAATCACAGAGGTGCCGTGGTGCTTTCAAAGATCCTTTTCATAGACAGCTGCTCAGAGGCAATGCCCACGATGAATGGATTTCTGCTCTGCTCTGAGTGGGTAGCTTAGACAGAAGGCATAGTGCACTTGGCCTGTGCGTGTGTGTGCGTGTGTGTCTTTCTGTGTGGGAGTTTGTGTATTTGCATGTGCCTGCCACCCTCTCAAAGGATGAAGGCTTAAAACCAGATGATGGCACAGCACTGTCATCAGCCACAGCTTTTTAGCACCGTCATCGATGCGTTGGTGAACCAGCTCACTGCTTAAACCATAAGCCATAAACACGCTTCGTTTTTATGTGCGATGCAGCGGTGCCTTTCCACAAAGCTTACCTCATCTTATGTGCTTTGAATCATCAAGTGTGGCATTTCAAACTGCAGCCTGGACCCTTCATTCATGACCATCATTATCGCACTCCCAAATTGATATGTGTAGCCATCACTAGATCGTAACTGCAATTTGCCTTGCCATATTTTATTTAAGCAAGAATTATTATTATCATGTCTGCGATTAAGCATATGTTAGATCTTCATCCCTCTTTGCTGCTGTGTCCAATTACCAAAATTACCACCTGGATGAGTATAATGAATATTCTATGTCTTGGGGTGTACGTTTTTATTAACCTTCTCTTTGCTTTGAACTTTTCAGCATTAACTATTATGTCTCCATGTCTAGATTTAGCCTGTAATAGTCTTAGATTCACTGACCTTAAACATCTAGTCTGAACACAGCTGAAATTCTTTTAAATGACCTCATTTCTTCTTGTGTCTGAAACCTAATGTTTTACAAGCCGTTTTGAGGCTCAGTTAAACGTATTTATAGCCCATTCATATTCCGCTTATGATTATCCAAAGAGAAGGTTAAGCTCTTAAAAGACACTCAATAACAGAAAAACAAACTCTGACACTTTGACACGTTAAAGGTAAGGCTGTGTTCACACCAGCTTTGGTAATCAATCTAAAAGATTGCAGCCTTTCATGCGTACTCATACACAATAATCAAGACAAGTTTCATAGCAATAAAAGCCAATGTGCAGTTGGGATGCATCAATATATTGGCTTCATGTAGGTATCACCCAGTATCGGTCCTGTTGGCTGTCAAATCAGTTTTATTAAAGCTGTGGTAGACAAATTGTGTGCTGTAGAGCTTGAAGACTTTTAAACAGGTCAGTAAATTATTTTAAGATTAATTTATTACCGTAAAACAAAAAGGTGAATAAATAAGAACAAAAACAAAATTAAAAGACTGTAAAAATATTGTTATCTATATCGGCCAAATTGGTATTTTAGTATCTTGCAGCCTTGAACTTCACAGTCCAAGGATCCTCACTGCACAGTATTATGAGTGTCTGATGTGGTGTCTTGAGACCCCATTACTCAAACTGGTCTTCATGGATCCCATTTCACATTAGCAACCGGGATTTATTAAGTAAACTTTGACTTCTATCAAAGGTAGCTAACTGCCTAGGGGCCTTAGTCCCCAACACACCCTTACCTTACACACTTATGCCGAAACATGTTTTAACATCTGCTAACCTTTGAGTTTTTAACTACTTCAGTCCCACGGATCTACATAAGTTGTATGACTTTTGTGTCACTATAAACTTTTAATGTCTTTTGAGATTTGACACGGTAACTAACAACAAAAAGAAGAAAAAAAGGTCTGATATGCATAAACTGCAACTCTGGGTCCAGAAAAATATCTGCAGATTAGTTTGTGATATTTTCCTGCGAATATCAGGATAATTTGTTTTAAAAACTGTGGCACCAAATGTCTTTTATCAATTATTTTTGGTAATAATTCCAAAAATGAATAGATCCAGATCTGGATCAATTATACAAGGTGCTTTTAAGATCTCCACCGCTGATAAAAACAAATATCATGCAGATCTGTCAATAAATCTTTGAGTAATCCTGCTAACAAATAAAAATTTCTTGCTGGGGAAATTACTGAACATTGATTATTCTGCTTTAAACACCACTGTAAATATAGGCGGAGATCGATATAGCTTACGTACACGAACTATATCCCGCAATCTCCTGCAAATAAGGGATGTTTATATAATAAATTCGAGCACTGAATCCTTTCACTGTGTTTAATAGTACTGGGTCTTCTATTGCCATGGCAGCCCTGAAACTACTTATTTTTATTGCTTCTTCTTCCACCTACAGACTAGATGAAAACTGGGATAAATTAAAACAAATTTATGCAAAGACCAAGCACAATGCTGTGAAAGATCGTGAATAGATCAGTAAGAAAATGCTCTTAAATAAAGTTTGACGAGATAAAAGGAGAAAGTTCTACAATTCCAAGGTGTCACGGTCCTGGGTCGGGTCGACCCAGTATTTTGAGTTTCTTATATTTTGGTTTATTTTGCATTATGGATTAGTTATTCTCTGGTGATACTGTTTTGATTACAATTATATTCTGATTCTTTAGTTATCTGATGATGATGTTGATGATGATTATTTCTGGTTTAGGTTTTGTTATCTTGCCCTTATGTTTGGTTTAGGTTGCCTGTGCTTAGTCTTCTCTGCCCGTATGTCCCTCTGTTTGTCCATGACGTCATTATGCCTGTTTACGAGTCTGTCTCTGTCTGGCGTGTGCTTCCTGTTTTATTTTGTAGGTCTGTGCCCTTTGTCAGTGCGTTCAGCTTTGTGCTCTCCCTGTCTCGTCAGTGTAATCAACGTCAGCCGTGTCTCCCAGCTGTTTCCTCTTTGCTCCGTTCACCTCTTGTATTTAGTGTCTGTGTCTTCCCCTACTCGGTGTCGCATCGTTAACGTCTGTTTACCCTCGCTTCCTCCGTGTGCTCCGTTTGCCAGCCAGCCTTCCTGCCTACTCATTCCGTTCTTCCAGTTTAGTTAGTGTTTTTCTGTTCTGCTTCTTACCAGCAATAAAGCTGTGTGTTTTGAATTACTTCCGCCTCAGTGAGTCCTGCATTTTGGGTCCTCTCTTCCTGCCTGCCCACACTCAGACATGACACAAGGCCTGCATTTAGTAAGAATCACAAAACAAGGAGCTTCGCCACCATTTACCTCATTGCTTTAAGTGAAGACTAATGACGAGCATTTGCAGAAAGCATATGTCATTCACTGGCTGTAGATGAACCGAATATGGAGCAGAAAGTGAGGTAATGGCTCCAGAGTGCAGTCTGGAGTGAACTGAGCGACATAGTGTGCGGTGAGGGTCTGTGGTGTGTGTGTTTTTTTGCGTGTCTCTTTATTTGTGTCCGTCTGTGTCTGTGATCTCTGCGGGGCGCGATATTGATGCTGCGCTTCCCCGCAGACTCGGTTTGGGATGCTGTCCAGAGCTCAGCTTCAGCACCAGCTCCCTTTCTCACACACACAGAGTTATACCCACCCACACATTTTCTCCTGCACGCACAGACACACACATGCACAGTTACACCTGCCTACGCATCCTCTCTTGTGGACACAGAGACACAAAACACACATAGAGCACCGACACACACCTTTTGTCACTTTTGACTGTGGTGGCGGTGCATAAGGCTTCAATTAGTTTGGACACCTCTGAGGTTTTTGGTCCAGCACTAACATTATTCCTCTGATCTGGACAGGCCTGAATGGAGCTGAGTACAACAGTGTGTATATCCATTAGCCTGCATCCCTAAGCCGGTGTGTGTATGTGTGTGTGTGGGTGATGCTTGTTGCGATTGAGAGATTTAGTATGCGTATGTGTGGGCAGGTGTGATTTTGTGCGTGTGAGCCATGAAGGAGGAGGGAGGTAGTGGCTGCAGTGAGCCAGCTCTGACACCAGAGCCGGCTCACTGCAGCTCTGACACCAGGTTTTAGAGGTCAGTCTCTTTTGACTCATAGTTCTGCACCCAGGTCTCTGAAAGTCTTGAACCTGGGATCAACTTTGTTTGTATGTATCTTATTACTCGTGTGAAAAAGTGATTGCAAAGGAGCCTATAGTGTTTACAGACTTCATATCCTTTGTGGCTTTGCTCTCTTGCGCTTCCAATCAGTTGTAATTGGAACAACACTAACAGTGTGTTTGGGAGTGCCTTTTAATATCTGCCACGAAGAACAGAATAGCAGGATAGTTATATTGGTTTTTGCTTTGATGAGACTTGAAGAGACTATTTATTTAGCAGCTTTGCATGAATCATAGTTAATAATCATTCATGTATATTTTGCCATGCATATAGGATTTTTAAAACCGATACAGATACATTTGGTGATTTAAACCTCAGATATTCCAACACAAAAAACAGGTCTGAAACAAAGTATTTTAGCTCCTTTCCCCCTCACTTTTCTTCTGACTGGCATCCTCCTTGTAAAATTTGAAGCAGCAGGTGGGTGAACCCCTTCGATGCTCACAGTTATAGTCTCCCTGAGATGACCATTATAAAGGTTCTCCACTCAGTTTGATATCAAACAGATCCAAGAGTAGAAAAACTTTATTAAACTTAAGTCTGAAACTGAGTTACTACTTTATATCAATTGCTTGTACATACACAGACATCAACTCTACTACTGTAACAGTATACATAAGACAGATAATAGGCCTCCTAAGTTGCTTAGCAGCGACAATTTGCACATGGGTTTCAGTCACGCATATATAATATATATAGATCATGTACTAATAATCACAACTATCATTAGAATGATAATAATATCAGGAGACTTATATAATATTTATACATTCCCCACTCAACTTGAAGCTGGCTGTTTCCTTTTTTTGTCTGTCATTGGCATTTTCACAATTCACTGCACTACTCAGCTGGAGTCCCCCTACCCTGTCAAATATAATACACATCATTGCACACGCCAGACCACCACAGTACATGAGACACATCCTGTGTGTAGCTTTGCCTGGTGGTTTGTTGTCATTTTGTCTGTCTGGGTATGGATGTAGTGTTTGAGAGCAGCGCTTGTGTAATTAAACTCAGTCATAACCGATCACTGCGTGGAAGCTAGGCAGACCTGTCATACTTTCATATAGAGGAGTGATGAGTATGATAATGCTAATCAGGCCACTGTGGTGACGCTCATCTGTGTCATGGAGTTAAAGGGGCATTCGGACAAAGCAGCAGAGCCGTTTGTGCGAGACTGCGCTAAGCTTAGCTCAGTTACCTCTTCTCTCGATCACATTCACCAAGACTTGCCGTGTCATGCCAGATGTGTCATCTCTCCTGTTTTCTCCTTGACCTTTGTCCTCTCTGCTAATTCCGAACAGTCTGTTCTGCCCACATCTTTTCTTCTTCTCTCCTCGCCTTTATGTACCATCTTCCACATAGCTCCAGAGTCCTTTTTCATGCTACCATTCACTTTGTCGCTCCCCCCTGACCTCTCCTCTCCCCTCTCTCTTCCACCCACTCTCGTTGCAGTAAGCACAGCAGCCTGGATCCATATTGGATTATTGTGTTTGCTGTTAGCCTCTGGGTTGACAGTGTAATTGCCTTTATCCACCATGGCCTCTGCAAGCCTACCCCCCCCCCCCCCCCCCCCCCCCAATCTGCAACGAATACTAGGTAGACAGTGTGTCCATGTTGCAAGCATGACCTTTTAACCTTCCAGTTAAAAACCTAGTAGATCAAATGGTAATCATCTTCCATAGCGTTGTTTCTGCTCAAAAGCACAAACCATCCCCATGAATTTCTGTTTCACACTCTGTATGAATATGTATGCTGCCTTCAAGCACCTGATGTTTTGGAGTCAGTGCCCACGTATCTGCCACATCCTCAGGCAGGCCCACAGCCTAGTCACACTCAGCTTTATCAACAAAAAACTGGCTGCTTTTCTGTTCATGCTGTTGATGAGAGAGTTGAAGTTTTCGGACCATTAACGACTTGTTTTGTCTCCCTCGCCCTCTCGCCTTCCTCTCCCCCATCACATTTGTTTACTTGTGCTCAGGGTCGCTGCACACGAGAGAACTGCAAATACCTCCACCCACCTGCTCACCTGAAGACCCAGCTGGAGATCAACGGGCGAAATAACCTGATCCAGCAGAAGACAGCTGCCGCCATGTTGGCTCAACAAATGCAGTTTATGATCCCCGGCACCACCATGCAACCTGTGGTTAGTGTGAACTCGCTACTGTGGGAATTGATTGTCTCTCTGAGAAAATAGCAGTGAATTCCATTGTCGTGATTAGCATTAAAAAGTTTGGCGTCAAGCAATGCGATTCACTGACTTTATCCAGTCTTTGGTAAGGTACTTTATTGTTATCTAAACTCTCAGATTTGACTGTTTTTAGATTACGTCTCAGGCTTGGAAGATCAGAAATTTTTTCTTCGCTTTTGTAATGCCCTTGTGCAACGTACAAAAAGTCCCCAGCTGTCCTCAGGGAGTTGCTCAGCAGCCAGCCCTATACTGTGGTTGCACTGGGTAGCTGCCAGGTGTGACTTTGTTTAACTGCATCAGTTTAGTGCTAGGTGTAACAAAAAAAGAACGTGCATGCTCAGCAAAATCTTCCTGGGATACATAACGGTTAAAAAAAAACCAAAAAAAAACTGAACCTCCTCTTGTTTCTACTCTCACACTCCTCTCTCTCTTTTTTTTTCTCAAGCCGATCCCTTTCCCACTCTCTCTCTCTCTACCTGCCACATTCTCTCCCCAGCTGCACCCTCTGTTCATTTGCCTTTGGTGTCTCTTTCCCCCTTACTTCTCTCTTTCTTTCTAATCTCCATACCCTCTTACTGCCTTTCACCCTCCACTTCCCACTGTCCCTGCCTACATCCATCATCTTTCAGTTCAGCATTTTTTTTATCTATCCTTACCATTTTAATTAAGGATGTGAAAAATAGCTACTGAAAGAGCAGTCATAAACATGTCGTTTCTCTCCATCTGCAGCAGACGTTTCCAGTCAGCCAGGGGCTGGGGTCCAGCGCAGGTTTAAGCTACACACCCTACCTGACTCCCATGTCCCACAGCATGGGTCTGGTGCCAACAGACATCCTGCCCAGCACTCCGGTTATCGTCCCCGGCAGCCCGCCCGTCTCCGTGACCGCTGGCTCTTCCTCCAACCAGAAACTTCTGCGTACTGACAAGCTGGAGGTGACCCATCCAATCAGAATTCTCCTGCATGGCACTTAATCATAGTGAATGTACTCTTTGAGGCTGTGAAGTGTAATTAGTGTAGCATCTTACTGTGATTATAAATGAGTATCCTTTATAGTTCAGGAGCTTTTACAGGACCCTCTGTGATGCAGTACTTCCAAAAACATGTCTGCTCTCTCCAAAGATTTTCTTTATACTGGTAAAAAATGCAAACTACTTCCTTTAATTTCCACAAGAGTTTGCAGCGATGAAAATACAGCCATATACAAACTCTCCACTTTGAATTAGCTTTTTTAAATGCGCTACTTGTAGTATAATTTACCTTAGATAATGACCTGAAAGGGTAAGCAAGTTTTTAGCATTCTGTTTTATAAGCAAGTTATAAATGACGTGAATAAATACACTTTGAAGTTGCCTTGGAATGAGTCCAAATAAACAATTCAGGCTCTGAAAAAGTTAAGTGGGAGCAAAACAATTAAATCTCAAATCATGTTTCTTTTATAAAAAAAAAAAAAAAGAGGCTGTGAGATTTGTAACTGCGGTAGCTGTTTTATAACCAGCACGTATCCAGGCTTTGTCTTTCAGGGGGGGATCATTTTTCATGGAAACATCAGTATTAGGCTCCTCTCCTCATAGATCTTTATATCAGCTGTGTCCTTGAACACAACTTAAGGGGTATGATTTTGTTATGCCTTGTAGAAGTAATAAATAAGATGGTGTTATTGAAGATTTTGTAATTGGAATTTTTTCAAGATAAACTGCTACTTGCTAGACAGACGCAGTTCGGCTGGGACGCTTTCAGCAACTTCAGCCATCTCCATCTGCCCCCCTGGCAAACGACGCTGAATGAGAATAGCTCTGTGATTGTGAGGCAGTGGAGTTTTTTTTGTTTTTTTGTTTTTTTACCCCGCTATATTTATAAAGATAAACAATAATCTCCCTAAGACCTAGAGGTGATGTGTAGGTGTGTGCCTGTATGTGTTTTTCTGCAGAGTGCTATCACTTAGCAACTGAATGAAGCAGCCTCTAATGAAACAGTATCCCTCTGAGACACTTACATACTCCCCCACAAAGCCATCGTGCACACGTGTGTGTGTATATGTCTGTGTGTGCCTGTATATGTGTGTGTGTCTCAGTCCTAGAGTGGAAGTCAAAAGCAGATCCCTCCTGTGATTACGCCCAAGCCTCTGAACAGTTGAACACACACACTTAGGTTTTGTTACGTTTTGTTGAGCCCTTTTCACACTGTGTCCAAAACTAATTAATAGCCTTATTTAAAAAAAAAACAACAACAAATAACACAAAATTATGTTTTTTCATTTTTCCCTTTTTTAATATTATGTGTATCACATATACGTTTTATTTTGGGGGACGCTGAGAGAAGATTGTTATTGCAGTTATCTTCTTTTTGGAGAGAAGCGCATCACTATGAATAAATCTATATGGCAAATGTTTATACAGTATCTCACAGTGTGCTTTTAATATTCTCCCATATATGTAATATATTATTTATTAACCCGCTGTGCTGCTTCTCACACTCCTTACACTCACATGAACCACTGCAGCCATAATTCATTATGTGTTGGTAATTGTTATTGTTGTTATCATATAGGCGTTGTGTGAAAAAAAGTCTTTTTGCTCTATTATGCAGTATTAAACTTGGAGGATGATTATGCTTGTAAGCATTATCAGTGAGAGCAATGTAAAAAGAGCAAAAGAGCAATCTCTTATTGAACAGAAATGCATGCATTCTGTTGTTTTTGATCATCTGATCAACAGAAATGTAGGTAATATTTGAGTAAATGATGCCCAGCATTAATGGCTTTGACATCTTTTGGGTGTGTCAGAAGCTTTTCTCGACTGGAAAATCCCTGATGTTTCAGGCTTGTCATAGTTAAAACAGTCAGATGACAAAATTTCAAATCCTTAAAGATAAATCTAATAATCTTATCAAGATTTTGATGTCTGCTTGAGTCATCTTGCTTTAAGATGACAAGAAATATAAGGAGCCGCTGCTAGCTAAAGCAATGAGAGCAGCCTTGTTTTGTTTCCTGACATGTACTGAAAGCTAAAGCATTCACTGTTTTGTCTTCTACGTGTGTTTGTTTCCTCTGTGTGCACGTGTCCATGCGTGTCTGTCTGTGTGCGTGTGTGTCCTTGTGTGCGTGTGACTGTCCCGCTTCCAGGTTTGCCGCGAGTTCCAGCGGGGCAACTGCGCTCGCGGCGAGACAGACTGCCGTTTCGCCCACCCGAGCGACAGCCCCATGATCGACACCAGCGACAACACGGTCACCGTGTGCATGGACTACATCAAGAGTCGCTGCTCTCGCGAGAAGTGCAAGTACTTCCACCCCCCCGCCCACCTGCAGGCCAAGATTAAGGCCGCCCAACACCAGGCCAACCAGACAGCTGTGGCTGCGCAAGCTGCTGCCACAGCTGCAGCCATGGTGAGAGTACAGCCCACCTTCTGTGTCTCGTGGCTTCACAGCAGTAGAGCAGGAAAGACACAAACATACTAGTTTCACAAGGTTTCTGCTTGTTTAGTGTTTATAGTGGAAGAGCTTGTAACATTTAGATGGGCTGTTTTATAGCTCTTATATACAGCATACCTGGAACTTTCTAAGAGTTGAGGCTGTGGAAAACTTTTATACTTTTTTCTATTATTTGTGCATCAAATAAATGATGATTGGAAGTTTTATGGATAGACATAAGAAGCACAACATAATATATACAGTATATCGCAGTGAAATCAAATTTATTATAGCAGAGGGGAGGTGGTAATAAAACTGCTGTGCCTGGTGCTACCTGCCTTTATACAAATCACATAATGTTTCAGATCAAGAGACCCTTCTGAGTAAAGTTTGTACTAGTTAGACTACATAACACATAGGCCCTCTGAAGGCAAAACATTAATCCAAATCATCTTGACGTACACGAAACCTAAGCACATGTTGCTGACCGTGTCACCTACAGTAACATAAAATGTGGAGCACTGCTTTATTACTGCACAAAACCTACCCACCTCTGCCGGGTTTTTTCTAGTGGACTCCAGTGCACAATTCACCAACAATAGTCATCCCAAAGAGTGGCCTTTGTATAGAATAAAAAGGCTTTAGCGAGACCTAAACAAATCAGTGTAACTCCGCAAGAACAATCTGTTATTATCTCTCTGCAGTCCTCTTTTATTTTCCAATGCCCTTGTTTCGTACAAAGACAATATCCTGGCTCACCCCCTCATCCAACCCCACTGCTCTCAATGATAAGTGCGGTTCTCTGCAGATCAATACAAATTGAATTTGGGACGGATGAGGATGCAGCATCCTACCTCTGCCTTTATTTTGACCAAATATAAATAAATAAATAAATAAAACTTCCCCAACAATGTGAGGAGCAGACAGAATTCAAGTCAGCCAGAGAGACAGTGAGAAGAGTTTGGCATTATGTCTTGGCTGTGCCCCGCCTTTCCCCGGCCTCTGAGCGGCTTCTTTTGAATGATCCTGTGGCTAACTGCACTCGCACACCTTGCACTGCGCCAGTGTGCTCACTGACTTTTTTTCCTCCATGGCATGGGCATGCTTTGTGCGTCGCACACACCTCTCATTGGCTGGCTCCATTGCTGCTTGCTCTCCTTCTTCTTCCTTCATGACTGATCCACAGCGTGGATGATAAGGCAGGCTAGCGTGTGCACATATTAGCAGCTGCATTCAAGCAACAGCAAATTGAAGCATCCATAAATAAGAAAAAAGGCCTTGAGACCCGAAGGCGCTGTAACCTGATGTTGACCTGACTGCGCTGTTTTCTTAAAGGTACCACGAGTTTATATTGCCGGTGCATCCTCTTCACAATCCTTTGCTCATACTCCTCCCGTCTTCCTCCCCAGTTTATCAACTTTATGACCCAATTCCCAAATTGTGCAGTCAGATTCTGCACTAGAGGTGAGGAGGGCTAACCTTAAGACAACGAGTTGTTTAGTCAGCACCTTTAATCCAATTTTCTTTTAGTCCTTTTATTGAAGCAGAGACCCATAAAACCTGTTTTGCTGCACTGCTGTGAATAGGTAATACCATTATCCATAATTCACTTTTTAAAATCTAAAGCAAATAGGATAAAGCGCACAGTAGATAAGGTTACACATTAACTGATGCAGTTACAGTAAAAAGGTCCTCTCACTGAGATTATGTTGTTTTACTGTGCCACATTACGTGTTGCTTGCCATGCTGTGATCTTCTTCCTCATTACAAAGGCGAATGCAGTCATCTTTGCTTTTCATGTCACTTTAATAGAGCATCTTTCATTTTAACTAACCGCAATGTTTAACTCTGTGGTGCATCAGCAATGCATTGTTGCTGTTTAATTGGACATACATACATACTATTAAAAAACCCACATACATGAAGCATAGGCTTGTGCATGGACCCTTAAGTGCTGTGTTCATCACACCCGTGTCATCTTTTTTCTTTTTTTCCCCCTCTCAGCAGTGACATCAAATATCAGGATGTTTTTTAAGAAGTTAGCACAAAAACAATTGATATAAAATGACTTATTTTTACTTTGTTAGATTAGAGGAATTTTAATAAACAGAGCTCCACATTATGTTATTAAACTGTAACGTTGCCTCACCTTCCCGAGTTCATTGATCACACCTAACAACGCCACACACCCTCACAACGCAGATTTAGTTTGAGGATGTGTCTGTAGTTGAATTGACGCTACAGAGAAGGATGTGGTTGTTAAACTATTTTTGTTAGCCTTTGCTAGTAACTGTACTAATTTGTAGTTTTTTTGTTTTGTTTTGTTTTTTTAAATTTGCCTTCACAAAGGTATCCAGTTCTTGCTGCTGGTTGTGAGGGCTGTGTCTTTTTTTACCTCACTCACATCCGAGTCTGTTGTGTACATTTTAACGTTTGTCAGCCTCGAACCACCTCACGTCATCAAATAGGTTAGCTTTCTCCAGGAGCGCCTTAATGGTTGTGTGCGTAGGTCTGTAGTGTCTTACTTTGAACACTGCTGAGAACTTCAGCGCAGATCTCACATCAAGTGTCAGATCAATATTCCTAGTCTGAGCCAGTCGTGTTTAGCGTACTACTTTTCTGTTCTTGCTGTTCAGAAGTAGTTAGTTACTAAATGCTTTCCCGGTAGCTTTGGAGTACATTGTAGAATCTTGCTTATTTTTTTAACCAAAGTTTAATTGTAGATGCTTTTTTTTGGCTTTTGTACTAATTCAAAAAGTAGCAATGTTTCTTTAAAGTAAACGAAACAAAACAAATTTTTGTTTATGTGCATGCCTATTGTTTTGTATGTGGTATACTTGCATTCAGATTATTTTTGTTTTTGTTTTTTTCCTTCTCACCTATCCACAATGCAATGCTGTCCCCCATGACGCACCTCTGCTTGCTGTTACCTGTATGTTAATACGCTTGAATCCCATTGGCCCACTGCCATCATGTGCTCGCTGCCTGCTAATTAAAGACTCAGTCGACTGCCAAAGCAATGAAGCGACCCCTCGAGGCAACTGTAGACCTGGTACTTTGACCTTTCACCTTTTGCTTTGCATGTAGCTTCTTTAATTGTACTGTAGCCACTCACAAAATTTAATTTGGCTCTTTTGTTTTTTGTGAAACCCTGTAAAAGACTTTAATGATATAAATACGTATCATTTATGATCACCAGTGGCAAGTCTAGATTGTACTGTACATTTGTTAACTGAACAACTACAATGTAATGTTAAAATAACTCCAGCTATCGCACTTTCTTTAATGTGTTGTTGACGATTGCCCTGCTACGGTGTAGTTTCTCATTGTCCTTGTGATAGTTACAGCAAGTTTCCATTTTTGCCTTCTTGTGCTGTGCATAGACAAATACCAGATTTAGGAAATGTTAGTGTCGACTTGTGTGAGTATACAGTTCAAATCTGCTGTGCTCCTGTTGTGTGTGTGTGTGTGTTGTCGGTGGCTAGGCGTTCCCCCACGGCGTCCTCCAGCCCCTACCAAAGAGACCAGCACTTGAGAAGAGCAACGGAGCGAGCTCCCTGTTCAACCCCAGTGTTTTGCACTACCAGCAGGCGCTGGCCAACGCACAGCTCCAGCAGCCCGCTTTCTTTCCCACAGGTAAGACACACACGCAGCACGCAGATGCAGATAGAAGCAAAGCACTCATAGGTATGCGGAGCACGCACGCACACACAGACGCAGCTATCCTCCAAATGTGTTGTTGTTTTGGAGCTTCACACGCATAAAAGAGGGGATTCTCAAATGACCGTTTACATCTGTTTAGCCTAATTTTCATCTTTTGGCATGGATTTATTTGAGTGATGCTAATAAAGGCCTTCGCTGTGAGGGTGTGTTTTCAATATTCACTGCGCCATCCCTAAAACTTTGATCTAGTGCCTGCAAATATAAACACATAATTGCTGCCAGGTGGAAGGGCAGTGCGCGCTTTGATCAGAGCAATGAAAGCTATCATATATTACCACCTCAATATGATACACCTGCCAGTCTAATCCCCAAGCATACAAAGGAGCAAAACAAGCCCAACTGTTTCAGCACAAGTGCAATACTAAAATATACAAAATATGGTGATTATTGTTATTTTGGCGATAATTTTATTCCAGTTTTACCAAATTTATTCAGTGATTTTTATCCGCAAATGAACACTCTGTCTGCTTTTCGCACAGAAAATAGCAGTACCTGAAGGGCCCTTGAGTCACTTGCTAAATGAGTTAACTGCAGCTAATATGGTAGCCTGTAGCCACACTCATGACTCATGAGGATAAAACTCCTATCCCTCGCTCTTCTCACTACCTGCCTGCTCTTTTTGTTTCCCTTGGTACGGGATTCCTAATGGTGCTTCATCATCCCTTCCTCTGTGTGTATCTGTGTGTGGGGCGTAGCCTGGCTCACAGTTGCATTTTTTTAATAACCTTTTACATTTCAGATAGGTGGGGTTTCTTCAAAGTTAAGATAAAAAGAAAAGTCTCAGGAGTTGTTTGCCTGTAATATGTATGTGATGGAGGCTTACCTGAGTACAGTAAAAACCCCACGTATCTCCATCTGATCTGGATAGAAGCCTGTGCACATCATTGTACTGATACTGCATGATGCTGCTGTCTGGCACACCTCTTCAGTTTTATTCTTGCCTCTTTTTTTTTTGACCAAAAAGTGCGATTTCTTTGTCTGTTTATTTTTTTGATATGATCATTTAATCATGTGCAGCTATTCAGAAATTCCAAAACAAGAAACATGCAGAACAGCATGTTGTTGTAAGAAGCCTAACATACAATACGAGCAGGCTCAAGTCTTTTTTAAATATTGTGCAGCCTGAAATGACGCATTAATACAATATGTCACCAAAAATGAATATCCTCTGACCTCGGGAAAAACTCCCTGAAAAATGGAAAACTGGACAGACAGACTTACATTAGCGCTGCATTGCACTTTGCTAAACTTGTCCAGATTTTTCCGTACCTAAGTTTGCTTTATGTTAAACTTTGCTGCAGCTGCATATAAACAGTATTCTAACTAATAAATAACTCAACAACTTAATACATCTCTGCTTGCTTTCATAATCAGCCGACATTGCTCCAGTAACAATAGCAACTGAGCTGAGTGAAGTCCTCAGTTGGGTTTTTTTTTCTGTGTGTCTTGTCTAACCTTGTTGTTCTCCTTCCTCTCGATTAACCCATTTATTTCCTCCTCTCTCTCTCCCTCTCTCTCTCTCTCTCCCTCTCTGTTTCCCCCCTTTCTCTCTTTATCTTTCTCTGCATGAACACAACAGGGTCAGTCTTGTGCATGACTCCCGCTAGCAGTCTTGGTAGGTTCTGACCTTCTATTTGCTCTCTCACACACACACTGTCTGATTTAGGTGGGAGTTTTGGGGGATGGAGGGGTGGGGGTGGGGGTATGAGTGGGCACTATCTGCAGCCCCCCTTGCAGGTGAGACAAAAGGACATGATTCGAACACTTGTGAGTTATTATCAAGCTGCCCGTTTTGTTTCACCTGGAAGAGATGTGACTTTTCAGCGCTCGTCTCGCCGCTGACTCACTCTCTTGCTAATGTTTAAAGTGTTAGCGTGGACGCCGCAGACTGATCTGTTCTTAAGCTGTAGGATAGTTTTGTCTGTTTGCTGTGCTGTGTTGATCAGGAAATTTAAATCAGTTTCCCAGAGAAATTACACACAAACCGGAGCATTTGTCGCCGCACAACAGGGGATGGGAATTACCAGAAATTCAGCTGATAACATCAGCAGGTCCAACATTAGCAACAAGGTAAACTAATGACTAGAAATAAGCCCTAACAGCCACATCTCTGCTGTTTGACTCGTCAGCCCACACGAATTGAAAAGTTCCCATCCCCATGCCATCGATTCATCCTAATTGGTGTCTTGTGCCCTTTAATTTCTCTGGGAAAAACAGCAAACTGATTTTCCACATAAATTTCCTTACTTGTGATTGTAATCAGCTTCTCTCCTCTTGTTTTTTTTTCTCCCATGCTCTCTTTTCCTTTCTTTCTTTCTTCCTGACCTCCTTTGCTTTGCATTGTGAATGGTTGCATGCCATCTGCCGGTGTAACCCTAACGATGGCTTGCTGGCTCTCTGTAACATCCGCCACCATCAACACCAACAACAAAAAATAAACAACAACCCCGTCAACATGCACGCACGCACCCATGCACGCACGCACGCACCACAACTGTTACCACAACTACCATAATGCTCCACCTACCTGTCCATTGCTACCACCTCCTTCCCTCTTACCCCCATTCCTCCTCTTCCTCCCCTCTTCCCTTTCCCACCCTCAAAACAAAGTCCCAATGATGTACAGTGCTACGCCTGCTACTGTCTCTGCAGCAACAACTCCTGCCACAAGTGTCCCCTACGCAGCAACAGCACCAGCCAATCAGGTTTGCTCCTTTTAAAGCTTTCTTTCATCAGTCCCCGGAGCTCTGAATAAGTACTGGGCTGCGATAACCTTAACCCACACCTAGCCCATCCCCATCTGTCCATCGGTGCACCTGCACAGAGCACGCTCACACTGGCATGAAAGCCTGTGAGTGGGTGTTTTCTAGACAATTTAAAGCAAAAAGCAGTGTACCTCTTATAAATCACAGCCCGCATTAGGCAAACCCGATAAGCACTTCTTCAGAGCTCCCACATTTGCAAGTAGTAGTTGTGTTGTGTTGCACTACTTCCTGATTTTTGTTTTTTTTTGCATGTTCTGTTTGTTTTTTGTTTTTTGTTTTTTGTTTGTTTTTTAAAATTAGTTTTATTTTCCACTTTTCTTGTTGTTGTCGTCAAATAAGCCTCTCCATCTGCAGTAGGGGCCTCATCTGTACTGCTTGTGTTCTCTGCAAACACACACGTTCAAGCAAATACACACAGACGATTTCCGCAGCACCTAACAGCCGGTTCGTAACAGCAGCTATGTTGGATCTATTCCTGTTTTCCACTCCTCTCGGCTTCACCTTTTTACCTTTTCCTGGTTGCAGGATAAAAGGGAGAATAAATCATGTGAGGCAACAGTTCTAGGCTACACTTGTCAGGGTGAGAGACGCAGGAAAAAAAAAAAAGAAGATCACAGAAGCTGTCTAAAAATGGCCCCTGATCGGCGGCTCTCCTGTTGCCACGTGTCAAGCAAGAGCCAGGGAAGCAAGGCCAGTTTTTTGAATGCCAGAGTGACGCATGTGTGCCCCATTTTAAACCTGGAAATTTCAGCACAATGCCTCATGCAGCTGGCAATCATTTACTGGTAGTTCTGTATAGAGGTACGCTGAGGACACACGGGCGAGCACATGAAAAATATTTCCACCACACGGCATGTGTGTCTTAATTGAATTTAGGAAAACATTCAACATGACAACACGACGAAAGACGCAAATAAATGCGTAAAATTATCTCACTTATTATAATAGCAGTGCCTACTACTATACCAAGGACCAATATAATCCTTCCCCACCTCTTTTTCAGACTCTGCTCCTCCATATTTTTCTTTTTTTGTACTTTTGCTTACTATCTCAATGTGAAAAAAAACCCTTACATTTCCTTGAAATTAAACATTTTCATGATGCCTATAAAAGTGATATCTAACATCAAGATTAGAGCTCTCACCGTAAGAAATGACTGCTCACATTTCAAATTAAAAAAAGGAACATAAATGCTTTCTCCAAGATCCCCTTTCCATCATTAACCACGGGTCTGGTCCCACCACTTGTGCGCTTTATTGCCCCTCATAGGCCAGCAGCGTGTGCACTTCCTGTGAGTCACCGACTCTTCCTGTAATTGGCATGCAGCAGCAGTAGCAGCAGGAAGCAGAGCTGCTCTTTAAAGATGCATGTGGGACAAGGAGCCGGAGAAACACTGACGTCAGCCTTTGCTCTCTGTCTCCGTCTGTCCCCCCCCCACTTACACTCCACCCCCTACCCGACTCTTTCTCTCACCTCCTCTCCAGCCCATATAAAGATCCCTCCAGCTAATGCCAGGTATGAGCAGGGCCTCGGACACAGTTAGCCCTTGTAATCACCAGCTGTGCTGCATTCAGTGCAGTCATAAAAATCATATGGCTTTTCCGAATACACACCCAGGCATTTTCTGAGGGTACGGGGCTGCCGACGTCACTCTGTCCTAAACAGTGGCGCATTTGTCCCGATACTAGCGGCCTGCCGTCAGCTTTTTAGCTTTGATTATTATATTGGTTCTTTAACATAAATCCTGGGCCGAGACAGTTTGAGCCGAACTCGATAATTAATTGGGCGTCGTGTTCAGCCGAGGAAATCTGTGTCTAAAGGGTATTACACACCCCTGTGACGCCAGGATGCTGACACTCGTTAAGACCTCAGGAGTCTGGTCGATTCATGACCTTCTGAACTATTCATGCGACGCACATCGTTGCATGTCCTTGCACATATTAAGCATGTCCTAATGCTGCCGGGGTCTCCAGTTGTGAAGTGCTACATATTACTGGAGATTGTGAAGTTGCAGCACCCTCTGCTGTCGCTGTGCTGCAGTCGACTCAGACTTGCAGCCTAGAGGGGATCGCTTTGGCTGCTGGACTGATGGGAAGATTATGCTCAAGTAGAATTTCACATTGTTATGTCAAGGAGCTCTTCAGCTGGAGCATAAGAGTTGGATGCTTCACCTTGCTGTAGAGGGAACCTGCTTTAATTCTTATCACTTAATTAATATTTCATCTTATGAAATTTGCAAACTAGGTCACTGTGATACCGTGCAGTTCTTATAATTAGCTGATATTAACGCGTAAAAAAGGAAGTACAGCAGTTTAAATGTCCGCTGTGATTTTGCAGCACGTCATCTTCGTCTGCTGTCTCTCTGACTCGTTCTGGGCTGAAACACGCTGCTGGTATCACTGCACCAAATCAAAGGCAAACAGGACCTGCAAACAGTTCTTGGCATTAGTTTGTAGCGTCCTATCTGTTAAATCCCACCCATCTGGCAGCCCAAATTTTTTCCCCTAATTTCCACACTGCACTGCCTTCTCTCTCGACCTGTGCACATCACACGCTCTCTCCCACTGTGGTGACCTCCTGTGATGTGTGGTGTGACCAGCGGCTTCTGTCCTTTGCTGGCCGTCCATTGTCTATTAACAAGCGTCATGTGGCTTTGTTCTGCGTTGGCTTGCTGCCAGTGGCGCCCACATGATGGCAGCCAGCATCTCTCCTACCTGTCAGCCCCCCCTTATAGACAGTCTCACACTGTCTCGCTTTCTCTTTGTTGTGTGGCGGTTTAGGCTTAATCTCTTAAAGAGAGAATACAAACCGAGGTTACCAGACGAGGGTTAAATGCTATTTGCAAATAGTTAGAAGCTTGGTTCTTATCTGCATGAAACACCAAGCTGGTGATGTTGCCACAGCTCATCAGTAAGACAGATATAAGATAACCTTTATTAGTCCCACACGTGGGAAATTTGTTATATGTATTATTCACTGTAAATATGTATTATTCACTGGCAAATACTTATCTGTGCTCATCTGACCTTTCTCACACATTGTTGTTGTGGTAAACACCTCCTACCTGTTGCTTTGGTGCCAGTCTGCTTCAGAGAAATGATTATGCACAATATGCCACATGGACTGAATCTAAAAGGAAAAGTTTCACAGTTCGTCACAGCCTCCTCTTGAGCACATATGAGGAGCTGTAAAGCAGCTGTACTAATTTAACGCTAACCAGCTCAGCTAATGATTTGAAACAGTGCAAATAACACCCTGAGATAAGTTTGAGTTGTTCCTACTTCAACACCTCCACACCTGGCTGTTTTTTAAAATTAAAAAATATATATTGTTATAGTTATTGCATTATTGTAAAGGAGGCTTTAGAAACTGTCAGACTAACAAGGACTTTGTTTAATCAGACAAAAGGCAGATTTGATCCAGATCTAGATTTATATTTGACATTAAATTGATCATAAATGTCACAATATAAAATGCATTTATGGGTAATGGAATCATATTTCTATTAGGTCTGAATTTTGCAGAGATAACAAAGATCCATAATGTTACATCATCCACGTTTATCATATTAAAATACTACTGTGTCATGCAAGCACAGCTGAGACTTTGCAGGTTTTGTATAGTCTCAAAATCTCCTTTAAAAAATGAGCTTTTTTTCTGAAGCTCAATAAAGATATGCCAGTAACAGCTGAATAATCTGGATGTAGCAGGTACCATTTACCAGTACCATTTAATGAAGATGCCAGTTGAGGACCTTTTCTATCTGTTGTGGTAACAGCAAGGGCCCGCAGGCAGCAGGTGCTGTATGAAATCTTCAGCTCGAACAGCTGTCATTTATTAGAACCAAAATAAAATGATTAGAGATGCACCAATTGCTATTTTTTAAGGATTCCAACAACGTCAATGACAACACATTCAAACAAAAATCAACTTCGCTTCAATGCAGAATATTATTTTCATAATAAATTAGTTGTTAGACTTTACAATTAAATAGCCTTCTCTGTGTGAAACTAACGAAAATGAAGTGCTTTTCTCCTGGAAGGGAGAAAACGCTGAAAATGAGTTTTACACACATATTTATCTGATGTACGATACTTATACAAAAACAAAAGCAGGTGCAGCAGAATTATCGAAGAAAATAAAGTTCAGGTACTACATTTTTCAGTGTGTTAAAAGCTGCTAAGTAACAGGACGTCGACACTTTTCTGTTTTTCACTCATCTTCATATTTTTCCACTTATCTGCTTTGATCCTTTGCTCATACCGAGGCTGCTGGCTTGTGGCTAGCTCGAAACTCCGAACAGCTTTAGCTTTAACCACTTTTTCTTTGTTAGCTTCTTTAAAATGTTTGACTAGGTGATGGGGATTTAAGTGTCTTATTAGGTTTGTTGTTAGGAATGCTAGAAAGCCACAGAGGGTGATGCTCAGATTTATTGCTTCTTTACTCGGCACATTTTGCATTAGATAGCAACATGCTCCACTTGAATACAGGGTTGCTTGTAGCTGGATATGGGGCTCTGTGTATTTATACAGTAATAGGGAGAAAACCCTAACAATCAAACAACCCCTACAAGCAAACACTTGGCGACAGTGGGAAAGAAAAACTCAATTTTAACAGGAAGAAACCTCGGGCAGAAACAGGCTCAGAGCAGGTCAGCTGTCTGACAGGTTGGGGGTGAGAGGAGGAAGATTGTGTTTTACAATATTTCTAATCAATTTTATGTAATCTTAGAAATAAACAAAGTTGATTTTCTTCCAAAAACATGGCCACATTTTTTTAGGCGTAGTGCTAGTCTTTTGATTTATAAAGAATTTCCAAAGCTTTTAAACACAATAGTGTGTGCAGATAAAGTTGTATTTCTGTCTTATAGGTAAACTGAAACGCTCTCTCTTTTTTTCTTTGTCGTTGCTTTCTCTGTCTCTGTCTTGCAGATTATCCTGAAGTAAGAGTCAGGAAGGGAACGGAGTGTCAAGAAGCTGCACTAGGAAACCCAAAACATCCCCTCTGTAAATACTACCTAACCTCTCCCATAGAGGTCCAGCAACCTGCATGCTAAGAGTGTAACACTTCAATTTAACCATAAGAACTGCAGTACCGGTGTAACACACACACACACACACACACACACACACACACACACACACACACAGGAAAAAATAAAAAGATATATACTGTATGTATTGCTAGAAAAAAAAACTATTAACAATAAAAAATCAAAAAATATTCTTATGTATAGTACATACATAGCAGACGCACTATAGAGGTCATTTTAACAACTGTTCTCTCAGAATACCGTGGATCTCCTCTTCTTGCATATTTATTCTAAAAACCAACCTGCACAATATTCATCCCTTTGGTTAGTCAAGAAAAACACAGATGTTTGATTTGCACTATATGAAAGTATAGTGTTTAATGTTGAAGACAAGGAAGAGTCACAGAGACCCCATGCACAACACACCTACGCACGCGATGCTTTCACGAGGGTTTTTCGTCTTGCGGTCGTTGCTTTTCTCTCTGCAAAAGTTGAATGTCCTCGGGGCAGCCAGGCTCATGAGCTCTTCGTGTGATTGTCCCTGCGAGGGTTCCTGCGCGACCCTCATCTGCCACCCGATGCTGTTAAGATGCCATGATGAAGCTCCTCCCTCCCTTCCCTCTGCCAACTTTTCATCTCTGGAAACATCTTGCCAAAGTTGAGGCTTGGAAGAGGTCACTTTTTTTTTTCTTTTGCCATTGCCCACACTGCAAATAGGACCCACTCGCCATCTTTTTTAGTTGCGTTGCTGGGTTCAGATCTTTGATAGATTGTGCATGCAGTCGTGACAGGAGAAGTCGGAAGATAGTCGTGGCCATTACCGAAAAAGCCTGAAGGCTGGGGTGTGTGCCAAGGGCTCAGCAAAGCGCGAGGGTTTGTTCCAGACATGCCAAGCCTTGTGCGTGTGTGTGCGTGCGTGTGCGTGCGTGTGCATGTGTGCGTGTGTGTTAGAGACTGATGGTCTGCCGGCAGACTGGGACTTAAAGTGGGATCTGGCACATGATGGTGACACCAAGCCTGGTAGGAGAGCTTTTTACCTGGAGGAGGGTGAAGGATTTAAGTGCTAAGACTAAACAATTAAAAAAAACAAAAACAAAAAAAAAAACGGTGCATTCGACGACACTCGTCAAGCAAACAGATGACTTGAACTTCAACTGGAGGGCTATCTGTGACCGTCGGTTGTTCTGTCCAACCCTACTATCACCGATAATCCTGTTCCATTTTAGAAAACTGTAGAAGTGCCTAAAAAAATTACTCATCAACAACACTTGCATCCAGAGTGTATCACTAAAAAGTCACAGACACAACACACTGGGCTGTCGAGAGCTACAAGGACTCTTTGGGGAAAAGACATCACACTTTTTGGCGTCCCTGGAGGAGATTTCCAGCTAAGCGCTCATTAACATCACAAGTGACTTTACTGAAAAAGAAACGTAAGAAACGACAAATCAAAAATAGCTTTGTAGAATGTTTGGTGACTTTCACAGTGTACCATTGTTTCTTACCATGGTTCTGAATAGTTTACATGAGGAACGTGAGTGAGACAAACATGTATTGTAAACTGTGTAATGTATGTAAAGTGTCTCTTATTTTGAGAGTTTATATTCATGGTTCTAGAAATGTATTCAAAGTTATTTAAGAGTTTGTGTTGTGTCTACTATCAAAGTATGTTTGAACCTCCCCCCCTCTCTAAAAAAAATCCCTCCACCTCCTGGAACAATCATTTGTTTTTGTTTTTTTAGAGCATAAAATGTTCTTTGGTCATTTTACACCAACATTTTTTTCCTTTTTCTTTTTTTGTATTTTGACGACTAGCGGTGTGTTTTAACTCATTATACTAAATTTTATTTGACATTCTTCAAAATTCGGATGTAATTTCATGGTGCTTGATTAACATCGACAATCCACAATCATGCTTTTTTTTGAGTTTCATTCACTTTGAATGTCCTCACACACGTTCTGATCTGTGTGTAATATTTGTGGAAGGTGGTTTAAAAAAAAAAATTTCTATTTTGTTGTAATTTATCTTATGTTACTCTTGGTCAAAATTTTAGTCAGAAAAAGAAAACACAATGTTGTAAACTATTCTATTTTGAAATGAATGTAATTTATTGAGCTGTGCTACGTTCTGCACGGTTGGTCATTTCAAGGTCTAACCCGTAGGGGGCCGGCGAATGAGAAGTTGCGCACGTCTTGAGTGGGAGGGGTTTAAACGTCGACCCGCCCTCAGCCCTCCCCTCGATGGAAAGCTACTGGACCTTTCTTGCCTTCTCATCCATAGAAACGATCACGGTGTTGCAGTAATGAGCATAGTTATAGAGTTGCTTGTGTTGTTGGGAAAAAAAATGTTTATTGTATAGATGACATTTTACCAAAAAAAGCAAAGAAAATTTCAAAAAAGATGTACTTTTCACTCTAGTATAATAGTATTTCATAACATAACTTGTTGCAGTGGCAACCAGATGTTGCAATTACTAAAGTTGGGTATTTTTGTAAATGACATTGTTAAGTTGGTTTTTGTTTCTGTTTTTTTTTCTTTGCTAGAACACTGTACAAGGTAGATTGTAAAGAAGATATGAACATTTCTTATTCTTCTCTGAGATTATGACAGTGACCTAATATTTTCATTAGTAAGTAACAGCCTCTATAGTGCTGTGACTGTAACACTTAGAGATATAAAATTCATCGATGTTACATAGATTACATATAAATATATATAAAATATATATATATATAAATATAAGAACTAAATAATCTATAAATTAATAAGATGTTCAACTTTCCCCCTGACAAAGGACCTCTAGGTTCCACACAGATACATTTTATTCGAGGCTTATGTATCACTAGTCTTTAGGATTGCACTTTCATATTGTTTATTGATCTGTTCTGTTTTTCACTTCCTTCAAGGGTAAATCTGTTCATCAGTAAATGGCAGATATTACCAGTAAATGACTTCAATTCAACACGTTGCATGAGAGAAAACAATCTTTTCTTTTCTTACTAAATTATAACGTACTGAATGTTTCTAGTGAATAAAAAAAAATGTCTGTACACAAAATGTCCTTATTTGGTGCCCCCTGTGTATGGACTTTCTCTTGAAATGTTTTTTTTTTTTATTGTGTTGGCAATGATTGACTGATGGTAACAGCACTTTCTGAGCAGTTGGCCGACTGAGCAGACTCAACTTATCCAAACACTTTGCCTTATCTTGAGTCCATCGTACTTAAGGTTTTATGTTTTAAAGAGCTCTTATGAAATTTATTAAACAGACCTAAGTGGGTCTCTCTCTTTCTCTTCTCAAATCCCTTCAGAGTTTCATTTGAACTATGAATCTTTATATCGGAAATCATTTTTTTAAGGTTCTAACGTATGCGTCACAAGGCCAAAAGTGAGAGGAGACTGCAGCAGAGCAAACAGTCACCGATCTTTACTTCCTGTCTCCCAAATCTGTGAGTGAAATCGTTTGGGTCCCATTGCCTTACAATGGAACATGCAATTCACAGCTTTAGCCAGCAGAGGACACTATACCAGAGACTGAAGGTTAAGAAGTGTGGCTGCCTGTGTCATCATTGTTGCAGTGTACCTCACCAACAAAGTCAAGACATGAAAACCAATTGACAAGAAGACCCACGTCAGATTTCTAGTTTCAGTGTAAACATTTTTAAATGTTTTGGTTTTTTTTGCATATATTTTGTGCTACTTTATGTTTCTATAGTCAAATGTTTCTTTGGTTCCAGCAAGATAGTGTAAAATCTATTGAAAGAAAGAAATAAAGAAAATTAAAGTAATGATTTTTGCTTTGGATCTCGTTTGTGTCACACTCTCTCTTCAGTAACCCACAGAGATGTTTGCTCTAAGTAGTAACAGTACTGTAGCTCTGTCTACTGCAGTGCCGAACATCCTGCTTTACCCAGAGTTTTTATTAGAGGCCCTCTCGAGGGCCCCTGGTGGTCCCTAAAGCCCACTGCCTTAAAAGCAAATAAACATCAGCTCTCATGAAAAGAGATTATAAAGCTGCGTGCATTAAAACATCTGAGAGTTGAAGCATGAAGTTTTTGCCGGAGTTGATAAAACATAATGAGAGGACCCAAGAGCAGGACAAGTAAGCGCTTTTTCCATTATTTATTTTCTGCCATTTCCCGTTACTGCAGTGGAGTAGTGCTTTTCTGAAGGGGGAAAGCAGCTATGAGGGGTTATTAGTACCACAATGGTAATGTGTAGTTAACTGCCGTTTGATGACAGCAGTGGACGGGCCTCTCAGCAGCTGCTTATCATGTGTCACTAATTAGATAATAGCCTTCTTAAATTCATTACGATGAGCTGCAGTCCTCGTTGAACAAATGACACGAACACAGCCTCCCTTCTCTAGTGCTCTTGATATTTACACTACAACTAGAACAAAGTAATCACAGAGGGTATAGCTAACACAAACTATAATAAATAAAAAACACAGGTTATTGCAGAAACATGGTGACAAAGATTAACTGTAAAGAAAGTAAAAAGAATCATCATAAAAATGCCCCCAAAATTTGTTTGAATTTCAGCCTCTGTCCAGATTATTTGTTCCTGTCTTGCACCACGTCTTTACACAGTTATTACACCCATTGATATCTGATGCTTGGTTGACAGTCCAGCAGCAGGTTGTTTTTTTCTTTTAGCAAATCCAAAACACAAGCTAATATACAGACATGGGCTACTATGGCTCCAGAGACTGGCAGGCCAAAGTGCTTTCCTGCAATACAAGACAAAAAAAGAGCCTCCACGCCCTGCACCACTCATATTTCCCTGGGCACACTTAACCATGAGTGGTTAAACCATTAATTCTGAGTGTATTATATCTGATACATGAGTTTTTGAGATTTCTTAGTTTTCCAATAAAAACCTAAATTAATAACGATACATTTTAAGCAATAAATGTAAATAAAAAATGCCAGATGTACCAAGTATGAGACAAATTAAAACTTATATAAATGCAAATTAATATTTTTAATTACTTTTTTGTTAAAAGGTTCAGCAGAATCTACATTTCTTTAGAAAATTGATTTTTCTGGCATGGTTCAGAAACTTTTAAAGGATTAAATGTGTAGGAAAATTGTTTAAGTGCTCAATCACAGTGCATTATGCAGAACCTTCACATTTGTGCTTAGCACTGTCCCCTTCTGGTTGATCTGGTCTTCTAAGATGCCGTTTAAATGGAAACCCTTTAAAAGACTTACTATGTGTTTATACAGTGGTTCTGCTGGAGGTTTATTCCTATTAAGAGGGAGTTTTTCTTTCCCACTGTTGCCAAGTGTCTGCTGACAGGGGGTCATCTGATTGTTGGGTTTTCTCTCTGTTATTCCCTTTACCTTATGATATAAAGCATCATGAGGCGAATGTTGTTGTGATTTGGTGCCATAGAAATAAAAATAAACTGAAATTGCAGAGTGGAAATTTGACATGTTCACCTTTTTAACAAATTATTTAGTTCACCTGAGGCTTCAGTTAACATCCCTCAGAAGAGCTCAGAGTCAAGCATCATATGTTGACACTGTCTTGAGAAATTATGTGCTGCAAACCAAGTCCAAGCCTCTGGCTTTGTCTTGTGCCTCTCATTGGCTGCTGACAGCATTCCTTACAGATTAGCTTATATTTCCGTTTAAAACGAGGTCAAAAACAATTATGTCACAGCAGCCTCTCTTATTTCTTTTCCATCACATCTGTGCTCTGCTCCCTGTTGCCATGTGGCACTAATCTCCCTCCATATCTTCCAGGAAATAGTAGCATCCAGTGGATGAAGCACACCAGAGGCGTGGATTCCCAGCACTGTTGTCTTCTATAAGCCAAAGAGTGCTCTTCGCCTTTAACTCCACTGTACCCCACTGTGCAGGGGAAATGTAGTGTTAGCCTTTTATTTTGTCGGCACATAAAAAGATGCGCCGTCTAGTTGTTTCTAATAATAGCCGATCTTATTTTAACTGCACCGACGCCTTATTGCATTATGGATGCCTCCGGAATGGTGTCCCTTCAAGATAGCGTGGGAATATTTCAGTAGAAGGCAGTGTGGCTGTGCATCTCAGGGCTAAATGCTCCAGCATCATTCGGCCGCCTATAACTGCAAGAGCATCTCGTTTACCGGAGGCTGTGTCATGCCTGTAGCGTGAGTCTGGGCTGCTGTGCACGGGCATGCGTTTCTTTGATCCGCTGCTGATCACTTTATTCTCTGCATGCCGGATTTAACTCCGCGGGAGCGCTATGCGGGAGTATAAGGTGGTGGTGCTCGGCAGCGGCGGGGTGGGGAAGTCCGCGCTGACGGTCCAGTTTGTCACCGGGACATTTATAGAAAAGTACGACCCGACCATTGAAGATTTCTACAGGAAGGAGATCGAGGTGGATTCCTCTCCGTCGGTGCTGGAGATCCTCGACACGGCCGGCACCGAGCAGTTCGCCTCAATGAGAGACCTTTACATCAGAAACGGCCAGGGCTTCATCCTGGTCTACAGCCTGGTCAACCAGCAAAGTTTTCAGGACATCAAACCCATGAGAGATCAGATCATCAGGGTGAAAAGGTGAGAGGCTTTCCAGTTTGCTGTAATTCATTGTAATTCTAAATAAATGCTCTGATGCCACAGACAAAAGGCAGCAAAAAAACCCGTCTTAGGGGCCTTAAATAGCCATATTGGGGCAATAAGGACCCCGGAAGTTGTCTGTGTCGGTGAAGGAATGTTAAGGATATGATAATAAATATTTACACCTTGATTCAAATAAATAAAACAGTCACATTTAACAGTAAACATGCTTGGAGTACCCCATGGAGCCCCTCCAGGGCCTCTATAAATGTAATGAACCCCCCCCCCCCCCACACACACACGTACAAATCAGTGTTTTGTTTTGTTGTTGTTGTTTTTTTTCATTTTAAACTGAGGCTGAGAAACATCACAAAACTGCCATCCTCTCCATGTCTTCTCTCCTCTTCCTCTTCCTCTCTCACCCCCACGCTCTCCTCCAGTCCTTCGTGAGAAGCTGCATCCCGCTCATATGTTCTTCATAAGAGCCCAGCTGCGGCTCACCTGTCACACATCAACCCGCTGAACTCTCCCAGGGTTTGATATTCTCTGCGTCTCTCACACATGACTAACTCTGCACGGCTTTGATCAGCTCAGTCCATTACTCAACACATCCCCTGAGCTCATCTCACAGCCTGGGAGTGAGAGAGAGTGGGAGAAAGGCTGTGGTCTATCCTTTTCGGTAGTGACACATTGGAATTTCTTTTTTTTTTTTGGCTCAGAGTCTTGTGTAAATGTGTGAGCCTGTGACTCCAGGGTGCAACTGGAGTGAAACGTATTTTTCTTTGTTTTATTCCCAACAAAAGCGCATCATTATGACTTCTTCAATAGAAAAACGTTTTATAGCTGTTGTTGTTTTGATGCCAGCAGCTGACAGACGAGCGATTGATGCTACTTTTCATGGATGTTCAGTGAAGATGGGGGAGTGTTAGGTGTGGTTATGTTAGGGCAACAAAAATCCCCACTAACAGTGCCCCACTTTAAATCAGCGAAGAAGACATGCAGACGGAAACCAAAGTGAGATAGGAGCTCTGACTCATGCAGTGGTCTTACATGAGCATCATCATTGGGGGGAAGGGGGGGGGGGGGTGTATGCACTTCATTATCATCATAAAGAGAAAAGAAAAAAATCCTTTCATTACACTTAATATCGCCCCCTTCTCTGCTTGTTGAACATGAGTGTTGTGACTTTTATAATTACACCAGTAGAGTATTGCTGCGGCGCTTTCCATCTGCCTCCCAGGAGTGAACTCGGTGCTTCTCTTGTGGTGTGGACGTCACAGGCCGAGTGGAAGCTCGAGAGCATCACAGCTGACGATGCACAGTGATGGCGAATGCGTGGGGGTGGGGCGGGGGGACTCCTTTATATTAATTTAATAGTAATGATGGATAAAAAAGTGCCCCAGCACCCAAAGCGGCTGCCCACACTGCAGCAGCCATCGCCGTCCTCAAGTGTATACCTATAAATATTTCATGCTTGTATTTCACACTGCTCTGGCTTTGAAGTGGGCCTTGTTACTGTATGTGCAAAGCCGCAGATAAGTAAAACACCCTTAAGTAGACTTGAAAACATAATATTGTTGTTGAGTTTTGTGCAGAGACATTATTACACAAAAATTAAGTGTTTGCATGTTCTCCCTGTGCCTCGCTGTACCTGGCTTCCTCTCACACTCTTAATGACATGCATGATTGTAAATAGCTGCTTAAAATTGGTCTTAGGTGTGAATGCTGTGTGAACTTGAATGGTCAGTGAGGCTAGAAACGGTGGTCAGTCACAGTCTGTGACAAAAGTAGAAGTACTAGCAAGATCTACTCGGTTGTTTACTTGATCTCGTTAAGGTGTCCGTCACAATCGGCTCCTGCTCTCCATTAGCTGTCTTTAGAAAAACAGCCTCCCTCCTCCCAAACTTGTTGCTGAGCCAGCAGCAGTAACAACGAGCCTCACACAGAGATATAGTATGTGCCCACTCACCAGAACTTAATGGGATTGTGTTGGGTTGAAAGCCAAGAAGACATCGGGCCTCCATTAGGCAGTCATATAAACCAGAATGCTTATGCAAGGCTTTCCATGTGCCAAGCATGGACAAGAAGTGAGATATGCTGTTTGGTTAAGGAGGCGTGAATCCATAGTCTCATAGTCCACTCGTTGTATGACAGATCAACTACCCAACCTAAAGAAAACCCGAATGTAATGTCATAGTTAACAGTTTACTAAAATTAATGGACAACACAGGGTAACCATTAAAAAATATCTCACTAAACTAAAAAGTGGCTAATAGCTAAAATTGTGAGCTAATATTATGACCTCTGTTGCAGAATTTCTTGCCAAAATTCTGCTTAAGCAGCTAAAACTGTTAGCCTAATATTCTGAAATAGTTAGCTAAAAGTATAATCAAAAAAACTTGTAAATTCTGTTAAGTGAAACGTGATTAGCTAAAAGTGTGGCTAGCTAGAGGTTGAAATACTAACATTTAGAATATAGTACTACGCAAAAGTCTTAAGCCAACCCTAATTTCTCTATATTTTGGTAGAAAATGGGAAATAGGTGCAGCGATTTATTGAAACGTGCTAATATACATGGAAGTATAGTATATTAGGCAAAAACCGAGTCTTTACAGTTCTTCAGGAATAGTTCTCCAGGCTTCTTCAAGGACATTCAAAGCTCTTTCTTTGGAAGTTGGCTGCATTTTGCTCTATTCTTTTCTGTGTCCAGACAATATCTCTAACACCACTGGCTGAGTGCAGAGCAAACCATGACAAAGCCCCCTGTGTTTTACAAATAGCTGTACACGCTCAATTTTGTATCTCTCTCTTGATATTCACTGTATATGTTGACACTGATTTGAATGCAAACTTTTCGAGTTTTCAAACTGCCACTGATTTTCATTCCAGTTCTTGTGTAATTTGGATTAGGTTAATTGGTAACTCTAAATTGTCCATAGGTGTGAATGTGAGTGCGAATGGTTGTCTGTCTCTATGTGTTCGACCTGGGACAGACTGGTGACCCATCCAGGGTGTACCCTGCCTCTCGCCCTAAGACAGCTGGGATAGGCTCCAGCCCCCCACGACCCTGACAAGAATAAGCGGAAAAGGATAAATCAGCATTTTCTCCACGTTTCCCCTCCGTAAGAATGGCTTCTAAACATACATCCTCCCACCGAAACCATTTCTGATCAGGCGTCAGTGGAGATTTTTTTTTAGGCTGCTACTTCTTTTGTTCTCCACTTGTCCAGTTTCTTCACAATTTTTAAGGGCACACTGAACACCATACTGAAATATGCCAACCATTTTCAGTTAATAGCTCTTTGGGAATCACCTTATTGGTATAAAAATGTTATTTTCTGTCTTTCCACCTGTGTTATCTTTAGCATTTTTTGTAGATTCCACTAAAGAAATGAAGAAAAATTATGTGCCTTTTTAATGCATGAATGATTCATAGGTCAATGTGAAGTGGCTTAACAAAAGCAGTCAGGTACACGAATGGACTGAAAACTAGTGAAAAAGCTACCATAGCTCAAAGAAAATATAGAAAGACTGGAGAAATATTGCTTCTTTTAAAATATTATAAGAACGTCTGGCTGCTGGAAACAACCTATGGTAAAATGTCAAAAGTATTCAAATAAGAGGGATGGCTTAACAGTCGAAACTGTTAGCTTAACACATCAAAATAGCTAGCTGAAATCATGAGCTAGAAGTTCAAATTATATCTTAAAGTGTGAATTACACTTTTAAAGCTTTGCTAAAAGTATACAGTCTAAATAGTTTGTTTGCTAAACACAATGCAGAAAGTGGTCACTAAACATGATGAATTGCTAAGTGTAAGGTTAGCTAAAAAAAGGGGGAACAGAAATGCTAATAGTTAGGGGTAAACAGCTAATTTAGTTTTTGAACCACACTATAAATGATCAAATCTGTTTAAATGTGTTCAGATGAGCACATTTGAAGTTGACATGTGGTCACCATCTGACACGACTTTGGCGCCACATATACATCAACATTACAGTGTTGACTTAAAGAAGAGGTGAAGAGAAGCAGGAAATACATTAAATACAAAGACACTTGATGTATAGCAGCTTTTCTTCACATATGTGAACAATTTTCTGTGCGTATTTAGGTTAACAAACACCACGGCAGATAAGCTTTACCCCCCTGAACGCTCCAGCACGGTCTTAGTCTAACCACATAAACCCCCGTTTAAGTCGCTATCTGTGATAACAACATCTGGGCGTAGCCCTCCTCGCAATCTAATGATCTCCTCGCTTGCATGTTAAGGTTTATAGTTTAATCGGCACAGGAGGAGGAAGCACGTTCAAAGTGTTGGAGCTGCGTTTTCACGCTGCACTGATGCTGTGTCTAATAGCAGGAGGTGAGCAGCACGCACCACTGAGTGGGAATAGGGTGGAGAGACCAAAACTACGTTTCCCAGGGGGCACTTTGGTGTAGGTACAAAGCCACTTTTTTTCCTTAGGCTTTTAGCATCGCCCATAAGTGAGGAGAGAAATGTTTAAGTAGCCAGCTCTCTGAGGATAGCCACCAGTAAAGTGCTTGGTCTTATAGACTTAACATATTTGCTGCACTATGCTTGCTTAAGTGTTTCCATCATGTGCCACCATTTATCTCATTCAGGGGATCTGAAAACACATGGTTCTACCTTGATCCAGTCAAGGTAGAACCATGGAATGGGAATGACCAGCCACTTTAAAGGCTGGTCATTCCCAGCCTTTAAAGTGAAGCCCAGTTTGCCCAGAGGTGAGTGTAGTACAATAAAAAAAAGCAAACATCATCAGGAAAGTCTAAAGTGAACACCATTTGTGCAGCAAATTACAATTCCTTGCTTGTGAATCATCTCGCATTCATTCCGGTTTATCTTTTAATCCCTCAGGGTTACAAAAGATTCTTTGCCTTGATGTGTATCTGGACCTTCCTATATTTAGATGAATATCACTTGAGCCACAGCTATGAACCCGGTAAACAGTGATGTCATTCTACTTCCTAAGGGAATGTTTACAGAGTGAAAAAAACAAAGTCTGCAAGGCATATGCATTTCAGTGTCACCGAAGGAAAACATCATGTGATGACGCGATCTCTTGGGATAGCACCCAGTGATACGGGGCTTCCCGTGGAGCCAGCTGGTATCCAGGCCGAAGCTCCCTGTCGTGTGTGCCAATCTTTGTTCATTAAGCTTGTGATTGGTCAATATTATTCAGGCTGTAAATATAAACCAGAAACCTGCTACCAAAAACTTCTAGTTCCTCACCTACAGCTCCTGCAAGTCTCTGTTTATAGATACTAACTGCAGCATAGTCCAACTTGCATTGGCACTCAACTGGATAATAGAATTGGATGGATGGATGGATGGATTATATCAGTTTGCATTCTTATGTTGCAGTTATTGAAGTGTTTTAAATCATTCTAATGTTGCACATATTGATGCCAGCTTCCCAAGTGGGAAAAACAGTCAGAGCTTTGTAGCATTGATGGGTTTAATGCAGCCATTCAAGATGTATTAAATTGACTTGTACAAATAGCATGAGCACAGCTAATGTTAAAGGCACCCTGTAGTGTTATTAGACCACTAGGAGTGCTATTGAACAGGGCTGTGAATAAGAGGAGGCCTGTTTTGTTTGCTTTTTGTGCCTTTTGTAATACACATATCAGGTGACAGGTCATGCTAACTCCTATAGCGTGCTATAATTGATTCCTTACTATGCAGAGAAAGCTGGGATTACATTCACAATTACAAAAATACATTCAAGCAAGTGCAAGCAAGTTTGTGGAAGGTGCCATGTTGCCCTGTCATGTTAAATGGACATTGCCATTCTGCCTCATATCCTGAACTGAAGTCAGAGCTTTAACACATGAAAACATGCTTAAATATGCTTATTTAATTATTTATATATTGTTGCAATTACTTTAGCCATGCGACAGCTGACCACGAGCTGGCTAAGCAACAGCAGCTGGTTCTAAGCTAACATCATGCCAGGTAATGTTAGGCTCAAGTCTCTTAAAAATCAGACATTCTCTCTGATAAGCATTATAGTCGTACACACCATATACATTGTATGAAAGTTTATTTGTTATTTATTTATTATCCAACAGTGTTCGATCCAATTCAAAGAAGTTTCACTAAGTAGGTAGGTCACAGGTAACAGTGACAAAACAGCAGCTAACAGGGGCTAACAGCAGCTAAAAGAGCTTTACTGCAGCAATAATGCTTACTGGCAGAAAAGTCCCTCAACAACTCAACCTCGATATAGCTGTCATGGGACAGAAGTGAGCTTTACCAATTCATCAACTCCTTTCTGAATAATTGCACAAAGTTTCACAGCCTCCTCTAGAGTAAATAGACACGGACACCCAGCATATTGCTAAGGTAAATAGCATAAAGACAGCCTCAGGTGTGCACTTGGGAGGGGTAAGAAACCAAAACTGAGCTGAAGTCTTAAAACTACCATGACCTGGATGACCGAGAACCTGCAAAGAGTCTTTATTGCATTATATATAAAACTGCCAATTAAATGAACTTCTTACTAATCACAGGTCCACTCAGAAACATTTCAGCCCACTGCCCCATGTTTGTGGAGGAACATCGAGGTCTTTGGGGACTTATTTTTGGATCAGCCTCATGTGACCAAAAGAGGAAGTGCAGATCAGTCTTTTCCATTTGGCTTCTTTTTAGCTGCTTGACTGAGATACTGCTTTCAGGCTCAACACTCACAATGAAGGAAGAAACTGGAATATTTTTAATAATAGGTTTATTAACAGCCTTTCCTGCAGTAGCTTATCTCTCTCTTTGGGAGTCTTGTTGTCATTTAGGTGCCCAGAACAGCAGGTATAATAGCACAAAGCAGCACTGGCCACGTGAACTCACATCCTTTTTTAATGTCTTTCTATCTGAACAGAGAAGAAGATTGTCAGGGGAGCTTTGTTGCACCATTAAAGGTGGAAATGAAGCTTGGGGTTTCATCTTTAAAATAACACCTTCTCCATCTGCTGTGCAGACCCCTCTCTTTGCCTGTGTATCACAGGAATGTTTGCGGTTTTTCCTCCATGATACCGAGGCATTACAGAATCATTAGATACCAAAGCTTTGTTCTCCAGCAGTAACACACCCTTTGGGAGTTCACATAGTGTGGGCACTATAGGCTGTGTGATTTCTCTATCCAGTTCTACATGTAGATACGTGGCTGGCTGTCACACAGCGCTGCTGCTGCTACAACTGGTAATTAACAGCAGATCCAGAGAGCAAAGAGATGGCTGCAGGGTTGGAGGGCTTCGTGTAGGCGATGTCTGACTGTTCTTTTGTAATTTGTATGAGTGTTTTTTGCTGTGGGCCCTGTAAAAAAACAAAACAAACGAAAACAAAAGGTAAGTGAGGTCACTGAAGCTATTTAGCACAGCAGGTAGCCTTAACAAGTCTGTTGTACCCCGAGGCTAAATGGAAAATGTGGAGGCCATCTTTTTTATGTGAGGAATAAACGCTGATTCTCTGTGTGGGTGGGTGGGTGCGTTTTGTGTTTGCCTCTTTGCCAGCAGCTGAAATAACAGCCTGCAGAGGTGAATGGCATTAAGTCGTTTGTGTCTAACTTTTATTTCAGGCTTATACGTGCATCATAGGGATGCTGCAATATTTTAGACATCAATACAGACTTTAAAAAAAAATAAATCGGTATAGTTTTTTAAGCTATCTTAAGCCACTTTATATTTCTAGCATTGTTTCTCATGCTCTGTTTATAAATCTAAAATCTGCACATTTATACAACTGTATAGTTCAGCCAACCAATCCCAACACGTTCCAACTGTGCAGATAATCCCCATACTAGGTAGTGTCCAAGTGCTGTAAAAGGAACGAGTCAGAAGCGTTTGTTAGTTTCTCCTGATTTATATTTATACAGCCGGGAAAATAACACTTCAGGAAGAACATAACACTGGTAAACATACCGTTAAGGCTCCAATAGTCATGAGGACATTCTGTATCATGATAACTGGAATAACTGTCACAGATCCATGCATCCGTGTTCTTCTGCTTATCCAATACAGGGTCGTGGTGGTGGTGGGGGGCTGGACCCTATCAATGCCATCGGGGTACTACCTGGACAGGTCTGTCTCTGGGCTATCACATGGAGGCAGATGACCATTCACACTCACTTTCACACATACATGCAATTTAGAATCACCAGTTAACCACACTGTGCATGTCTTTGGACTGTTGGAGGAAGCCACAGTACATGGAGAGGACCCTCGCAGAACATGCAAAAAGTCCCGGACTGGATTCAAACACTTCATGCTCCAAGACGACAGTGCTTAGAGCATGAAGGGTGCCATTCCTCAAAGAGGGTCATAAAAACTGATAGTACGCAGATCATCAGAGATATAGACGGACTTTCACTTTTTAGCTCAAAGTGCTGCTGTGTGTAAACACAAGGCATTATACAAAACAATCCTCACTGATGCTCTCGACATATTAAACCTTAAACTAGTGCAAAGTTATGCATCCAAGTAAACATAATAAGATACATTTCAATTAAAATAACTAAAAATATGTACAGAATAAAAAAATAAATAAGAATTTCCTCTTTTGAAATAAAAAAGAACAGTTGCCTTTAACTGGGAAACTGGTCTTTTATACTTATATGGGGGTTTTGGGTCATTACAGTGAACTGAAAAAGGCTAAAGGACGGGTTTTTATAGCTGCTTTCAAAAGATTTCAAAATAAAATTTCAAAATAAAAGCACAAAATATGTATTTTAAAAACAGTATTTAACCTTTTTCCTCCCGTAAAAACGACATTTGACGACCTCAGCCGTACCCGTAATGTCGTTTTTTGTGACCTCACTATATATCAGTATATAACCTCAGTAAGCCGATCACTGGGGATGGGTATTGTTTAGGTTTTATCCGATACCGGTGCCAAACCGGTACTTTTGAAACGGTGCCGGTGCTTAAACGGTGCTCAAACCGGTGCGTAAAGAATGGAGAACACAAAATTGGTCCAAAAACCTCTCATGTTTAACTGTTTTCCACTTTTTCTTTGGTCATTTTAGCCTTTTTGTCCAGGGTGAAGGGAGTATCTGCCATCAAACAAGAAGACAGCCGCATGTAACTATGATGGTGTTTGCTAGTTCACCTTACATGCATTAATGTAATAACGTGGTTAGCCTATTCAACGTAAATTACACACAAACAACATTAAGCTACTCACGCAGAGAAGAACGGCTGCTGCTGCATCATCATCCTCATCATTTCTGCTACACTGGCAGGGCTAGGGGCCAGGACTCTCCTCTTCGGGTTTTTGGGGGATGTTGCTAACTCCGGGTCCGATAACAGGCACCACACCCTCAGTAGATGTGCTCGGTGTGAGGTCTCGCAGCAAGCTATCAAATACTGCGCATTTCTCGGCTTTTAAAAAAAACGCTATGCATCGCCAGGTGTTTCATCGGATTTGAGGTGTTACCTCCTTTGACAGTATCACAGTATCAGCTTAAAGCACTTGTTGCAGGCTGCTGAGTTTGCATATTTTGCTGTGAAGTGCAGCCAGACTTTTGACCGCTTCGCCTTGGGCATTTTTAATCTGTAGCTCTGCTCTAAAAGAACGTACGTACCTGGACCCGCCTACTATCCTCGAAACGTAAAATGATTGGCTAGAAGTGTATCACAGCTCAGGAAAAGAAAGCACCGAAATAAAGCACCGAAATGTGCGCTGCTTTTCGGTCTGGTTACTACCGTTTATGTCAGAACCGGTACCCATCCCTACCGATCACCCTCACTAACGTCTGACACGCACCCAATCATTTTGTTCTGTAAGCAGCCAGAATGACAACGTTCAGAAAAGAGAAATTAGGTTTATACCCTAGCAGTCGTCAAAGAGAGTTGTTCTACCTGTTATTAATCATCCAAATCCTAATCTAAAGGATTTAGTAGAACTTGTAGATTAAATTAAGTCAGGTCTTCCCCAAAGGTAGAAGGACCCATGACCGAGTTACACTGCATCACGTGGAAACAGAGATATTCATTGTTTTATGTCATATCAATCAACTAAAAAAGCAAATGAACACTTCAATAAAGCGAGCACAGTTAGCACATAGCTATAGTGAAGAGTCATGCTTGAGATAAAGACATTAAGCTTCTCACTCCAACACCTCCTGAGATATTAGTCAATAAGGAGTGATAGCGGCCTATAGATCCCTGTGGGACAACTTTTCTCCACGGTGCGCTGAGCTGCTCCCCCCTCATCTGATGAGGAGGGGCTTGTAGTTCGATGCTGCAATAAACAGTCGCCGTGCAAACTCCCCGCCCCACCCCGGAGAATCTGGCTCTCCCTGTGTCTTTGTAGATATATATAGAGTTTCTCCTGCAAGGCTGTCAGATTGTGTTTGTCTCCACGGTACTCTCCTTGTTCACACTTCACACCCTTTAGATTCCAGCTTTCCAAACACACGGGCCATGCGAGATGGTTGTCCTGCTGAGGTCAGCTGTTGTTTTGCATGTGTGTGCGTGCGTGCGTTTGTGTTGTACAGTGTGGCTGTTGTTAGGGAAAATGTCAGGCTGCAGGGAAGGAAGTCTTCGGCTGTGTGGAATGAGTTTCGTCTGTCTGACAGTTTGAAGCGTCTTCATAGGCAATTAAGACAAAAGAAATGCTCTTTGGAGAAGCTTCTGAGATCCAAAACGAGGTGCAGATACAGGTCGAGCTCAGAACCCTTTGCTGAATGACACTCGAGCAGGTCCATAAGTGTCCTCCGCCCTGCTGCCTGCATTCATTTCCTGCAGCTCTCTGGCCCCTGTAAGCTCGCTGAAACGTTTGCCAGCTCTTTTCCACGCCTCAGCTCTTCTCCCAGCTGAGCAGCGTGGCAGCGGGCCACCAATTTGTAGATAAGAGCCTATTTCTCAATAGTGCCAGCAGATCAATAAGGCAGGCTGGGAAAGCACTTAGGAATGACTGATGGCCAAGGCTATTTGGTAGTCTATGCTATTACCTGTTGTGAGAATATACACCCACTTTAATTGATATTGTGTAGTTATTTAATCGCGGGAAACATGAAAGGCATCTAACTGAAATGCAATATCTTTTGCTTGACTAAAGTGGGGTCCCGCTTCATGTAAGTATAATATAAGTGTCTGTTTGTGAAGTAGCAACTAGTGTGCTAACAGTTTGCCACCTTTGGAAAACTGCGATAAGTCACTGTATTTAAAAGATGGTCACATTGACATCAACTCTAGCAAGCTGCGTCCATACACTGTGGAAAATGGAGTAGAGACATGTTGTGCAATAACGGGATGATTGCATTCAGAAAAACAGCACAGAGGTCTGGTTCAGTGAAGCGGCAGTGCACCTAGGAATCGTCAAGTGGCCATTTGAGGAACTGCAACCAATAATTATTACGAGCCAATTAGCAAATGCTCTGTAGACCCTGCTATTACTGAGTTGGACTCCCTTTTTCCCAAAGATTCTCTGTGGTACAGAATAAACGAGGTACTAAAGGGCCCAAAGTGTGCCAAGACCACCAGAAGACCACCCAGTGTGGCCTTCTGCTGCTGTAACCCATGCTCTTCTGCATAGCTTGGTTGCAGTGACTGGTTATTTGAGTCACTGTTGCTGTCACTGTCCTATCAATTCAAAGCAATCTGGCCATTTTCTTCCGACCTCTGACATCAACAAAACATTTTCGCCCAGAAAACTGCTGATATTTTCTCTTTTTTCAGACCATCCTGTAGTAAAATCCCAGCAGATCAGCAGTTTCTGGAATACTCAGACCAGATGGTCTGTCACCACCAGTCTCATTTAAATCACCTTTTTTTGCCATCCTGATGCTCGGGTAGTCTTGACGAAGTCTGCGTGCCTAAATGCGTCAAGTTTCTGCCATGCAATTGTCTGTGTAGACATTTGCATTAAAAAGCAGCTAATAGGTAAAATGGCCAGTGAGTGTAGTTGCTTTTTAGAGATCCAGCAACAGTTACACAGCAAAATGAGCGTTTGTTGGCAGTTCTGCTTCATGCTGATGAATATTAGTCCAGTTCATTCTCCTTTGAGCTCTCCTTCGGCCTCTTCACAGGCCATTTCACAAAATATGAAATATTGATCATAGACCCACTGTCTGTCTGTCCCCACTGAATGAAGGCAGTGCTGTTTTGAAGAAGTGTGTGTGTGTGATTTGAGCAAAGTGCACTTTTAAGGAGTTACTTACCAAATTACAGATGTCAGCCTCTTCTCAAAGCCAGAAGTAATGTACACGGCTCTTTATAAATTCATGCTAAGCCTTGGAGTTTTTACAGCAGTAACAAGCATCAAATATAGCCAAAGATGAATATGAAGTAGAAAATAGTTGTTTCCAGTGCCCCAGTGTTCATGTCTCTCCCATGTGAGAGCAGCACATTAGCTTTATTCAATTATTCAATAACTTATTCCATTACTCTCCCCAGCCTGGTTTCCTCGTATCGATGGCTCAGAGGGGAAGAGGACTGGGCTTGTCAGCCCCACGCGTTGGGGGAGAAAGCTTTTGATCCTTAAGACGTGCTCAGTGCACGATGGAAATGGTGCAAGTGCAAAGTGCAGAGCTAACGATTTTTAAACAAGAATTGGAATCCATTAAAATATGCAGCTTGCGCACCATGCAAACACATATGTAATGTATTCAGCAATAAATGGACCATCAGTTGGGTTTTTTCATGATGGCGGTTTTCTGATAGAACCTCCTGTTGGTACCGGATGCCCGCTGAGCGGCAGGAGTCTCCTGGGAAGCTCAAGCTGAGTGTAGCTGGGTTTATTCCTCTCCTCTCTATTGTGCATTGTTTCAAACCCCTTATTGTTTCAGCATTGAGCAAATACAGTATGTAGGCCAACAATGCACACACACTCACACACACAAAAGCAGCCACATTTATGGCTCTTTCCCTCTCTTTCTTCGTCCCGTAGGAATTAAGAAGTTCCTGTAGTCGGTACCAAAAGACACCCAGCGGGGTGGCGAAGGCAGCGCAATTCCACTGATGTCACTTTCTCTCTTAATTTGCAGGTACCAGCAGGTACCGGTGGTTCTGGTGGGCAACAAGGTGGACCTGGAGGATGAGAGGGAGGTGTCCCCCAGCGAGGGCCAGGCGCTGGCTGAGGATTGGGGCTGCCCCTTCATGGAGACGTCGGCCAAGAGCAAGACCATGGTGGATGAGCTTTTCGCGGAGATCGTCAGGCAGATGGACTTCTGCCCTCTGCCGGACCGGAGAGAGGCCTGCTGCCCCGCCTGTAGCATACAGTAGCTGAATGTCGGAGGGGAGGTGGAGCAGGAGTGATTGGTGGATGGATTGGAGAGGAGTAGAAATTAGAGTCCAAATGTATTCATGTTAGACAAACTTGAAGATTGGAGAGGGGGCAGGGTTAAAGGAAGCAAACCCCCACTTTTGGTGTCACTATTCTTAGCTGCTTCCTAGAGGATTCTGGGAAATGTAGGAAGTTGCAGAGAAAGCAGGTTAAGGGGAATTCAGTTTTGACATTCACTACTTCTCCAACACAGAGGGGATTTTTTTCCCCTCTTAAAATAAAACAAAAAACACACGACCTTCCTACTACTATCACGGTTTTTGCTGATTATTCCAGAGTGAATTCCTGGGGTTTTCCCAAAGGCAGCGCGGTGCCAAAAACCATCTTAAAAGCCATCAACAAAGAGGACCACAGTGCTAAATGCTTTTGGGAAAGCAGCCATAGGTCCATGGGAGGACGGCTCGGCGTGCTCAGCAGTTCTATCTGTCCTGTTTTTCTTCTGCTTGTTGTTCTATTTTGCACTTTTTTGGTTTTTTTGCCAGTGCAACGGCCATTCACCGAGTACCCGGAGAGATAAGTTAACACCACTGTGAAGGAGTCGTTACTGGAAGGTGCATTTGGAAGCAGGGCCCACCTTAACAATAAATGAATGACAGGATGAACGAATGTGTTTGAAACAAACAAACAAACAAACAAACAAACAAAAAAGGCCGCACCTTTAGGGGGGGATTCATGTCCCATTCATGTCACAGATAATAACTGTGGATGACGTGAGCACGAAGTTGTACTGTCACACTCTCAAGTGAGTACAATCAATCGCACCCAAAGAGACGGTAATCAATCAGTCAGTCAGTCGATAAAATGTACCAACACTCTGCAGACACCTTACAGATGATACAAATGCCTTGTTACAATGTACGAAGTGAACATCAGTGTCAGTGTGTAGCTCATCTATCTTTAGTCACATCGGATATGTTAGTGGTTCAATGTCAGAAACACTTATTTTCAACAAAATAATAAATCTTTATGCACAACTGTGTCGTGTGTGTTTTTTGTTGGATCGTGGTTTTTTGTGTGTCATCAAAAAATGCCTTTGTTTTTTTTTTTCCCCTCCCCAGTCTTTGAAGTTACCGCTCTCCTTTCATGTTAACCTCCAGAGGTCATAAGATTTGCACTCATTGAGAAAACATAGCCGCCTTTCAGCTTTGCTCTTTAGCAGTAATCTGGCACTGCCTTGGCCTGCGTCGAGATGATTTATGATGTTTTGGTCCTGCGTCTGCGTTCCCCTGGCTGGTCGTCCTTGTGCTACTGCCCCTGCCGGTTGCCATTAGTGCCAACGCTTACTGCAGATTCTGGTCCTGAAAAATCCAGCGGGCATTTGTCAAATTTGGAGTGCCATTAGAGTCCATTAAGAGGATGAAACTAAGGGGGCATGTGAGACTCCAGATTCAGGATCATAACTTTGGATTCCCTCCAATCAGAATAAGAGGAAAAGTCTTTCAGCACTTAGAAAGGTATGGAAGCTGAAGTGATGCTGAAATACATCTTAGACACCATATGTTAGGAACAGTGCCTGTAAAAATATCACAGTAAACGATATATTTTCTTGACTGGCTTAATACAAAATTACACTAGCTTCTTTGAAACTACTGCCAGCAGCGACACCTGCTGTCGTAAGCTAAAACCGCGTGTCGTTTTACACGTGGAACTTTAGCTTCCGAAAACATCAGTTCCTCTACGGACCTAAATATGCGCTGCACACGAGTCAGGCATGGCGTCCTTCAACCATAGACGTTTGTAAAAGACATTTATCTGTTTGCGGTAAAAAAATAAAAATAAAAAAATTGCGTGGCTGTAGGAACAGTCGTGAAAATGGCGAGCAGGACCGTATGTCGAGTTTTCCAGCGACGTGAGTACCAGTTGTTATCCGTGTAGCACTAGCATATGTAGCTGGTCAGGCTTGTGACAGCTGTAAGCTGCAGTAATGCTCCTTTAAAGCTGGATTTAATTGTCATAGAAGTAAGTAATACAATAAAATATGATATTTTTTACGGTTTTATATTGTAAAGAGAAAGTACTGGAAACAGGAGGGTCACCGCAAGAAATGTTAGAGCAGCTTTGGGATGTGTTGGAACAGGTTAAGTACATAGTAGTTTTTCCGGTGAAAGGAGGTCCAGCTCAGTGACAGCAGGTGTACCTAATAAAGCGCCTTGTATGTGCGCGGGTGTATAACGGTACAAATTTCTAAAACTCTGTTTTGGAGTCACGGTTGGGTACAGCAGACGAATAATAATGATGATGATGAAAAAAGTCTACTTCTTAGCTTTTGTTTCCTTAAATAATTGTACAATAAATATTTGTATAAAGGTCTAAAGCAGGAGTCGGCAATCTTCGACATCGAAAGAGCCTCTGAAATAAAATATAAATTACAACATATAGATAACATAGATAATTCACTTCAATTAACCATTAACGGCAGACCTGCTACCTGTACGTCGTGTGTTCAACTTCCTCACATTACAGGATCGTTTACACTCTGGTTTCCTTTAAGTTCTTCTTTCCATCCATCCTGCCCATCCACAGGCTTTGCATCCACTGTGGCAGCTCAGCGTCCATCTCTGGCTGAGGTACGCAGTCAGCGTAACGCCGTCTTCTCCAGAGAGCAGGCCAGGCAGAGAGCTCTGTACCCCCGCATCGAGAAGATCGAGGTGTCCATGCAGGGCCCCGGGCTGGACGGTGCGCTGCTCGTCATGAACAAAGGAATGTCCACCCCGCTGAGCTGCGCCAGACGTGAGTGAAAAGAACAAACCGATTATAAATTCTCCACCGTAAGCTTCAGTTGCACGTGTTAATAACGTGTTGTTACACTCCAAACAAACGCTCTGTCACTCTCAGATCTGACGGAGCATCATGTGACAAACTCAGCTCTGGCTCTTGTGGACGGAGAACCATGGCCTCTCCACCAGCCCCTCACCCACTCCTGCTCACTCACTCTGCTCACGTTTAAAGACAACGACCCCACACTGGTCAACGAGGTACTTTAACAGACAAACGTTCTCTCATAAATTCAGCTTGCTGCTGAAGGATCACACCTTTTATTTGAGAAAAGAAAATATTGTTGACAACAGAACATCAGAGCTGCAAGTCCAGTAAAGACGTGGAAGCCAGTTTGTAGAATAAGTGAATACTTGCGTTTTAGTCCTGTCCTCTTGTCTTGTGCTCAGGCGTACTGGCGTTCCTGCGCTGCCCTGCTGGGTCAGGTGCTGGAGACCGCCTTCAAGGATGATTATACTGTGGAGCTGCTCAGCACACGGGAAGTGCCAGGTAGAAAACCACTGTTTACCCTGACCCCGAGTATGTGTCTTCAGAAGTTTGACCTCGAGTGTTTTGATGTTTGACCTGGTCTTTGTTGACTGATGTTAAATAATTTAAAAAAACAAGGTAGTGTTTAGTTAATGATGTATGTGACAAAATTGATATTTGATATTTAAGCATTTTTTTAAGTGAAAATGTTGCTTTGACATTTCTGCTTCTGCTGTGCTGACTTTGTATTTCCCTGCAGTCCTCTCTGGGGCCTTCTGCTGTGACGTGGTGCTCGACCCCCAGCTCGACTCATGGACTCCCTCTGAGGTGCGTGTATGGTCCAACGCTCTATTACGCCACTGCACTCGCTGCCGACATCATTTCTGTTTACCTAGATGGTGAATATTCATCTGTTTTACTGCAGTGGCAGCTACTCATGGCCTCTTGAATACAACTCAGGGCTCGCAAAATTTCAAAATCCCTGGCAGGCTCTCTTCAGTTTTTGGTAGCCCAAAATAAATTTAAGTAGCCCGGAAAAAAAAAAGAGAACAATTTTCTGATTGATGTTTTGTTTCCTTTACAATATTATAGTTTAATGCATAATATTGTAAAGGAAACAACTTCAGATCCTGAATCTCAAATTTCCACTGAAGTCCCGGGTAAGAGGTAAGTGGAACCAAGATCTACAACATTTGCTTTTTGAAGTTTGCAAAGACGGCTAAATTTTGCTAATGGTAGTTCACTCTGTGCAACATAGTTTGCTGTTCTAAACAGCTTTTTCAGGACTTCTTGTTGTGCTTTGTTTATTTTTAGTATGTTTTTGCAATTGGTGTTTGTTCCGGGAAAGATATTGCAGACTGGGCAATAATGCATTTCTTGCATTTCTCATGGGTTCTGATGGGTCTTTCTTAAAATTACTGGTCCCAGTAACAAAGGCGCTTGTTGACGCAGATATCGAGGGAAACTCACGACACACCCGGCAGAACATTATGTTATTTAGCTCGTCATATTCCAGCCACAGAAATTCTTTTGTCCATGAAACCAAAAAAAGCTGCGCTTTCTTTTTGCCTCATAGTCTGATTTGTTTTGTGGTAAGCTTTTCTTTGGCTGCCCCTTCTTCATCCTGACCTGTCTTATTTGGCTCTGCAGAACTAAAATACCTGCATAAATCCATTTTTTTATACACACACACACATCACGGTCAGTGATTCTCTGTGCAGTCAGCCTGTATCACATGTTCAAGTTTGCGAGAGATTTCACTTGTCATGTTTGAATAGTGAGCTAATGAGTGATAAGACGATGTCAGAGGAATTGGTGCGCAATTAATCTGTGACTCACCAATACTGCCGCTCTCTATACGCACAGTGAAAGTGAAAGCAAAAAACAAGCGCAAATTCAAACATGTGACATTGAGACATTGACAGTGGCTCTTCAATGCTAATTACATACTTACCCAGCTACATTTGCGAAAGAATGCAAAAGCATTGACATATATTTTTCCTTTCTATGATAGCCCGACGGGCAGGGCTGAGTTAGATTTTGGTAGCCCGACTGGAAAAAGCCCTGTGACTCTAGAAAAACCTACAACTGTTCAGGCAGGTTGTAGTTTTTACTGTAAGAAGTAGTGACATCCGGCTAATGTTAAGTTTCTCTTTAATGAGATTTTCCATTCAAAAATCAGCTGATGTTTTACTGTCTGTTTCTTTTCAGGAGTCATTACGCTCTTTGACCAGAGGAGCCCAGCAGCTCATCCACCAAGACCTGGCCTGGGAGCCTCTGGAAGTGGCGCCCTCTGTGGCACTGGAGGCTTTCTCACACAGCAGGTAGACTGGCATCTGAGTACTGCTCAGCTGTGTAGACAGCTGACACTTCCACGTACCTCCTTTCACGACTCATTTAGGTTTAAATGCTTTATTTGTTGTATTTTCTCCTACTCTGGCAGGTGTAAGCAGGAAGAAGTGGAACAGAAAGCATCTCAAAATCCCAAAGGCACAGTGATGCTCTACAGGTGACACTGCATTTAAAGTACAAAAAGAGAGACCTGGCCAAGAGAGCAGCACACAACGCAACCAATGCATGCTCAAATAAACGAACAGATACAACTGACGCACAGTTCAAGAAAGAAAACACAACATCCAGATATCGGCATATCTCATATGCAGTAACATATCAAGAGCGGGACCACCTTTAAGAGCAGTCACTTAAACTAAGAGAACTATTTGGCACTGAAGTTGGTATTAAACTCGAGACAGGTATCCTAACTTTAGTTAGAGTTTATGAATTTGCGTCTCCTTTGACTTTGCAGGCTGTGCTTCTGCATTTAGCAAATATGTGTAACAGTATTTGGACACTGAGCAAACACCAGTAGACTGAAACTTTCCTTATTGCACTGCATGACGGGCAGAGTAGAATCTTTCATTATTCCTGCACTTACCTGAACTCAACCATGTACCCGTTTTGGTAGATGTGGCGACCATGTACTCCTGAGTGGGGGCCCCCTGGTGGCCAGAACAGGCCTGTGCTCCCAGTATGAGGTGACGGCCCTCCACAGCCTGGGACAGGGATCCTGGGGCCTCCATCGTCGAGCACAGGGCCTCTCCCTGCCTCTGCAGCTTCAGGTGAGAAAGTGTGTTTAGTATAAGCTGTATATATAGGAACCAGTTATCCATTTTTTTAATTGCATAATTTCTTCCAGTATCTTCGCACATACTAAGGACACTGGCAGGTTGAGAGACATATGATTGTAAACTTCATACATGTTTTAGTGCTTTGATTGTTAGGACTGTAAAAGTGATGTAAAGCAGTCCAGCCCACATTAAATAAAGGCTTTATTGTCCATGTTTTTCTGTTTTAATATCCTTAAAAGCGTTGCAGCAGTGGAACAAAAGCTAATCAAATGGCACTTGATTGTCCATCTGTTACAACAGTTTTTCATGCACAATTGCCAAGAATTGTGTGATGTATAAAAAGCACTTTATTGTGTCTACATGTGCCTCCAAGTCACGTTTTCCTCTCTCTGCAGGCTCACCACACAGTCTGGAGGAAACTGAGGCAACGGGCAGAGAAACTGGTAAGAACAGCAAATGTGCTTCAATCTAATAAAAATATGTTTGAGAAAAGAACAGCAAATGTCTCCGTTTTTTAGCTCTGAAGAACTGAAACCAGCCCAGAGAGAACTCTTAATGTCTGGACGGTGTTGAGTATTTGTCCAGTAGCCAGAGGTTAGGATTTAGCACTCTGTTTTTATTACCGTGCATTATTATGTTGGCAAAAACCGAGACAGGAAGTATCGCGGGCTGTAATCTCAAGGAAAAGGCAGGTCTCATCCTCCTCATGAAGGACAAAGGCTGCTTTCTGAAGTCGACATCAAAAACACAAACGCCGAGTGAAGATCCGAGGGAAAAATATTTTTAAATCTCTGCATGTTCAAGGCTCTACTTCTAGACGCCTGGATTGATGCGAAAGGTGAATCCGCTCCGTCTGCATAACCGAGCTTGACTCGAGCGCTGAAAGATAGACGCATCAATTCTGCAAATTCAAACTAGGTTATGAGTTAATTTTGGATGGAGCCATCTAGGCGAAATAGATTTCGCTGCAGCCTTTCTGGCATCCTCGGTGCATCACTGATTGCGTAAAAAAAAAAAAAAAAAAAAAGATGTACTCATTAATAGACGCACTTAATTTGGCAACTGATGATATACTGTGCTCCATGGCCTACATTTTATACACAGAGATGGGATACTTGGGGAATTGAAAATGGCACTTTTAAGAACAAAAGTCTGAAGACCTGAGTTGGATTGATATTAAAATTGTGAAATATTTGGATCATATATTTATGGAGTTTTTAAGAGCGCAGGATTAGCATGCTGACCTCCTCCAGGAGAGGCTGCACATCAGTTTTATAGTCTTGGAGGTCACTGTTATATATTATCAGCCAACCTTCTAATGCATGCCGTGTTTGTCATGCACACGAGGTGTACGAAGGGCAGCCGCTCTGTCCCGTTTGTCCCGTGTTATCAGAACGTCGCTACCGCTAATCAGTGGAAGAGCTATAAAGTGAAAGAGGCCTAGAAGATCTCTGAAGGACAGCTATGTTGCACCATAAGAAAGCATATGCAGGCAGACATGCCAAATGCACCTCTTCTCCTTCTCTTCTGCAGCCTGCAGAGGCAAACAGACGTCATTTTAAGACCACATGAGTGTTTTTCATTCCTTTTAAGCAGCCCGAGGCTGGCTGTTCTTGTCATGCTCAGCTCTTTGAAATAAAGCTGTCTTTCCTTAATGTGGAGGGAAAAACTGCTGAGAAAAAACCTTCACTATTAAACAGTTAAACAATGGCTGGATTCACTGCAATGCTTCAAATCCAGGTTCGTGTGTTTTTATTTCAGCCTGTGCCTTTAAGTGTGATTATTAATGATCAATTATTATGAATCTGGCAGGTTAAAGGAATAGATAGCAGTAACTCTGTTAGCATCGTCACCATTCTGGTGCCTGACATCATATTGTGAAGTGTAGATCGGTCTTTACGGTGAAAGTCACCATGTTCGTGACTCGTGTTCACTGTTCAGCTGTTTTAAGTCAAAGCAGCATTTCATCAGATGATGTCAGACTACCAAAACAATTTTCTAAATTACAACATTTACCGTGACGATCGATCGCAGTTTAAATTGCAGCGTTTGAGGGTTACAGATGTTGTGTTTGCTCAACATGGCAGTATGTCTTTAAAAATGACCCGCAGCGTCCTTTGGCTTTAGGTGATTCTTCTGCACCGTTTTGCAAATCATAATGCTGGTATGAAGTGGGGGGCTTGGAATTGCAACAGCTCTCTCTCTCTGATAGACATGCAGCTGGTAAAAGAAATATTGAACACGTCACCAATTTTCTAAGTAAATATATTTCTAGGGTGCTGTTGAGATGAAATCCTCACCAGATGTCAGCAACAACCCGCCCAATCCACACATGCAAAGAAATCAAAGATAGATGGTGATGACAGCTTTTGGCCCGTTCTTCCACACAAACAGGCTTACATGGGTTCCTTCTTTAGCTTAAGTTCTTTCTGTAGATCATCAGCTGGATTCGGGTCCGATGATTGGCTTTATTTTCTTTCTCTGAGAGTTTCCTTGGCTGTGTTTGGGAGCATGTTCTCCCTGAAATGTCCACCCTCGTTTCATCTTCGTCATCCTGGTAGATGGAAGCAGATTTTAATTTGTCCGTTCATTCTTGCTCTAATTATATGAAGGAAGTGCCATATGCTGAAAAACAGCCCTGCACCATGATGTCCCCACCTTCAAACTTCACTGTTGGCGTGGTGCTTTTGGACCTCTATGGTTTGATTTCTTTGTGTGTGTGGATTGGATAAGTTGCTGCCAACAGCCAGTGAGAATTTCATGTTAATAGCAGCTTTAGAAATATATTTACTTAGAAAATAGATGACATGTTCAATACTAAAACCCGCCGTACATCTAGACAACAGAGAGAGAAACTTCAGTTATCTAAATGGACTTGTTAAGGTTCATTCGCTGGGATTACACGAAGGTTTTTCTTTTAAAATGCACACTTTTTGGTTATTTATGTGTTGCATCCCTGCTTCTAGCTCTTTGTCTTCTGCCTCAGAAGGCTCATGAAGCCTCTGAATCTTGCACTGATGTCAAATTGTCTGGCCTTTTTGACAGGCGTAATTTGTTACATCATTAAGTTGAAAGATTAGTGTTATTTGGTTCACCCCCAGTATGTGCCAGCCTACGGACTCTCCAGGAACAGGTTTATAAAAACAGCGAGACGTGGGCGGATGCGTTTTGTGAGCCGGCTGCAGGCAGTAGGGAGGCATGTCCCCTGTCTGCCTCCAGCTGGCCAAAACACCACCGCCCACACTGCAAAAAGATTCTTCCAAATTTCCCCCCACGGTGGGCATCATGCCCCCACAACCCACTACCACCACTACGGAAGCTTTCTTTTTAAAAATATATGCAAAAAGATATTTTAGCTTATTTCTGATGAAAGTAGGATGGAGAGGGGATGTAACGGTCTGGGAATGTTAGTTTCTCTTCTCTCTGTTTTCACGTTTTTGTTTTCTACACAGGTGGATGTGCCGGGTCCTGAAGTAGCAGCTCCACCATCTCCTCCCAACTCACCTCAACTTCCAGCCAGCCACTAACCACCTCTGTAACCTTCCACGTAAACAATTTAACTGATTAGATCATTTGTTCAATAAATGTATAAAAACATGTGAGAAATCTCTTGCATTTATTTATTTTCTTATTTAATATTGCTGCAAATTGAAACGAACGGCAGTATTGTTGCGCAAAACGCAGTAGCCTTTGTATTCGGTGTGATTAACAGTCGTGATTGTGGGTGGGTGCGTTTGTTCTTGTATCAGCAGTTTTCCTTAAAAACAAAAGCTGTGTGCGTGCATGCGTACATGTGTAAATTGGCCAGAGGTCAGGCAACAGTGCATCTGTTGCGTCTATCATTTGGCAAACAGGTGGCTCTCAATCCTCTGAGTGCATTTGGCATGTGTGAGCAAGCCTGAGGATTTGAGTCATGAGGCAGCATCGTTTCCCTTTTTTTTTTCTCCTTCTTGATTCCTGGCAAATTGACACATTCGACAACAACACATTTTTTGAGAAGTTGCAATTTTAGCCTGAAATCTACAGTGTTCGATACTTTAAAGTAAAAACATTCCTTTATGCTTTAAAATTAAAAGAATCTGCAATGAAACATTCTGTCCGTTAAGTTCGATACACATAGCTGTAAATAAATTATCAATAAAATTGCAAAATGGGGAGAAAAAAACGGAATAAACAAAATTGACATTTCTCACAGAAAGTTTGGTGTTTATAATGTATAAAACATCTGCAAATATTAGTAAGCTGTCAAAACACAGTTAACAATTATAATTAGTGTAATTTCACAGACTGTATTTTATAATTGTGCTGTTTATTTTCAAATAAACCATAAAACTGACGTTATGGAGAAGGAATAATAAAAAATCTAAAGATTTATTCTTAAGGCATGCATAAGTTTAATGAGATTGAACAATAAATGTTAATTGCCTGTGAAATTACAGACTTGGATCGTTCAATGCGAGTTAACTGTCAAATCTGAGGGATGCTTGACGGACTTTACACAGAGGGACACTTACAAGGGGTCAGTGTGGAAAAAGTTCAAACAGCACTGTGGGCGTGGCAACCTTCTAAAATTGTCATCTTACTATATAATAAACCCAAATGGTGACTGTAGCAAGTTTAAGCCTCGTTGAGTTTATTGTAGCAGTATTTTATCATAATATTAGGTATTAGGTTTATCATTTTTACACATGTAAACGCCATTAATTAAATAAATATATATATATATATATATATATATATAGATATATATATATATATATATATATTTTAGGGGTGCAACGATACACAAAATTCACGGTTCGGTTCGGTTGGATACTTTGGTGTCACGGTTCGATATTTTTTCGATACAAAAAAAATGTTCACGCCTTTTTAATTTGTCATTTATTAAAATTATAAATATATATTTTAACTCAAAAGTACAGTTTTTAAATTTAACCCTAACCCTTGTGCGTGTTTTTTATTTTGACAGCGAATGCGCACCTGCGGACCACTTATGTGCAGCCCTGGTTATTTAGCTCGTCATATTGCAGCCACAGAAATTCTTTTGTCCATGAAACCATAAAGCTGCACTTTCTTTTTGCCTTATAGTCTGATTTGTCATAACTTCTCCGTTTTGTGGTAAGCTTTTCTTTGGCTGTCACTTCTTCACCCTGACCTGTCTTATTTGGCTCAGCAGAACTAAAATATATATCTGTCTGTGAAGGTTCTCAGTCATCCAGGTCATCGTAGTCAAATATAAATCCTGCTGCTTTTACACACGCACTCACATAAGCTCAGCGATTCTCTGCGCGATCAACCTCTCACATGTTTAAGCTTGCTGCGGGAGATTTCACTTGTCATGTTTGCATAGTAAGCTAACGATTAATAAGACGATGTCAGAGGAATTGGTGCACAAATTATCATCACTCACAGATCAGTGCTGTCACTCTCTATACACAGTTCGCACGATTGCAAAGTGAAAGCAAAAAAACAAGCGCAAATTCAAATGCGATTTCAATATGTCACATATTGACAGTGGCTCACCGATGCCAATGACATAATTACCCAGCTACATTTCTGAAAGAATGCAAAAGCATTGACATATATTTTTCCTACAATAGCCCGACGGGCAGGGAAGAGATAGATTTTGGTAGCCCGACTGAAAAAATCGCTAGCCCCAGGACGTCAGGCTAGCGATATTGCAAGCCCTGTATCTGATTGAGGAATCATGCATCTTTGGAAAAGAGAGTTTATTACAGAGAAATGTCTCTTTCCAAAATAAAAGCTATACTATCCGCTTCTTCTGGGCTATATTCTCAGCAGCATATTAAACACATAAGGAGAATCATGTGCTAACAGCTGTCTAAATGACTCGGCTAAAGTTAGTAGCATGCTTGTTGTTTTTTGTCTGCTTCCACTTGTCTTTGCACTAGGATGATGTCAGCGTAAATGTGCAGTCATATTCGTTGTGTTCCCACTAGTGCTTTCAGGTTAATCTCGTTGAAATGACCTTAACGCCACAACACGGCAAATCTCCGTTAACGAGCTACCGCCGATCACTCCGTGCATGGGGCTAGACGGCCAACACGTTAACGAGCTAACTGCGCTAACACACTAGCTCCCACCCATGTAATTGAGCATTGCATGGCACATCCAACATACTGTTTTACTTTAGTCCATGACTCGCTTACCTTCAGGGTCATACGTCACATGAAAACCAAAATAATTCCAAACGCCAGATCTGAATGAGGGTGGGGGAGGTGCCCTGCGCTCTTCCTTCTGACTATGCTGTCTGTGTTGAGCGCTCAGTGGATCTGCGCTCGACAGTGCAGCCTAGGCGGAGTAGTCGAACGCAGATTCACTGAGCGCTCAACACAGACAGCATCGTCAGAAGGAAAGTTGATAAAATAAATTACAAATGTTGTATTGTTCGATACATATGCGTACCGAACCGAAAGCACTGTATCGAACGGTTCAATATCGATACGAATATCATTGCACCCCTAATATATATATATATATATATATATATATATATATATATACACATACATATATACACACATATATATACATATATACACCTATATATACATATATACACCTATATATACATATATACACATATATATATACACAGTGCAGCCTAGGCGGAGTAGTCGAATGCAGATTCACTGAGCGCTCAACACAGACAGCATCGTCAGAAGGAAGAGCGCAGGGCAAGCTAGCGAGACAGAAGTTAAGCTCTCCTTGCAACATGGACCTCCCCCACCCTCATTCAGATCTGGCGTTTGGAATTATTTTGGTTTTCACGTATGACCCTGAAGGTAAGCGAGTCATGGACTAAAGTAAAACAGTATGTTGGATGTGCCGTGCAATGCTCAATTACATGGGTGGGAACTAGTGTGTTAGCGCAGTTAGCTCGTTAACGTGTTGGCCGTCTAGCCCCATGCACGGGGCGATCGGCGGTAGCTCGTTAACGGAGATTTGCCGTGTTGTGGCTTTAAGGTCATTTCAACGAGATTAACCTGAAAGCACTAGTGGGAACACAACGAATATGACTGCACATTTACGCAGACATCATCCTAGTGCAAAGACAAAAACAACAAGCATGCTACTAACTTTAGCCGAGTCATTTAGACAGCTGTTAGCACATGATTCTCCTTATATGTTTAATATGCTGCTGAGAATATAGCCCAGAAGAAGCGGATAGTATAGCTTTTATTTTGGAAAGAGACATTTCTCTGTAATAAACTCTCTTTTCCAAAGATGAGTGATTCCTCAATCAGATACAGGGCTCGCAATATCGCTAGCCCGACGTCCTGGGGCTAGCGATTTTTTTCAGTCGGGCTACCAAAATCTATCTCTTCCCTGCCCGTCGGGCTATTGTAGGAAAAATATATGTCAAAGCTTTTGCATTCTTTCAGAAATGTAGCTGGGTAATTATGTCATTGGCATCGGTGAGCCACTGTCAATATGTGACATATTGAAATCGCGTTTGAATTTGCGCTTGTTTTTTTGCTTTCACTTTGCAATCGTGCAAACGGTGTATAGAGAGCGACAGCACTGATCTGTGAGTGATGATAATTTGTGCACCAATTCCTCTGACATCGTCTTATTAATTGTTAGCTTACTATGCAAACATGACAAGTGAAATCTCCCGCAGCAAGCTTAAACATGTGAGAGGTTGATCGCGCAGAGAATCGCTGAGCTTATGTGAGTGCCTGTGTAAAAGCAGCAGGATTTATATTTGACTACGATGACCTGGATGACTGAGAACCTTCACAGACAGATATATATTTTAGTTCTGCTGAGCCAAATAAGACAGGTCAGGGTGAAGAAGTGACAGCCAAAGAAAAGCTTACCACAAAACGGAGAAGTTATGACAAATCAGACTATAAGGCAAAAAGAAAGTGCAGCTTTATGGTTTCATGGACAAAAGAATTTCTGTGGCTGCAATATGATGAGCTAAATAACCAGGGCTGCACATAAGTGGTCCGCAGGTGCGCATTCGCTGTCAAAATAAAAAACACGCACAAGGGTTAGGGTTAAATTTAAAAACTGTACTTTTGAGTTAAAATATATATTTATAATTTTAATAAATGACAAATTAAAAGGGCATGAACATTTTTTTGTATCGAAAAAATATCGAACCGTGACACCAAAGTATCGAACCGAACCGTGAATTTTGTGTATCGTTGCACCCCTAATATATATATACATATACATATACATATATACACATATATTATACACACATATATATATATATATATATATATATATACACACACACGCACATATATTAGGGGTGCAACGATACACAAAATTCACGGTTCGGTTCAGTTTGATATTTTGGTGTCACGGTTCGATATTTTTTATACAAAAAAATGTTCATGCTATTTTAATTTGTCATTTATTAAAATTCTAAATATATATTTTAACTCAAAAGTACAGTTTTTAAATTTAATGTTGCTGAAACAACAGAGTAATAAAAAACTAAATCTATCTGATTGAGGAATCACTCATCTTTGGAAAAGAGAATTTATTACAGAGAAATGGTTCTTTCCAAAATAAAAGCTATACTATCCGCTTCTTCTGGGCTATATTCTCAGCAGCATATTAAACATATCAGGTCCCCATAAGGAGAATCATGTGCTAATGGCAGTCTAAATGACTCGGGTAAAGTTTGTAGCATGCGTGCTTGTTGTTTTTGTCTGCTTCCACTTGTCTTTGCACTAGGATGATGTCGGAGTAAATGTGCAGTCATATTCGTTGTGTTCCCACTAGTGCTGTCAGCGTTAATCTGAAATGACGTTAACGTCACAACACGGCAAATCTCCGTTAACGAGCTACCGCGGATCGCCCCATGCCTGGGGCTGGACGGCCAACACGTTAACGAGCTAACTGCGCTAACGCACTAGTTCCCACCCATGTAATTGAGCATTGCATGGCACATCCGACATACTGTTTTACTTACCTTCAGGGTCATACTTCACATGAAGACCAAAATAGTTCCAAAGGCCAGATCTGAATGAGGGTGGGGGAGGTTCAATTTGCCATGTTGCAACCAGCTTAGCTTCTGTCTTGCTAGCTTGTGCTGCGCTTGGTGGATCTGCGCTCGACAGTGCAGCCTAGGCGGAGTAGTCAAACGCAGATTCACTGAGCTCTCAACACAGACAGCATCTTCAGAAGGAAAGTTGATAAAATAAATTACAAATTTTGTATTGTTCATACATATGCGTACTGAACCGAAAGCACTGTATCGAACGGTTCAATATCAATACGAGTATTGTTGCACCGCTGATATATATATATACTGTGTAAACTTAAAGCTACAGGACTATTTTCCAAAACAAGAAAAAAAATTCCATGTTTAAATAAAATGTCTTTATTTTTCGGTGATGGTAAAGTTCTGTTATTTCACTGTATTTTTCTGGCACACCACATTTTACAGTGTACACTCTTTAAAACACTGGCTACATCTTGTTTAACATCTGTTTATTGATTAGTTCTGGTAAAGTTCCCATATCTGGGATACATAAAGTATGTCTTATGTTTAATGGCTTCCAGTGACATGGAAAATTGATCCCTTCTTTGGGTGTCTTTAGATCATTTGAGATTAAAAGTGAATGCCAGGAACCATAAAACAGAAACAAACACCCATTTCTGGTCAAATTATTATGTTTGTTTCTCAGTAACATTCAACTTTTCCAAAATTGGATTGGAAACAATGTAAGATTGCGCAAAGTCTCTGGCCAGAAAAGCTGCAAACTATGCAGCTGTTGTCCCATCTCAAGCATCCTGCTGCTACCCCCACCCACCCAAAAACACCCTGACAGTGTGTGAGACACACCCAAACACACATGCCTCAGATTCAGTCCCAGTTGAGATGTTTGACTCGGTGCCCTGATGACCTGAATTCCCCTCTCCTGCAGCACTTTAGAGGTGTTTAGGAACTGGTGCTGCACAGATGATTAAAATTGAATAACTACAAAAATACTGTGAAATAATGCATCCTGACAAATTAATTTATGTCCTTCTGTTCTCCATTTGTTCAAAAGGTCTGTAATGCAATCTGCGTGCCTCGCTGAATCTCTTGTTGAGTAATTGTTGAGGAATCAATGCTCTGCTGATGAGTAATAACCCGTCTTTCTCTGGATATAATCAGCATTCAGCTTTCTATTGAGGAAAAAAACTATTGTCATGCATTTCAGGTTTAATGAGAATTACTTTGCTTAAATAAGCTTTTGATTGCACCATACTTTAAATGTCAGTGCTTTTTTTTCTCTGTTAAACACTCGTTATTATTTAAATCCATCCTATACAAAATCATGAGCAAAAGCATAATTGGACAGGATCACTTTCAGAACCACTTACGAGACCTCATGTGAAATCCAAGTGAAATCATGAGCTCATACTCACAAAACACAGGGAGATTTTCAGAGTTGACGAATGAATAACTTGAAAGAAAATTCTTTGCCCAACAACTCGTTTTCTGTTATGGTGGAAAAGCTGAAATACATTACTGTTTTTGAACCTTGAAGGTGCCCGGCACAGTTTTAATGACGCCAACTTTCTGGTCTTTAAACCCAAATTGGTTTTAATTAATTTACAGAAAATCTTGGGGTTTGTTTTTGTACTGTGGACATACTGTAAAAAAACAAAACAAAAACAACAACAACAAAAAAACAGACATTGCTGTTCTTTTCTGTAATTTTTCTGTTTATCCATGACTTAATTGCTTTGGCGTAGTATGGTGATTATCATTAAGAAAAGCTAGCTGTAAAATCTACCGTTTAAAGTTCAAAATCTACACACAATGTTCATCAGGTGGGCCAAATTGGAGTCTTTGCTGGGCCTATTCTGTGCCCCGGGCCTTATGTTTGGCACCCCTCCTTTCATAAAAACGCAAACGATTTCAGACCTTTACAGTTCTTCTGTTAACTCCTAATTCGTAGTGTTGCATCTCAGTGTGCGTCCTCTGCTCCGACAGATCACCTGTTTCATGATTACTGAAACCAAAGAGATTTTTGAGCAACCTGGTAACATCAAAACTGTTTAAATACTCCATATTGATTTTGACTGTTTCTAACAAACTTGTCTCCAACATTGAAGGAAGAAACTGTAATATGTGTGTGTTTCTACGTGGAGTGGGCCTCAAAGTTCAGCATAACTCGCAGGTCTCCCTCGGGGTTCGGTATTAAGGCGACCACACCTTTGCTGCCACACCACCGCTATGTGGCCACTTGGCAGTGCAGTGCGCGTCTTGGACACGGCGCTGCGCTCTCGGCGCTCCGCCGCTCTGCTCATCAGAGCTCACTCCGCCCTCCCTCCCTTTCTCCCTCCACCTCAATCTCAACCAGCCGCCCAGCGAGAACAGAGAGCATCCATTCGCGTCTCTCTGACAGTGACAGAGGCTGCTCGCCATTGCTCACCGCACTTTTCAGCCGGGACGTCGATCTCGCTGACTGCTCCGTGCAGAAGTTGCGACTTCACGCTCGTCTGTTTCTCGTGCCAGGAGCTGAGCGCCGGGTCGGTCCGGTTGCTTGACACGCGCGCTCACACACCCTCCCGGGAGATCAGTTTATTCCCTGGATGCCGGATGAATTATCTGGGAGTTGCGAACAAGTGAACAACAAAGCCGAGGCTCGAGATCTGCCTCCTCGCTCCTTCCTCCGAAGACGAGACTCCAGGCAGAGTTGGGGACGATAATGATGGGGACGTCCCTGTATCTTCCTGTTGTGATTTTACTGATGCAATGTAAGTGGAAAATGGAAAGTGTTCATTCGAAGAAGTTGCTCTTGAGTGTTCCCTTTTATTTACTTTTCTAGACGAGGGCGAAACCATTACGAATCATTAAGAATCGATTATTTAAAATGTGCTTGAAAGCCTAGATGTTTATATTGTGGGGAAATTATTCTACGGATTTTCACTAAAGTCATAGTACAGCGTTGGTCTGCTTTCTATAAACATGATTTGGAAGATGAATATATGGAGGAAATTTTCATTTCATGTTTTTTTCTTTTTTGGATTCACGTAATTGTTCATTTGCAACTCCCCCGCCGCGGTTTAGTTGAACCCCCTCTGAGAGAGTGGGCCGTGGTGACGGTGCAGCCAGGCTGGGATCCTACAAGCTGGCCCCAAAGTTGTATTGGCCTGGTGCCACTTAAGGGTGTGGGTGTTATGTTGGTGGCGGGTGGGTACCCGTTTTTGGCAGAATGAGCCACAGATCTGCGCGTGAGGTCAGCGCTTGGATTTCTACCAGAAACTTCAAGCTGGTTTTCACCGTGACACGGAGTTTGTTTGTTTGTTCAGGGGCGGTGGGCGGGAAGAAATCAGGAAATTGGAAACACAAAACACAAAAATTTTAAATTTATTTTAAGGCGCAAATAACAAGAAAACATTTAAAGAGGGCTGATCATCCTGCACGGAGACGCAGGAAGGAAGAGTGCTGTTTGGGGCTTGAGCGTGAGATGGATGTGATGAGACAGTGAGAGTGAGTCACGCACATTTTACTCACATTTCGCCACCTGTCAGGACTCCGGGTCAGAGTTCACAGAGCTGTGTGTTTTCAGTCCCGCTGTGATAGAAATCATCGTCATGTGGCTCAATTGATGGATGTCAGCAGGTGAGAAGAGCACCATTGAGATCCCCCCAGCTCCACTGCTACTTGTACATTGCATTGTTTAAAAAGCGGAAAAAAAAGAAGTAGAAGAGGAAATGTTTTGGGTGGGTCTCTGGCAAGTGATCCTGAAGCTTCTATGTCACCACACACACACACACACACACACACACACACACACACACACACACACACACACACACACACACACACACACACACACAGTTTAAGTAATATCCCCAACCTCACCCTCTCGCACACATGCACACATATATCCACACATCAACTCCCTCATATCAACCTCTCCCTCTCACACACACACTCTCATGCTGTGTCTGTCTGAGACAGCTGTTGCTCACAGTCTTACAGTCATACACAGACTGGCTTTGTTCAAATGGAGAACACACACACACATACGCCCGCACAGTCAGTCGTCATCCTGTTTTCCTGAGCACCCCCCCTCCACAGCCTTGAAACGTGTTTGCCCTCCACGTTCATGCTATCTACATCACGCAGGCAGACAGGATATTTCCTATGGGTCCATCTCCCTCCCTCTTTCATTTGTTCTCTGTTAATTTGAATAAGTGCCTTAATTATTACTGCGCCATGCTTTTGACCTCGGCACAGCCCTGGCAACACCAGCCTCAGTCTCTGTAATACTCAGAACGGACCGCGTAATGAGAGTAAAGCTGAGTG